>NC_048225.1:121849782-121912569 GCF_002007445.2 Ailuropoda melanoleuca
GTGATCTATAGTTTCTAGAATATAGGTCCTTTACGTCTCTGGTTAAGTTAATTCCAATTAACTTGGAATTGTTGAATAATAGTGGCAAGAGTGGGCATCCTTGTCGTGTTCCTGATCTTAAGGGAAAGGCTTCCAGCTTTAAAAAATCTATTTCTTCCTGTTTCAGTCTTGGTAGTTTATAGGTTTCCANGTTTCAGTCTTGGTAGTTTATAGGTTTCCAGGAAGGCCTCCATCTCTTCCAGATTGCTTAGTTTTTTGGCATATAGCTGTTGATAAAAATTTCTAATCATCCTTCCAATTTCAATGTTGTTGGTTGTGATCTCTCCTTTTTCATTGATAATTTTATTAATTTCGGTCCTTTCTTTTTTCTTTTGGATAAGTCTTGCCAGTGGTCTATCAATTTTATGGATTCTCTCAAAGAACCAGCTTCTAGTCCTGTTGATTTGCTCTACTGTACTTCTGTTTTCTAATTCATTGATTTCTGCTCTAATTTTGGTCAACTGCTTCCTCGTGAGTGGGTTAGGCCTGTCCCTCTGTTGCTGTTCCAGCTTCTTCAGGTGAGAATATAAAAACTGCATTTTAGATTTTTCTATTCTTTTGAGTGAGGCTTGGATGGCTATGTATTTCCCCCTTAGGACAGCCTTTGCAGTATCCCATAGGTTTTGGACCATTGTGTTTTCATTCTCGTTGGTCTCCATAAATTGTTTAAATTGATTTTTGATTTCCTGGTTTATCGAGTCATTCTTGAGCAGGATGGTTCTTAGTCTCCAAGTGTTTCAGTTTCTTCCAAATTTTTCCTTGTGGTTGAGTTCCACTTTCAGACAACGCCAAGCATTTTTATGTCACTTGTTATCATGTCCTTCTTATGTAGCATGGGTTGCTGGTATTGTGCAATCTTTTTAGAAGGACACAGAATGTTAGTGTCCTTTTCAGAGTACTTCAGGGAACCATGAGCGGACTGAGGGAAGAAGCTAAGGCACCAGAGGAATGGAATCTGTGCCCATCACAGCTCCAAGGAGTGGGATAATTGAACCAGTATCTGCCAGGAAAGTCACCTCCATCAGGGAAGAAACTGGCTACTAAGTTCAAGCAGAGAATAGACGAAGGTCAGAATCTGGTTGCCAGCCTGGTTTTCAAAGAAGTCAGAAGAATCATATTCAAGGAGAAGATCGATTTATATTTGTATAACATAATTTACAAAATAACTTTACCTTTTCCTTACGTTGTTTAGTCAACAATAATGAGAAGTAGATATTTTCAAACTCAATTAGAGATGCGAAAGGGTTTCAGAGAGATACAGTGACACGGCTAAGGTTCCCCAGCTAGTGAGTGGGCAAGCTGGCATTTCTGTGCTGAAGAAGCCACTTGAGGGCTGAGGAGACAAGAGGCCAGGAACAGGGGTAGGTCACACAGCATGTTAGTTCAGGAGAATGGGTCAGATATCTATGAAGATAATCAGCTTGAACACTGAATGGGGTAAGGAAGGGACAGGACAACTTTGATCCTTCTTACTGGTCGCTCTTTGAGTTTGTAAGGAGCTCAGGGCTAACACAGATTTAGGACTCTCAGAGTTTCTGACAGACGAACAAATTGGCATTTGATCTTCATACTTCAGTGAGGAAATCTTGTTTCTAATGGAAGGTTTGATTCAACCTGGGACCATAAATACCCAATAGCAGCATAAACACCTAGCACCCTTGCTGCACACAGCATAAAGTTTTCTTTCACATCCGGGTACCCTCATTTGCCTTCTCAGCAAATAAAGTTTCTCACTATTGGACTTCTCCAATACCAAGCTCCTCGGTACATCATTTTTTCATTTGCAGTAACTTGAGACAGACAACTTTTTGTCACACCCAGAGGGTTTCTTTTTACTTCAATTATATAATAAGTTTCCTGGCATTTTTGTCCCCAAATGTAGGTTAAAAAGTGCTTGCTAAAATTAACTTCTGTTATTTTGCACTCACGGGGCTTCTGGGGAAGGACTGTCCACTTAAAATAGCTTCTAAGGGAACTATTCAGGACACTTGTAACTTTAGGTTTTATTAAATGACACAAGCTGCTGATGCTGGTTTTCCTTGACATGTAACTGAATCTCATTTGATCGGGGGAAAAAAAATGTTTCCTATGTTGCTGGTGAGATACTAGGGCTCCATGGCCATGCTATGCTACCATTTTTGCAATCCGGATTGGGGGAGAGTGCAGCACAGAGTGGGGAAGTCTGAAGATGAATGAATATGACAGCTTGGTAGAGACAGCTCAACTCAGGCTAAAGGGCACTCAGGGACTTTGACCTCTATCCTGGTGGCCAGCTATGTATCTTGGAAAAGGCAGAAAGAAAACACAAATCACAGAACTGTCTTGTCCTATGATAAGAGCTAGATATTGGTAATGTGCGGGTTCACAATGACACAGACTCACACACACAGAAGGAAACACATGCACTTCTTGCCTAGTCACCGAATTCATCTCTCCATAATTATATGAACAGTGATTGTTCTTTCATGGGGTATTCACATATATATATAAATATGAATATAAATTATATAGGAATTACAATTTTTTAGAGAGGAAGGGGGAGGGGCAGAGGAAATGAGATAATCTCAAACAGGCTGCATGCCCAGCATGGAACCTGATGCGGGGCTCGATCCCATGACCCTGAGATCATGAACTGAGCTGAAACCAAGAGTCGGATGTTTAACCAAATGAGCCACCCGGGGTCCCCGAATTCCATTTCTTATATCTAAACCATTTTTCTCCAGGTCACATCAACCTTGGAGATAACCAGGACTGGGTGTCAACCTATTGCAATGGGATTCAGCTCCAAGGAACCGTGCTACCTCATCGTGACTGCCTGGTCCTGTGTGGCTTGCACTTCTCCTTGGTGGCACCTGTGAATGTTCCTCCCTACTAAAGATCTGCTCTTGTTTCTGCTGCCCACCAACAGGACCCAGTGCCACCTGCAGAGTCCCTTTAGGAGCTGCTCTGGCCCTTAACTCTATTCTTGTTTGTTTCCCGCTGCTGCAGCTGCTTCATGTCCCAGACACTATAGTGGTAGTATTGGCTCCTGCGTTGGGAGCACTCAGGAGCAAGATATGTAGAACATCTTGGGAGGGAGCACCCTGGTGCTGACAACAGGGGTTCTCAGCACAACAGGAAATTCTTCAAGCCCTAGGTTATGGAGCACAAGAATGAAGATAAGGGCTCACAAATTTGGACTTGGCCAGATTCTTTCTTCCTGTCCCGAACTCCAAAATTAATGCCTAAAACCTCAATATCATCTCCTTTGGAGGCCATCAAGATCAATCCTGTATTACTGTTCCTGGAAGTCACTAGAAGACCCTCCTATCATTCATTACCACCACACCCGGATCCCAATGTCCATACTGCCCTGGATGCCCCTAACGTGACTCCATTCCAAACCCTGTCTATCTCCTAATATCTTGCTTTTATACCTTCTGGAATTTATGACCCCTCATCACAAGATTTCTTCTACCTCCAAATTCTTCTCAAATTACCCTGCTCTTCTTGCTTCCTACCTCAAACCTAGCTCTCCCCTGAGGATGCTGCTTCCCTGGTCACCCCCTCCTATTGTAGCACTTCCTTTCCCCCTTCAGTACCACTAGCTGGAAGAGATGCTCTCCCTGGAGATGTCCTGCTGCTTCGAGTTCAGAACACTACCATGTCCCTCTTTCTTCCACACCAGTCAGTGAGGAGACGTGCCCTGTTGGCGCACACCACTAGCTCTATTTCCTTGCTACCGTCATCTTCAGACACCTTGCTTATTATGTGACTACCATCTATTATTTTCCATCTTCCTTCTCCATGCACCCAACTCTAGCAATCAATCATTCTACAGGGACATAAAATCCAAAGGTCATACCCCCTTTTAATTGTCCTTTCCTCCCTTCATGTTCTCGCATCCCCCCTAACACCTAGCTTAAATTCTATCACCCATTATTTTTAATCACATCATTGTACACATCCTCTCCATGGTCCCTCTCTCTCTTTATTCTATTCACCTTGCAAAAATCCCAAACCTAGTTATGCACAGCTCTTGTATAACCTAGTTATACACAGCTCTACCTACTCTGCACCCACACTTACCGGGAAAACACCCACAACTATCTTCTTTGATCATTTTACAATTCACGACCACTGGCTTCAAGAAAACCATTGCCATCATTCAGCAATCCTACTCTATTTCCCTAGTCTGTTTCCCTCCCCTCTTTCCTCATGGCGTTTCCTGCCTTCTGCTCTGTCCTCAGACTTCCAACTTCTCCTTCCTCATTCTTAGCTAGTGGCCTCACCTCCTATTCAAGTATATGTTTTATTTTATTTTATTATTTTTAACTATATATTTAAAATTCATATAAATGGTGAGTTCTCATATAGCTTTCTATATTTTTAATTTAATATATACCATACATTTTAAAAGTAAAAGCAATTAGAAGGGAATGTCTGCATTTCTCCACCAACATACTTACAAAACTACCCTTTTCTACATCTATACCCTCTGCTTTCTGTCTGTTACTGTGAATGAAATGACCATGGTCCCATCTATACCCAACCCCATGACTTGTTCAGCAGATCACTTCCTCTCTTCCCTACCCAAGGATGATCTCTAGCAATGTCCCTTCTTTCTCCTGCATCATAACAGTCTTCTCTATTCTGGATCATCCCTAATAGCATATAAACATGTTATAATCTCTCCCAACTTTAGTAGTATATTTGTTCTTGATCTTACACCCCTCTCCAGGTACTATTTCTTTTATTTTCTCTTTTTTATACAATGTTTTCCTAAAGATATTTATATTCTCACTATCTCCAGTTCTTCTCTTCCATTCTCTCTTTACTACATGCCAACTGGTCTTTTTACTAGGACTTCACAGAAGTAGCTCCGAACCAGGTCACTAGTGATGGTGCCAAAATCCACCTGCCCTTCTCAGGTTTCCTCCTACCCATCCCACCAGCAGCATTTGACACAATCAGTCATTACCCCTACTTGAAACATTACCCCTACTTGCTTCATTTTTTCCTTAGCCTCTCTCCTCTTGCCTGAATGCTCATTCTTTGCCTTCTTTGCTTCCTTCTTATTTCTCCAACCATTATGGCTCAGTTCTCAGACCTCCCTTCTTCTCCACTGATACTCACTTTCTAGGTGATTTAATCCAGACTCATGGCTTCCAATACTATCCATATGCCAAAAATTTCTACATGAACATTTTCATCCTAGAAAATCTCCCTGAAATCCAGACTCTTCTATCCACTTGCCTACTTGATAGCTCCATTTAACATGTCGACAAAGAAACTTATTTACACCTACCTGTCCTGCGTCTTCAGTAAAGACAATTTTGGTCTTCTAATTGTGTGATCCTAAAGGCTTAGAGTCATTCATTCCGTCAGCAAACAAATGAGATTGGTTTTATCTCTAGAGTACATCTACAACCTGATGCTTGTCTTCCTTCTGTAAAACAACCACCTAGACCCCAACCACTATCATTTCTCACCTCTATTATCTCTTACTTCTTCCTCTGCAGGACCGCTATAGGGGCCTACTCCATAGCAGCTAGTGTAGTGATTTTGAAACTTAATTTGCTCATGTTTCTCCTATGCTCAGACTCTCTGGTGGTTTTCCATATTATCCAGAGTAGAAGCTAAAGTCCTTAAGTTCTCCATTAATTCCTATGTAATTTAACCCCTCACCACTTCTCTGATTTTATCTACTACCTCTTTTACTCTGTTCCAGCCAAACAGAACTCCTCCCTACCATTCCTCACCCCCATCTCCCTCAGATATCTGCTTAAATGTCGCTTGTAGTGAGATCACTCCAAAATAGCAACCTCCATCCCTGGCATTCCCTTTCTCACTTATCTGCTTTCCTTTTTTCTACTGAAGCTATCACCATCTGTCATACTCTCGCTTTTGTGTTTATTTTCTGTTTCCTCAACTAAAACGTAAACTTCATGAATATAGAGACGTTGCCTGTTTTACTGACTGCTGTATTCCCAATGTCTAGAATAGTGTTTGGCATGCAGTAGACACTCAATGAGTATTTATGGAGAGAATGAATGATGAATGTTGAAATTATGACCGCAAAGATAAATATTCTAATGAAAAGGGAAATTCAACACAAAGGGGACCTTGAATATTGCAGATTTGTGTGACCAAGTCTAATTTGGAATTTACACACCCCCTTGATGTAGAGTGAAAGAACCCAGTGAGATGTTGGGTGTGGGAGACAGTACACTGATGCTGTGTTGGAATCCTCTTTTTGACCTTTCAAGTGAGAAAGAGAGAGAGACCCCTCCAAAGAAGGAAAGATAGCTAGATCATGGACAGGCAGAAAAAGAATAGAGAAGCTGGGAAGTAAAACGTCATTTGAATATTGGGTGATATAAAGAGAACTCTGAGACCTAGAAATGAATTAAGGGAAGGGAAGTAGGAAAGGAGGGAAGCTTGTAAGGCAGAATCTCGTCTCTGATAACCCGCCTTACATTAATTTAAGATAATACTCCATTAATCTTCATAGCAGAATCTTTAATTGCAAAATCTTTCATCAGCCTTGTTATTTGCTGCACCTGTCATTGGAGACACTCTGTGGTTTCTGTTGTGTTGTTGTCATTTCTCACGCTAATTAGGGGCTGTTTTGTTGTGTCTCCTTCAGGGTAGTTGGGTTTAAACCGTGATGCTGTCAAGTATGCTCCTGCTCCCCGAGCAGGTTTCACCAGCATTTTGGGCAGATTTTGAAGGAGAGATTGTTTAAAACATTAATTAAATCCCCCCACAATATTAACAACTTTCTTAATGCCCTTTAACAATCCCATAATCCATCCTGCATCTGCTGCACAGTCGTTAAACCTCAAATATATGTGTTTAACATTCAATTGGGTGCTTAATGATCTTACCTTATCTGGGCCTATTAAATTTAAAGAGATGTGCGTAATTGAGTTATTGCACATTAATTATAAATACCTATTGGCTATTAAAATCACATTCCATGGGTTAACACCTATCACTAGATAGATTTGGCTGAACCTTGCCCAATCTGTGCTCTTCTTGGTAAAAAGATGCTGCCTGTGATAAAGAAATGATAAAGCCTATCTCTTACCAGGGCAGTCCAGTCAAATTGAAACCACAAATCCCACTCTAACCTGGATACCTTTTGCAGGGTTACACAGAGAAAATCAGTAATAATGCCTCACAATTTTATAGCACTTATCACACTTTCAAAGACTTGCACTAAACATCATTTCTCCTAAACTTCCGGAAATCCTGATATATATATATATATATATATATATATATATATATATCATATTGTATGTTCTTGACCGTGATATACTATATACATATTTCATATATATATTTCATATATATATTTCATACATATTTCATATATTTCACATATATTTCACATACATATTCATATATATATTTCATATATAAAATACATTTCCCTTTATAACAGTTGGGAATATGTCAGGCATGGTGAGTTCAAAAGTCTTACCTGTTTCATTTGAAGCTTAGTTGCGAGAATGGCAAATGGAAACCACGTAAATATTTTGGAAAGAAAAAAGTGGGGGCAACAAGGAAGCAGCAGGTGCCTATAACCAACATATATTGCCTTTCCTTCTTCTGTAATCCTCTACTCTCCAACCCTTTGGCTGCTACCTCCCCACCACCCCTTTAAAGCTGCTACTGACTGTTCCTTTCTGCCTAACCTATATGACTGTTAAGTTTCTTCTCCACATTTTCACACCACCAGTCTGTACCACTTACTTATCATTTCACAGGCTTGAGGTACATATTTGGGTTTTAGTCGATATAAGCATGTTTCTACCCACACAACATAATTGTACACTTTCTGAGGGTTGCCATAAGGTCCAATTCTCCTGATTTCTCTCTAACTCAGGAAGTAATAGTCAAAGGTGAGTGCTTAAAAACTATGGGTAGATTAATTCCCTTTGCTGACACTCTCTCTCCATCTTTAAGATGATACCCATCCAAAGTACTTTGGAATATTCTCCTTCTGTACTGAATCTTTAATGGATCCTTGAACACAATATCTATGAGTTGGAATGCCATGGGACCAAAGAAGTATTGTGCATCGGTCCCTCCCATTTCCTTGCCTGTGTCTGCGCTCTGAAGTTCCTCTGGGCGTTCCCTCTCTCAATAATAAAACATGACCGATAACAAGCAACAGCAGCCTTCCTAGGGCTCCCTTTGTAGAAAATCCCCAAACACATTCAATTCAAATTTAAACAGCCACATTTGAAACAAAGAGAGAGATGTAGCAAATGGCCTCCCACTCTGTTTTCTAATTGTCTCCAGAGACAGATCCCGTCTATTTGAATCTTTTTCAGCCGGGTCACATCAATGCACTGAAGGATCCTGTCCTTTTCCATCAGGCTTGGAGCTTTCCTTCTCGGGCGTAGTAGAAGTTAGAGCAGCATATTCTGGGAATTCAAATATGATGTTTATGGCTTGCGGACCTCCCCGTGGTACAGCTTTGAAACTTGCGTGAAGTTTTTATATAAACAACAAAGCTTGACAAAATGTGAACTTTCTGAGGCAATGAGCATCTTTCAGCCCATAAGCAACTATGGCTGCTTCTCCCTGGTTCTCCTCCATTAGTTTAAGGAATCGTGAGTTTTTAGTCCCAACTTCATCATCACCTCAGTGTGTGACTAAGAGAAAGTCACTAAGTCTCTCTGTGCCTCGTTCATCCAATGGTCAATGGAAGAGAACAGGGCTGCCCAGCTTACCTGGCAGAGTTCTTCAAGGTAAAATCCAGTGGAGAAATGTATATGGAAACCCTCGAAAGAGGCAAAAACTTATACGTAAGTCAAAGGATTGTATGTTTGTCCCAAATAAACAACCTAATGGGGACTAAGTGTGTTCCATACAGGCCTAAAATCACAACAATTAAATGAGCATCACAGGAAAAGTACCTACATTTAGAGGAAGTCACGGACATTCAAGAGTGACTTCAATGAAGGGAAGGTGGGAGCACATCTTGAATATTTTGAACTTTTCTTTCCAAAAAAAAAAAAAAAAGAAAGATGACTGGGTAGTATAGTGAAAAGCACACTAATCTGAGACACGGGTGACCTGGGCCTGAGTCCCAGCTCTGCTACTAGCTGTGTGACTTCAAGCAAATCATTGAACTTCTCCGGGGCCTTCATTTCCTCAACTCTAGAATGAGAGAGGGGGACATAGTGGCCACTGAGGTCCCTGCTGGCTCTAACGTTTTATGCAGTTCTGTACTTCCACTCGGCAACTCCATCAGGCAGGAGGCTGACTCTGACATGGTTTGGTCAAATGCATAGTGGGAATGAGGCTCTTGACCAGTTGTGAGCGTTAGCACCCAAAGTGCAGGTCAAAGACTGGGCCCACGTAACCTGGGTCTCATATGCCTCCCATCATGCGAGCTTTGTGTCTGTGCCTACGTGGATCAGAGGCGAGAGCCCAGAGCCCTGCTAGGACAAGTCTAGGGAGACAGGACTAGGAAATGGTGTGGAAAGGCTAAAAAACACAGGGCACAGAATTGACTATGTTATATAATGACAACTACCTGCTGTCAGGCCTGCTCGGTGAAGTGGCCCACTGAGGGCTGCGGTGGCCATCTCATCAGCAAGCCCCACTCCACCTGGGCCAGTGTCCTTGCTGTCATCCACATTCTCAGAAAATATAATTCTGCTGGGTCTTGGCTTTCGTTGCTTGCTCACCACACTAAGAAAGTTCCCTTCTTCTTGCGGTAACTTCCATTTGCTACCTCTGTGCTCCCAGACCACACACCATTCCCATTGTTCTCTGGATTTCTTCTGTCTTGAAGCATTTATCTCCTATATTATGTCTTATACCATTTTTATATGAACAGATAGTGTCTCATAAATTCCATTTTAATCGAATAGAATTGAATTGAATTTCAGTCTCCCCTTGAATAGCTCCCACTTAGGGTGTGTTTGGACTTGTTTACCATCTCTCCAGAAAGTTCGGTTTGATTCTATATAACACGCTATTCACCCTAAGTAGAAGGGCAATTTGTAAGTTTATTAAAAAATAAAATAGGTCAGACCATTTCAGAACAGGGGGATACATCCATCTGTTAAAAGGCCTTGACAAAGATTAAGAGTGAAAGTCTTGACCACCAATAGCATTCTTTTTAAGGGAACAAAATTTTAATATTCTCAGAGAAGCCATCTAAAAACTCCTAAGATAGAAAGGGTTTCACATGCAGAAAGTCAAGTTGGTAAGGCTTCCTTTCCCATGGATAATTTCCACCCTGAAATCTCCTACTGACATGTCACGATGTTTTGAATGTTAACTGCATATTTCCCTTTTCCACATGAGTCTCTGCAGATAGAGAGATGTCAAAGAGAGATCAGATGACAGCTTTTAGCCGGGCCTCACAAGCGAAAACTCAGTGGGGATTCCCATAGGTCCAGGGTCCAGCCCTCAAGTTTGAAGTCTGAAAACTCAATTTTACCAATCCAGCGAAAGGTCATCAAGCTCTTGGACTCAATCAAAGTAAGAAATCTGCATTTACCAAATCCACACATCAGAATATCAATTCATTTGGAGTGGGAGATCTGTATGGAAATATCATCTAAATT
Organism: Ailuropoda melanoleuca; assembly: GCF_002007445.2. Lineage (NCBI taxonomy): Eukaryota > Metazoa > Chordata > Mammalia > Carnivora > Ursidae > Ailuropoda > Ailuropoda melanoleuca. The sequence goes on from NC_048225.1 coordinate 121,860,402, forward strand.
GCAAATTCAACCATATTACTCCCCTGCTTAACATTTTCAATAGCTCATTTCTGCCTACAAATTGCTAATAAGGCAATTCCTGATATAACCTCTTTCCATCTCATCTCCTTCTATACCTCTCCTCACATCCAAAATGTTCCATTGTTTCCCGAACCTATAATGCTCTCCAGTGTCTTCTTTATAATGCTTCTGGTTTTAATGTCTGCTTTGAATACACTCCCTTGCCTCTTGTAAACATAATGCCAACCCTGATTTACCATCCTAATCCTCTATTACCTCTTCTAATCTTCATATTTTCAAGGTGAATTCAGATCTAATCTGATATGGCCTCATTGACTCCTCCCCACGACTGGGTGAAGTGCCTCCTCTCTGTACTCCCAACGCATGCTCTGTGTATCTCTGAGGGAATCCGTCTCTTCACATTAGGATTATATGTTGACTTCTCTGTCCAGCTGGACTGTGAACCCCTTGAATATGTTAACCATTTTGTCCCTCTAGCCTTTGTGCTCGAGTACCTAAATGTTGGTTAAGTCAATGAAGGATCAAATACCCTCAGGACTCCCTTTTGGTGAGTCAGGCCACTTAGAGTCCGAGTTATGGACCAGAAACCCTGCCTGGTGACACGGATTTAGGATGATTTGTTAATGTGTGTAAGTCCTATTTTTATCTGGTTAAGGTAACTAGTTGAAGTGCCGTTCTCTTCTCTTCTCTGAATATTTTTTTTAAGGTGTATTTATTTGAGGCTGGGGGAAGGAGGAGAGGGAAGAGAGAGAGAGAATCCCAAGCAGAAGCCTCAATGAGCACGGAGCCCGAGACGGGGCTCGATCCCACAACCCATGAGATCATGACCTGAGCTGAAACCAAAAGTCAGATACTTAACCGACGGAGCCACCCAGGAGCCCCTCTTCTCTGACTATTTTTGTTATGCCCTTTCCCCCAGATTATACAACTTAAACTACCATCTACTCTTGCTCTGCAACCCCCTTTATTCTAGTCTCTACACATAATTATTTCAGACCTAAGGTTACTATCATCGCTTATTATTTTATCAGCTTTTGTTTTTCAATACCAGCTACTTTTCAGTACAGAGGCACCATGCTGATGATCTTGATTAGAATGAGAGACACTGTGGTCTTTTGTCTAGATAGTTTTCCTGATTCCCCTAGGTGGAAACCGGGGACCGTGTTGACTCATCATGACATCATTATCACCTCTTGAGGGTCCGCGACTGCTGCCAATAGGTAATTTTACCTATTACATGTTGGCGCTTATTAGCTTTCATTTCCGACTCTGACTTCTCTTGATCTGTCCCCTATTTCTGAGGGAGAACCAAAGTCCCTGTGCCTGGTTATGAAACTTGCCTTTTTAAAAAGCTGCCAACTCAATCTAAATTTGCATAGCCTCCGGGCTCTGGTGGAAAAAAGGGTATAGTTCTACCAAGCCTCCTTCCCAGGTTTCTATACCCCAGAGAAGTTTAGTCCTGGTGAAGGGGGTCCTATGGTCGATGTTTGGAACAGAGGCGGCCTCGGTGGCTGGCTAATGGCTGGGCACTATGGGGAATTTCCCAGCTTGCTTTGCAAAGTCTGCTCAATCTTGGCTTGCCACACTGCTCAGATAGCCTTCCTGGGGAAGCTGGCTGTGCTTCTTGTATTCGTTTATTTTAAACACAGTGTCTTCTCCTCGTCCCTTGATGCCTATTGTGTGGTTTAATTGCTACCCTCTGCCCATGGTTGCCAGCGTGATGTGCTGTGAGGCCAGCGCACACAATACAATGTGTGCTTGGAGGGGCTGACAAGCCCGGCTTCCAAACCGGATTCTCAAAGGGAGAGGCCAATGAAACCCGTCGTCGAGAAAGTGATAATTTCTGTGCCATGCAATTATACCCTTTAAAAAGCGTTACCTCTGGTTCACTATCCTGCCAACAGTTTACCGACGACGAGGAAACAAAACCAGCAGTTGATGCTAGAATGACTATGGAAACCCTGTAATCATCTTAAAAATAGATTTATATAGGGAACCTGGTTATTATGAGTGTGGTTGTACACTCTGTTTCAAAAGAAAAAAAATCCTCTCCACAACTTTAGCCATTTTAATTTCCGCGGCAGCATCGTCGATATTTGGAGGAGAGGTGGGAGAAGGTAAGGAAGAGAAGAAGAAGAAAATGTGATGCTGGGATTTTTCTCTCTGCCACATGCTTATCCTCAACTTACCCACCCACAGACACCCCCCACACACCGCACCCCTATCATTATGGGAACATCTCCCCACCGATCACACCCACCAAGAAGCCATAAAAGCCAACCTTGTCATCACAGCTACCCACGCACAAATAACTAGTGCCCTAAGTTCCACTTTACCCCATTTCCCCCCTCCACAAGCAATACTTAGTCTTGTGCACTTTTCCAACACACGGATGCAAAGCGTGCGTATAGGTGACAGTCCTCCGCGGAAGGACCCTACCACAGTGGAAGTTTCTAGGCTCTGCCCGTGCAGGTGGCCACTCCCTTTCCCAGATATTGGCCAGTTGAAGTGGTAAGAGCCTAATAAAGTCAGGAAGTGGAGTAACACCTGATCAGGTGATTGGACAAAGTACCAATTGGCCACGGCCTGGGGTGATTAGAAGGCTGGCTGAGAATTTAGATGCCATTTGCTAATGTTGCCTGTTGAGGAATGGTGTCTAATTGAGTTTGCGAGAGCCTTCTGGTACATGGTTAAGAGACTAAACTCAGTGAACAGATGATTTTTTTTCTTTTTTTGGCTTTGAATCCAGGCTCTTCCACGTACTTGTTGATAACCTCAGATAAGTTACTCCTCCCTGTGTCTCAGTTTTCTCATCGGTAAATAGAAACTTAAATAGTACATACCTTAAAACACTGTCCTGAGGATTCAGTTAGTGAATGTATGTAAAAATCTCAAAAGAAAGTGCTATTTAATAGTTCTTGCTAGCATTGTTGTGCTGTTTGCATACCAAGAATCAGGGGAGTAATCATACTGGTTGAGGATTTCTTATCCTATTTAGATAAGTCTGTAAATATTCAGAGCCATGTGCTTTGGAAAACTTTATGGAATTCTTTAGGGAATACAAATAAATGTTCAGCAACTATCCCGTGTGGCCAGGAAAATGGCATCATATGACTGATTTAAAATGACAGGATCAATGCTTCTGTATAAAAATGACTTGAGATAGAGGGTTCGTGATGAAGCAAGAAACGAGAAGGAGGTGAAATTTGAAAGTGAAAGGAGAATAAATAGCATGAAAGAAAGAAAGAACTGGCAGAGAAAGATCAAAGGTAAAACGATCAGAAAAACACAAATACTTCTAAATAGCACTTATGGCCGTAAACCCGTAAGACTGGTTATCAAAGCCGGACTCTTTTTCATAACTTCATTTGCCATGTTTTCTGTTAAAATGGAACTGCTCTTTGAATGTTGTGTAGACGGTAGAGCAGTTGGACTCCTTTATGTTCTGAAGGATTTAAAGCTCACCATAGCATTTCAGTGGTGTATTCAAATCACCTGTCTCCCTAGCGGATAAGCTCCTTGCTAGCTAGCCAAGATCATGCCTGTCTAGTTCAGTTGCCTCATTTTGCACAGTGCCCAGGACATTGTAGGTGCTCGATCCATATTTATGAAATGGCAGAATGAATGGTTGAGTGAGTGAGTGAGCCCTCTCGCTCTACATGCTTGTGATGGAATGAAGTGTTAATTATGTCAGAATCAGTGACTCAATGGAAACCCATCAGACCGAGAATCAGATGCGGCCTCTTGTCCCAGCTTTGGCAATACTGGCTCTATGACATTTGCAATCATCTGAGCAGTGACAATAGGAATTAGCCCCTCACAGGTATCATGTGCAGATTGCCTGAGAAAAGGTAGGTGAAACGCTTTGTTAACCATAAATCCATGCGCAGACGCAATGCCTTCTTATGAACAGGGTAAATTAAGGCCACAGAGAGAAGCTCAGCATTTCTTAAAGCTTTAATAAGAGAGCTTTCATCCAGGGGGTGTAATCGTTTTGAAGCCATCTTTACATACGAGCAGATTACAGGAAGGAAGAGAACATTGAGACATGGAGAGAAAGAGGAGAAGGCAAAGGGGAACTGGGGAACAGTTCGAAGGAAAAAGAGAGAAAGTATTTTCACCTTTGACAGCCGTTGTTCGGTGATGGGGAGAATAAACAACATTCTGAAAATCATTCTTGAAAAATGGACAGCCTGCCCTTGATTCTTTCTCCAGATCTCCTGGAAGGGTCAGGGCTGGTATTTGGAGTGACTTTTCAATTAGCCAGCCCTCGAGAAGTCTGGATCCAGGCTGAGAGAAGCTTGCCAGGGCACTGGCTTTTATCTTATTCAGTCACAAGGAACATGGAAATCAATTTTTCCCAATCTCAGTTATAGCTGGAAATCCATCCTTTTTAAGTCAGCGGGAGGATTAATCTATTGAATGGTTTTCGAGATTTTGCTGACATATAAACATTTTAAGAATACATTACATTTTTTTCCTCTCTCCCTAGCACTATTTTTAAAATGAAGCCAGCCTGCAGTGCTAGCCAGGAGAAGAAAGATAGCCACAAATTTCCTCCCCACGAGAGTGCAAACCCATTTTTCCCAAAGCCTGAAGCACAAACTTAAATTCACATTGGTCAGTGCCTTCCTCTCAACCAACTGTCCCAAATCACAGAAAAATCCACATTTTTTTCATGCAGATATTTACGATCCCAAGTAATTCAATTTAGAGGGTCCCATACACCAGAAAGTACTCTGTTTTGCAGTTATTACTACAACGATTTGGTTGTTTTACTGCACTTAACACTGGGGGTGTTTGGAGAAGCCCAACAAGCAGGATTTTCATACTTTATCAGGCATAGACTAGTGGTTTCCAAGATGTGACTGGTAGGCCTAGAGAGTGATTTCAAAGTCCTCAGAGATATACTCAAGCATTATATGTGGAATGAATAAAAAGCAGGTTCCCCACACATATATTCTTACATTTCAAATGTATTTAGAGGCTATTATAAAATAATATAAGAGTAAATAAGTATAATAAACAAATAATACAGTTAATTATAAATATAATAAATATTCCGTAGTTACATAGTAAAACATGGAAATATGATGTAACTGTGAATAACTCATACTATTGATTATACTAAACATCACAAAAATAAAGAAGTACTGAACACAAAGTAATTTTTATGTGTTTACCCAAGTAAGGGTGGGCATGATCTCTTAGGTCTGAGGGTGGGTCATCATACTCAGGAAGTTTTAGAACCGTTGACATAGAGTGAATAAATAGAGATGGGGGTGGCTTGGCTACTATGGGGCTATTGAAAGGAAATCAGCTCCAAACAAAGATTGTGCCACGCGACAATTCAGAAGAGGTGAGGGGGCATGGCCATGTGGCTCATACCTGGTCATAGATCTGTCAACTCTGTGGATGGCAAGGAACCAAATGGACAGATCCTTGCCACTTGTGTTTCTGTGCAGAATATAGATAAAGAGTCAGATATACCAAGAAACTAATGAAAATTAAGTCTCAAGGCTCCTCTCTTGCAATGCCCCTCCCAAGGCCCTGGGAAGAGCTCTAAGAATTATGTTCATTGGATGATATGGTCTTGTAAGATTTGCAAAAGTAAAACGTCAATCAGTTAACATCAGCCAGTGAAGTCTGGTGTCAATGGTGTAGCTGTAGTCATTTGTGGGACTGAGCTGGGGGTGTGTTTCAAGTTAGTGGGTCACATTTGTGTAGCTTGCAATCACTTCTGCATGTAGTTAGGGTATTGTTAACCAGCACAGCACAGGAGTGGTTTCCAGGACTTCCCCTACCGCTCTCTGTGTGGACCCACTTGTTAAGGAAATGAAAAGGTCTTGGGATGAAATAAATGAACGGTTCTGCACCAGAGCCAGGTGGGGATCAGAAGAGAAACAAGGTTTGAAATGCACAGCATCAGAAGTCAATCTGTGTAAAAACTTCCCAATAATCAGACATCTAAAATTATAAGCAAAGGATCCAATCCTCATCGACTCCTGGTCAAGATGGAAATCCACTCTTGTCAAGAATATACCTGATTTTTATGCAGCATATGCTATTATAAAATACCATAGAATTTACATTTTTGTGGGACACAAGCCTGTAGCAGTACTAAAAACAGTATTTATCTGTCTATCTATCCACCCATCCTTCCACCCACCTAACCATCCATCTACCCGTCCACCCAACTATCTGTATCTCCATGGATGAGGTTGCATAGTTTACCTCTAATAATAAAAATCAAATTTTAATTAACTATACTGGAGGAGATAATGAATTGTCCTTTTATTCTCTAGTTAGAAAATTGCTTTCATATTAGGAGATGATCCAAAGGTTTACAGCCAAAATATTTAGGGAAAAATTATGACAGAGATGCATAGAGATTAACTCAGCTAATTAATAAAAATATGTTATTTTTCTGCATCTTGTTATGTTTGTGATATTTTAATTTGTTATGATTTCTTTTCTCATTCTCAATGAATATTCACTTTTATATCTACGGTTGTATTCATAATTTTGCATTGTTTTTCTTTAAGAGAGCCCCCTGAATTTTAGATGCCATGTTTTACCCCCAGAGAAAGGAAAATTTGCTCACTCGTGTCTTTTCGTATAAATCCCATGTAACTTCATCAAGTTATCGTATATCGTTAGGGTTAGTTCAGGTGTTACGTGGCTAAGAACTCATGTTCTAACGTGAAATAGACTTGAGTTCAGATCCAGATTCTTCGGCTTACCACCTCTGTGTCCCAAAGAGTTTGCCCAAATCCCCACAACCTTATTCCTTCATCCACCATTTTTGTTGAGGATTTGAGTCTATGTAAAACACTTACTACTCTACTTAGCATATGGAATGCACTCCATAAATGTGACAGAGAGATAGAGACACAGGCACACGGTACGCATACACATATTTCTGTGGATCAGCGTCAACAAATACACAGAAAGTACCTACTCTACGAAGCCTTTAGGCAGGACTAGAAACAAAGATGTCTGAAACACAGACTTGCCCACAGGAAGCATGTTACCCAGATGACAGCATTAAAGTTAGAATCCTACTCCCTTGGACCTGACCTATTCCCTTTTTTTTTCTTTTCTTTTCTTTTTTTTTTAATGCTGAACAAGTAGTAATTCCTTGCAGGTCTAGTTTATTTTCTTCCATGTGTACTTACAAGGGTCAGGTAGGTCGCACAAGTTGATAAATTGTGTCTATTTATTGGCAAGGCTGTACCAAATAACATGCAAATGATATGCAAAATGACATACACATTCACATCAACGACTCAGCCACTTATGGTAATAGCCCTCCAGCCCCGCTCTGCCTCTGATGGTGGCAGTGCTGTTGTTTCATAAGTATTGATTGCTCTCGACTTTTGCTGATGCAGCCAGACAGTTTGTCAGGAGATAGGCCAAAAAGACCCATCCCTTTAGTTTAATCTGTCCTTCACTCACCTCCTGCATTTATGCCAGGACTTGTACCTTGGGTTTGGGGTCCATCTATATTATATCATCGATTGCAATATGGGGAACACGGGCAGTCGCTGCCCTCCGAAGTAGAGTAGATGCTACGGAGACTGCTTTTGTTGAAGTTAAATGACGCTCGTATTTGGGCTCCCCCCAAACCTCACAGTCTAGACCATAGGATACAGCCAGATCATTCCTTATCACCCCCCGGGGGCTTCCAGTGAAATTGTTATCTTGCTGCTACCTGGCAGTCACCACTGAGTCTGCCCTCGGAGAGCTCATCATGGGAAGTTGGCAGCGTTCCCTCGGCAAGTAGATGGGCCTGGATCAGCCTCTCTCTCCATGATAAACATGTCTGGATGTGACAATCATTTCTTTCCCTGGGAATGCAATGATGATGTGATTTCCAGGGCCCTGCTCTGGATGTATGAGTAACAAACCCATGATCCATCATCCACAATAAACTGTCTTCGTGTAGGGATTAATTTAGTCTTATGTAATATATAGAAGCGATTTGTTGGCTGGCAAGCAGAAAGCATGTGTTTAAGCAGGCCAAACATATTTGGGCCTCTCCTACACATCTCTCTAACTTGATCGTATATACCATGCATATTGATTGCTGCTTCGTATTGGAAGCTATTTTCTGAGATGCTTTTTCACGGTCTTCATTACGACACAATGCTGTTGTGCAGGAGAAATGGAGGGTGGTCACGGCTCAGCACAGTGGGGTTTTCAGGCATCTTAATTCATGAAGCGATCATGAGAATAAAGAACAATGCAAATGGAAAGGTTTATTTTTTCTCTGTAATGGTTTTTGAATAGATGCTAATTTTCATGAGCTATTTATTAATCTGAATTTGGGCTCTTAAAGACATGCTCAAACCTTATGAAGGCCAAAGAATTTAATTTGTGCTTTAGGAAGCAGGCTGGAAATAAAACATCAGTCTCCTTTTTTTAATTCGTCGTATCTTCTGTATCAGCTCAGATCAATAAAAATATAATAGAGCCATATACGTAATTTAGAATTTTCTGGTAATCACATGAAAAATATTTTTAAAAGGTGAAATTAATAACATACTTTATTTAAGTAAATAGAGAAAAAAATTTATTTCAACATGTGGTCAATACAAAAATGCATTTTAACGTATATCACAGCAATGAGATTACTTTTTTTTTTTTGTACTGAGTCTAATAAATCCTGCGCGTGTTTTATACTTAACATCAAAGCTCAAGTCAGACTGGTTACGTTTCAAGTGCTCCATGGCCACCATATTGGATAGCGGGGCTCTACACAACCCATAGGTCGGTCCCCTCACCTATGCTAACACAAGGCTACGATTTCCCCTTTTATCAGAGAAGGACAAACCACTTTAAGATTTACTAGTACGAGTCAGTAACATTTTTGGAAATAAGAACAATAACAGATCTATGGACTATTTGAACATGGAACTAACAACTTGAGCAGTCGGTTCTAGTCCCGGCCCCATCACTATTTAGGGGTGCTCTATAATTCAATTTTCTCATTTACAAAATGAGGTCCCGAGTCTAGATAACTTACTAGCTCCCTTCCAAATGTAAAATTCTATATTTCAGTTTTTGAATTATGAGTCTGTCTTATGTTTCAGAACAAGAACAGAATGATCCCTTACCCCCACTGTTATGACTGGCTGAGTTTTAATGTTTTAAGTGTTGGCTTTCTCACCTCTTCCTTGGAGATTCTGTTTCTCAGATTGATGGCTCCTATATGCAGGAACTTTTCCCTCTACTGTACTTAATTGATGTTTTCTTTCCCCGCATTTAATCCCTGGACTCCTCCTCATGGTCCCTTGGACCTCTCTGAGCATTTTCTTCCCTTCTTTGATGATCTCCGTAGGCAATGAATATGTCACTCTCTCTTCAACGTTCCTCAGCCCTGTTCTCAATAAACACTTGTTTCCTGTCAGCGCCCCTCATCAGCCAGGTCCTGATGCATTTTTCATGGCTTCCTTTGTGTCCCTGTTAAAGGAAAGAGGCACTGAAATTTGGACTAGAATGTAACCCCCTTCTCACCCCATTTCCCTTATTTTAATTTTACAGGGAGAAGACAGCTTGTTGACTAGTGGGGGACAGTGGATGTGAGCTGTTGTTTATCCCTGCCTTCTGTCCCCCGGGCCCTCCGTGGAGAATTGTAATGTTTCTGGATCCTCTTTTATAAACTCTGCCTTTCTCAATCTCACCATCCCCTAGAGGACACCTCTTCTGTTTTCATGCCCCATCAAGACTTGGGGGAGGTCTCCCAGATCCAGCCCATGTGGAATTGGAGGAAGACGGCCTTTGAGGCCTGTGCCGTCCAACATGGTGGCCACTAGCCACAGGTACCTTCTGAGCACATGAAATGTGGCTACTGGGACAGAGGAAATGAATTCTTAAATTTAATTAATTTTACTTAATTTTAATTAATGTACATTTAAAAACTGACAGTCAGCTCAGGTATTGGAAAACGTTCAAGGATGTTTGTGACCACTCAGGTATGTGAATCTACTTTTTCAACTGTAAATTTTATGAAATCTAAATAGAGCTCAAATATTTCTGATAAAAATTTAGCATTGGAAATGAGATGTTCTTTTTTTAAAAAAAAGATTTACTTATTTATTTATTGGGGAGAGAGAGAGAGCATACAGAGGTAAAGGGAGAAGCAGACTCCTTGCTGAGCAGGGAACCTGATGTGGGACTCAATCCCAGGATGCTGGATCCATGACCCGAGCAAAGGCAGACGCTTAACCAAGTGAGCCACCCAGGTGCCCAGAAATGAGATGTTCTATAGTAGGATATGCACAGGATTCCAAAGACTTTGTATAAATAAAAGTAAAATATCTCATTATTAATTGCTTACATATATTACCTCTTGAAATAATCCTATTTTGGACATATTGGGTTAAATAGCATAGTATTGAAATTAATTGTACTTGTTTCTTTTAACTTTTTAAATATGGCTACTCGAAAAGTTAAATTCATACATGTGACTGTCACATCATATATATGGACAGTGCTGCTCTAGCCACAGCCTCTCTGGATTTCTGAATCTTATTTTTAATTTGCATTATTTAATAGGCTAAGTATCCTGAATACACTGTTTTATGTAATTCTCACAACAACTGTATATAAAGTAGATGTTGTCCTCCTTCTACGAATCAGAAAGAGGCTCAGGGGCGCCTGGGTGGCACAGCGGTTAAGTGTCTGCCTTCGGCTCAGGGTGTGATCCCGGCGTTATGGGATCGGGCCCCACATCAGGCTCCTCCGTTGTGAGCCTGATTCTTCCTCTCCCACTCCCCCTGCTTGTGTTCCCTCTCTCGCTGGCTGTCTCTATCTCTGTCAAATAAATAAATAAAATCTTTAAAAAAAAAAAAAAGAGGCTCAGAAAATGTACATAAATTTCTCAAATTCGCACAGTTATACTTCATAATAAGTGGCAGAGTTGGATCTGAATTCATGCAAGCGTGGTTTACTCCACAGTCCGAATTTGCATTACACTTGTGTTGCCTCAGTCTCTGATATTCCGATTCCAATCCTTTATCTGCCTTGACCCCATTTCTGATGCCCACATCTGAGTCCATCAGGTGCCCTCTCAGACAACTAAAATAATAAGAAGAATCTCACATTTTTATAGATTATGACGTTGTGTGCGCTCATATTCTCATTTGATCTACATTCATTTTATGTGACAGAGTCAGGACCAGAATCCAAGATTTCTTTCTTTTTCCTTTTATCAAGAGTTAGAGAACGAACATGGTATACGTGAACGGAGTGGATGTTGAAAGTATCAGGAAGGCCAGATGTGAGGCAGGAGAAGGAAAAGGGAGATTACTAACAGGTGGGAAGATTTTCTTACTGGAATGTGCGAACTTGTTCGTAAGGAGGTTAGAGCATCAATCCCACCTCGTTTCCTCATGCTTCACAGGTGAGTATTGGCAAATGTTTTAAATGGACTTTATATAAGCTAGTGTTTTTCAACCTGCAGGTCAAGACCCATTAATGGGTGATGAAATCCTATCGGTGGCTCACAAGGAGTATTTTTAAGAATAAAATAGAATACGATAGCAAATACCAGAGTGTATTTCATATCATAAGGGTAAAAACTGTTTGATGAGGTTCTCTGTTCAGTGATGTGTGTATGAGGGTGTGTTTTGCAACAGAAATTGTGTTTCTTACTCTGAGTGACGGTAAAAAAAAAAAAAAAAAAGTTGGAAAACACAGCTGTATGCCGCCAGAAGGATCCTGGCCACACATTATCTGTACCAGCTCTGCAGTGGCCTACTGCTTCCTGTAAACCTCCCGACTATCCTGGATCAATCAAGCTTACTGCCTCAGCCAATTTCACAAGGCATAGAATTGTCTCAATTGGTCCAAGAAGGTGTCAGTCAGGATGATATACAGTCAATTATATAAGTCCACACCTTGACTGAACATTTCAATACATGACCTCCTCTACTCCCCCAGATTACTTCATCATCATTCTTTTTTACCTTCGGAAAAGCAAAAAAATTGAACTCTTGAGGCAACAACTTTATGTATTGGCCACAGCAGTGGATGAACAGTGGGAAGGATTTTACAGAGCAAAAGATGTGCATGCATTTATTCATCTGACACTCACTGAGAACTTTCTCAGTGTGTTATGATTTGGTAGGGAGCGATCCATGGTGATAGTGTATGCAGAGTTCTCACACATACGCAGAACCAGCTAGTCTGGACATGACATGGCGTCTCTGAGAGAGAAATCTTCAAGCGAAGAGCAGAGGTAAACTTGCCAAGAGCCATGTTAGAAGAGATGAAGGGGAAGAAGCTGGATTGGGTTGCATAAAGAAGTAGCTAAAAAAAGACACCATGGACACAGTGTAACAACTCGCTGGAAAAGTTTGATTTAGAAAAGGGGGAAGGAGAACGGACAATAATTGAACAGAGACGTTTGATCAAAAGAGATACTGCTTTGTCTTTGGATATTTAGGTATGGGAAAGACTCGACCATTTTTTAAAGGCTCTTGGGAAATTTCTAGAAGAGAAGATATGCCTGGTCATTTCTACTTTTCCAAATCTTATGTATTCTTGGAAGGTCTGTCATCTCCTGTGTAGAATCCACTGGCCCCCTCAGCTCTGCCCCACCCACCCCCTGCCCCAGCTGACAATGGATTCCTTTCAGAGCTCCCAGGATTTATATCTAGTATTTGAATATGTATCCACTCTGGAAGCAATGGCTTTCTTCTGCGTGTTTTCCTCAGCTTATTTTCTGTCTTTCATCATGTTGTGGATTTCTTAAGAGGAACGACTAGGTCTTGGTGGGTTGTGCTGCTCCCGGTAAGATGATTGAAATAAACCATGAGCTCAGGAATTGTGTTCATTGAGCAGGGGAGCTTAGGAAAGTAGAAGGAAAACACTGAACTGGAAACAGAGAAGCAAAAAGTGCCCTTATCCACCAGGCACTTGTCTCTTCCACATTCAAAGCCTTCACCTTTGTCCTCTTTCTTTGAAGGACTTTTGTGATTAAAATCAGCAACGAACCCAGAAGCTGTGTGGTGGTACAGGGCAACAGGAATTTCTCAAAATTATTTCATTTGGCCTGCATCATGGTTTTTAGTCTTGTGAATAAGTTATCAACATTTAAGTACAGGGGATTTCACATTAGATTTAGGTATCCTGCTTCTTTTAAAGAATCAAAACAGTTGGCAGCCACACTGATTTCCTACCCGGCAACAGCATGGTTAAGCTGAAGAGGGGCGGCTCATTTCAGGCAGGACTTGAAATCTCTCTTGGCGCAGCATCTCTGGCCCAGCTCGTACCAGTTTCGCCTGGCTCACAAAGTAAATACAAATAAGGTCCTTCGGCTTGATTTGGCTTGGTTGCTATTAAATGCCAGGATAACTGCTTTACAGAATGGTCACTTTAGGAATCATGATATTGTCCTCCTCAAAGCTGTCATTGTTTCCAGTATTTTGTAACTCGCCTTCAGAGTACTGCAAAAAATAAATAAGAGAAGAAAAGGGTTTGTGTGATAGCCAGGCCATTTTGCTGCTTTTTCAAACCTCATTGTGAAACAGAGACATATTACTCAATCTTCGCAGACTTCTTATTCACCTCCCTCAGTATGTAAAGAATTTTGACTATTTGCAAACATTAAATACACCCCTCGGCAGACTGACCACTCAGACCGCTCCGGACAATGTGCTCCACATGTCCTGCAGTCAATTCCCCCAAAGAAGCCCTCAAAACCTTTCTGCGCGAGGGTAGTGTCGGAGCAAGGTTGGTTGGTGCAGACCTAATGTACGTAGCTGTCGCATGGTTCTTAAAAACAAAACACATCAATTTACAGCCAAACCCATATATTTCTGTAGTAGCAATGGGAACATTTGTTTTTCTTCAATACTTCAAAGGGGAGGGAAACAGAAGAAGCCACATGCCTTCTCATATCTTTTCTTCATTCTGTCGTGATGCTAAAGATAAAATCTCTCCCTCATTCCCCACCCTCCACCCATGCAAGAAAAAAGGAATGGGTCAATATATTACTTAAACAATCCTGCTGTAATTATAGACAGTCTAGGTGTGCATGACTTGCGGCACAGGCAGTCTGGGGAGACTCTCACTGCCTGTATCACAGTTTTGTTTGTATGGTTTTAAAATGTTGATCCCCAAACGGTACCCAGCCCTAATAACTCTCGACGTTCCATCACTGATAGACTTGGTAATGGATTTCTTCTCGCTCTCAGCATTTCACAGGTGTGGCCCAGGCTGCCAATGAAAACGAAATGTGTTCTGTGTTTCCCACTCTCTCTCTCTCTCTCTCTCTCCCTTTTTTTTTTTTTTTTAACCTTGTTCCTTTTTAAGTTATAGTCACTGGAGAGGCTTGATAACTTTCTCTCTTATCTCACTAAGACATCTGAGACTGATCCATAGTAACTGAATAATCAATTAATTCTCCTGCAGAGCTCCATTTACATAATGAAAATGCGACGCGCTGATATTTTATACAAGCCGTTTTTGGTCGTCTAGACTGATAATATATTGTGTATTGATTGAGGGGGAAAGCCTAATGGATCTTCTGTTGTTGAACTTGCGAAATTACAATTAAAGTAAAATGACAGAAGCAAGCATCTATTGGATTCATATCTATATATCTCTCTTTAATATAGGGTTCTAAATGTCTGGGCCTGATTAAGACTTTGCTCTCACTTGAGCAAAAGGGCCACATAACGTGTGGCTGCTCGTGTCCTCATTGCTAGGGCCAAAATCAATAAAGTACTGTTTGCCTAGTTACCAGCAGGCAAGGCTGAATCCTGTGTCCTCTGCATGACCAAGGCACTGGACTTAAAGCCCATCTCACTGTTGATGCAGAGGTCTCTTAACTTGGGGAAGGGAAGGAATTTGAGCAGAGCTTTGACCAAAGAAATGAAAATTGGGATGCCTGGATGGCTCAGTCGGTTAAGCCTCAGACTCTTGATTTCAGCTCAGGTGGTGATCTCAGGGTGGTGAGATGGAGCCCCGAGTCGAGAGCGGGGAGCCTGCTGGAGATTCTCTCTCTCCCTCTGTTCCTCTTCCCACTCTCTCTCAAATAAATAAATTAAAAAAAAAGAAAGAAAGAAAGAAAGAAAGAAAGAAAGAAAGAAAGAAAGAAAAACAAATGAGAATGAAGACTCTTGGGGTCTGCAGAGTTCTGTAGGGAACAGAAAACTTGGTTCATAGTCCCAGTTTTTCTGCCTCTGTGTATTTATAGAATCAGATTATCACTGAGGATGTTCACTGGGTCTCTGCAAGAGAAGGCAGTCAAGTGTGATGGTCAGGCTCATGGGCTCTGAAGGTCATGGATTCACAATCCTACCTCCATCATCGAATAACTGGAAGATAGGATGTAAGTTACTTGGCTTCTTTGAGCCCTGTTCTCTCATCTACAAACAGACATGATATTAATGCTCATCTCACAGTGGTGGTGTCAGGATTAAATGAGCTCATAGTTATTAGGTCCTCAGAATAGGGTCTGTCATATAGCAAATGCACAGTCAAGTCAGCTATGATTACCAAAAGTCTACAAAGAAAAACATCGTGGTCCCAGCCCTGCAGGTCAGGGACTTTTCATTGAATTGGGGAGAACTAACCCACACCTAAAGAGGTAATTCTAAAGAATAAAGTGGGAGCACAAGGAATTGGTAGCTATTTGTCCAAACGTGTGGTAGGGTTATATTGACTATTCTTTTTTAAAACTTTCTCCGTATTTTCTAATAGTTTCACAATGGCCATGCACTACTTTTACAACCTTTAAAACAATGAAGTTATTTCCACTTTGAAAGGGGAAAGTAAATGGTTCATACCCTGGGGTTCTGCGTTTTGTTCTCACCGCATTGTAGAGCATTTCTTCTGGATACGTGTTAATCAAGTCTACTCTCCGACCTCTCTGAATAGCAACTTCTGCCAGATCTGGGGATGCTTTCAAAGCCAGACCCTTTTGACAAATAAGGGGTAAGTCCTGCTATTACACCTTTATTTATATTCCTATATTTTCTATTTGCCCATGGCCCTTTTCACCCCTCATGGCAAACAAAACCTTCCAGGCAAAAACCAAGTGACATTTGTGTTAATTTACTTCTTTCGTGGGCAAGTCCCAGAGCCATCGCTGAAGTGGGAGGGGGCTTTGCAGCCCTGCGGGGCTGATAAAGATATCTAGAATTCACCTGTCCCTCTTTGTGCTGTCATGGGACAAGGCATCCTTGGGGCTTGTTCAGCTCTGGAAGCAGGGAATAGATGTGGAATAGCGCTGACTAGGAAAGGAAGTCAGTTCACAAAACCCGGGAAGTTCAACACAGCTCCCAACAGGAAAGATAAAATTGTCCACCTCCTAGGAACTCCTTTTAGCTGCGTGTGTACTCAGCTCTGGACTCTGCCATTAAGAAAAATGGGTTGGCGTGTGAAAAAGGAAGAGGAAGCCGCACAACCTTTGTTTTCTGATGGTTCATTAATTACCCTTTCTGACAATGGAGCACGAACTCAAGTTATTCAGAAAGTTGAGTTAAAATTAGAGTTGGTGGTGGGCAGAACTGCATTCTCAACCCAAGAAAAGGAACACTGCATGAGGACCGAACAGGCCTACACGAGACCACGTACCTTTGCAACTCGGTAAAAATGTAGGCAGATTCTTAGAATGTCTTAGAAGGTAAAAATAAATTGGAGTCTATTACTTGACCCTTAGCATTTGTTACTGGCTTTGTGCCCTAATTAAGCACCACTAATAACATTTTGTACGTACAACCGATCTTCCTTTTGTATCTGGTCTTGCTTCTCTAATGTTGCAAATACCACTAATATTGTTTCTTGATCTTGTGTCTAACAATGAATCCTAATGAAATCTCTTCTGAAGAAAAGACATGATGGCATATAATGAGAAACCAGGTACAAAGAAACCAGTGGTAGATTTAGGGTTCTTCATCAATTGGGTGATCTTTGGCGGTCAGGGTCTGACTCAGAGGCTCTGAGGATGAAGGGACCAAGCCAGAGGGTCCAGGCTATCTAAAAGACAACTTGCATCTGCCCCAGAGTGATGACCCAGGGAGATGGTCCCAAGAGTGGCAGTGACATTTTAAGGGATTTAGTTACAGTTCTTTCCAGCATTCAAGGAAGATGTTTCTTTACTTAGAGAACTTAAAAAAAAAAAATTGTGAGCATACGGAAGTTAAATGTAAAAGAATATTAAGTGAGATATTTCCTTTTGCTCTGGAATTAGGAAATAGGCTTCAAATTAGGGGGCAAAGAGATGATAAATAACCCATATTCTAAAGAAATCTGCCAATAACTGCTGTGAACACCACACATAGGGCTTCTTCAGAGTCAACAATCAAGGGCACTTGGGTGGCTGAGTCAGTTAAGCGTTGAACTTCAGCTTAGGCCATGGTCTCAGGGTCCTGGGATCGAGCCCTGAGTTGTCCCTCCCCCACTGCCCCTTCTCCTGACTTGTGTGCTTACGTGCTTTCACTCTCTCTCAAATAAATAAACAAAATCTTAAAAAAAAAAAAAACGAGTCAACAATCAATTCAATCAAAATGTGTCAGTCTGGTTTTTTTGGGCCCTTTCGTTGAAGAGAAGTAGGAAGGGTCATTTTTTGCCTACCAAAAGTCAAGCGAAGCAAACTCCAAATATAGCCATGTCTACAAGAAAGAGGATCAGATATCTCAAAGTCTGGATGGTTGGCTATGCAGGCGTTGGATTTATGAGGTGTGACCTGCACCTGCTTGAACAGAGGGACAAGGAATTGAGGGAGAAGGCATCAGGGAGCAGCCATTTTTAGCTTTCCCCTGACCAAATGGACCCCACAGAAAGAACCTGCTTGAGTTCCCTTGCCAGTAACACCCTACTGGCCACCAGTGGAGGGTAGCCCAGAACTGTGAAGTGTATTCCTGTGCATGAGAACCGAGATTTGGAAGAAGTCAGACCAAAGACTCATCTCAGGGAACTCCGCGGGGTGGGGGTAGGGTGCTATCCCCATGGACCCCACCCACAAGCTCCCACGGGGCTAGTCCACCAGCGTTTGGGTGCCAGCTACACAGAGACTCCAATACTGCCAATCTGTTACCCAGGGGATCAGTGACACCCAATTACAAGGTTTAGAAAGAATACATTTGCCCTTCCCACTATTCCTCCTCTGGGTCCACACGCCAGAGAGGAGAAGCCATATGGAGGATGAGCAAGGAAGGCCACAGAACCAGACAACACCCCAAAGGGAGGGAAGAGGTGAAGCAGTGACAGAGTAGACAGCATTCCTTGTCCCCTTGGGCCATGCAAGCCCAAACCTGGTTGGTTCCAGGGGCCCAAGGAGGGGAGGAGATGGGGCTTAATTTACTGTGAAAAAGAAGTTTTTAAGTTGATTATATAGAACTTAAAAAAAAATCTTGAAAGAGATCAAAAACCAGTAGGATCCCCCTGAGATGACAATGGCATAACACTACAAAAGCGATAAAAAGAGTTTGATGTTTGTACCAGCCATGGGTCAAAACACCTCAGTAAGTTGGTTACATAGATGATTTGTACATAAAGCCTGATACTGGAGCTGGGACTTCAACCCAGACCATTGACTTTAAACCTTGAGTTTATTCTGCTCTATTGACCTGCTTCCTCTCCCCAATACCAAATAATTCACCCTGTCTTCTCTAAGGAAGGAAATGACAAGAGCGGAAAAATATATTAGTTAACTGTACAATGTTTTTATTTTCAGAACCGCTAAAATCACCACCTCGTCCAACTCATTTAATCAGAGTTTAAGCCATATACTTGGACTGATTAGGTAAGATTCAAAACAGATAGGGTTTGGGGTGGAGACACTGTCCCACTGTGCTGATCAACTTAATAAATGCAGTTATCTTCATCAGCCTGGTCCAGAGGCCAGCAAGGTTCTGCAGTTTGCTGAGTCAGACCCAGCACATCTAATAGAATGGATTGAAAAATAGTGCTTGATGCTGAGTAAATTGTGAGGACATTCCATATATTAATGGAACCATCCATTTCCATAATAGGATAGGAGCATCTCCATTGATCCCCTCAGCTCTGAGGACAGAAACTTGCTTTGGGTCCTCAGGAAAGGCTTATCGGGGGTTCAAAGGAGGTG
Organism: Ailuropoda melanoleuca; assembly: GCF_002007445.2. Taxonomy (NCBI): domain Eukaryota; kingdom Metazoa; phylum Chordata; class Mammalia; order Carnivora; family Ursidae; genus Ailuropoda; species Ailuropoda melanoleuca. Next base: position 121,879,504 of record NC_048225.1, read on the forward strand.
ACAGAAGGCAATACACTAAACCCTCTTACCCGAACCCTGACAAGACTTTCTGCTAAGTTATCTCTCTGACTTTTCTGGTTTCTTCACTGACATCCATTGCATTAGTAGAGAATGCCAAGATCCACTCTCTTTTGTGAAGTATATACTTAGATTTCTATTGTAGTTTCCATTTCTAAACTTTCCCATACTTTATTGATTTCAGTAGTGAGCTCATGCCTAATTGTGAGGTCTAGACCCACCCTCACCTAACAGTCTCATTGGTACAACCAAGTGAATTGAAAATGTGTTACCTTTCGCAACACCCCTCAATGTCATTGACATTCTCCCAAGCATATCCTGTCACTCAGACAGGAACCTATAGTCTGTCACCCGACCTGACATTGTTGCATATATTACTTCTTTTCTGCCTCATAGACACTGAGCTAGGTCACATTTTACACTGATCTGGACTATTGCTGTAGCCTCCTAAGTCATTCTACTTTCATGTAACAACATTCAAGAAATTTATTCATTGAACACAGTAAGCTCTGGAGACATGGTGTGAATGTGACACATTCCCTGTCCCCAGGTAACTTACAGTCTAATAGAATAGAGCCAAGGTGGAAAGATCTGTAAAGGGTCAGTTCACATGAGGAAGTCATCAAGTGGACCCCACAGTAATTCTGGAAAGAAAAACCAGGCTGGTCATTAAGAGCAAGTAAGATCCTCGTTCTATACGGGGCACATGGTTGGCTCTGTCTGTTCAGTGTCTGGTTCCTGGTTTCAGCTCAGGTCATGAACTCAGGAACTCATGGGTTGTGGGATCGAGCCCCGAGTCAGGCTCCATGCTTAGCGGGGAGTCTCCTTGAAGATTCTCTCCCTCTGTTCATCCTCTGACTCTCTCTCTCTCTCTCAAATAAATAAATCTTTAAAAAATAAAAAATAAAAGATCCTCATCGTATAAAGAAAACAGCATCTATCAAAGTCAAAGAATGAGGTAAGAACAGAACTGAAAGAAAGCAGTAGATGGAACTGGCAGCTCCCAGGTATTAGGATCAGGTGGGAGTGGGTCACGTGGGACTGATTCTGTGAGCAGCAGGGATTTTCAGCGAGACCATAGGATTCCTGCCTGGACCAGAAGCAGGAATATGAATAGTGCCTTTAAAAAATATTGTCAGGCTGGACAGTTCTGGCAGGCTATAATCATTATTAACTTTTTGTGTGGACCAAGATTTCATAAAGCTTTAAAATTATTAGTAGCCAGCATTATCTTTAAGTAATAATCATTAGAAGGGAATGTTAAATAAGCATAACAGCTTCCTTTTAATTAGGCTATCACTTTACCATAGGTTTGGTTATACTTGGTAAATTAAGCATAGAATAATATAATTCAAATAAAGCAATTTTCTTTGTGATTAAGTAAAAAGCCTATCACATAGGTATTCTTGTTCTCCCAACATACGTCCTGTTATAAAATCTGGTTGGGAAAAGTGGGTTTACATGACTCCCTACCTCAAAGGTTTAGTGGGTATTTGATCCCATGGCATCTAAACATTGCTTAACAATCTATAAAAACTGGGGCTCTCATGAGCCCCGCGGATAGTTAGAGCCTCCAGGTACAGTGCAAAGTCTCTGGAGGAACAGGTCACATAACAGACATCCCCGATCTGCGCACTTATGGTGGCAGCTTTCTGGTTCCGTGACAGGCAAAGGTGTGTCTGCTTCCAGTGTACCTAAAGGCCATGGGGACTACGCGGTCCTGCCCACAGGTTGCACTGAATCACAGCAAGACCAACGTCCCTGGGGCCTTCCAGGTGAGAACAGTGGAAGTAAGCTCTGCTTTGCCTGTGACAGTTCTCAGTCCTTGATGCTCTCGTGGGCGGTGATGTTTGTTGTTGGTAATGACAAGGCGGACTTTGTCCACGAGAAAACTCATCAGCCACACTTCTCGGGTAGCATCTAACTTATGCACTTAATAATAATAGTTATGCATTTACTGAACACTTTATGTGTGTCAGACGCCATTCAAAACACCTTACAATTATGACCTTATAACTCCATGAGGTTAAGTCACATTATTGACAAACAGAATAAAGTGTATTGTTCCAGTTTTAAACCAATGCATACAAATACATGCAAAATGTATACGAATTTATTCTACTCTTTCTTCAAGTGTACTTTATGAAATAATATTTATGGGCTATTTTTCCTATCTCTAGATTTGTTTCCTACCGTCTATGAGGGTCTATGTACTGTGTGCAGGGCACTGGTAAGGGGAAGACGAGTCAGGCATTGTGCCGCCCGTGTGACTTTAATCCAGGTGATGATTCAGAAGCAGTTACTTCAGCAAAAACCCCTGATCCATAGCATTGGGAGGAACAATGTTCTGACACGTGCTCTGTCACCCACTTCTATTTGACCAGAGTTAAATCACCTCACCTGCATCTTCCAGGCTCTTAGATTTCTTACTTACAAAATGAAGGGCTTGAGCAAATTCAGTTTTGCTTTTATTTTTCACAATGTGTCTTGGGGAGAAAAAAAAAAGATAATGAAGGAAATAAAATTTACCTGAAATTCCACCGCTGTTAATAATTTCGGTGACTATCTTTCTATGTAACGTTTTGCATGTGCTCATGGCAGACACACAATTTTCCATAACTACGATTGTTGCTGGTGTTTATATCACAGATCCGATCTTTTAAATAGTATTTTCCCCTTTATCTTTCTCTCTTCCCTTATCTTCCCTTTCTTCCACGGTGCACCATAATCAATAGTAACAACAGGAACGACCCTCCGACTTTCATCCTGCTCATATAACAACATACATGCATGATGAAATATGTCTACATAGAGGACTCACGTGACATTAGGGAATTTGGTGTTGTTAAAATATACCCGTTCTCAAGTAAAAATACGTGCTGATAATTTCTCGAAGCTTACTGGCGTAGGACTACCTTAATCATTTTAATGACTGCATAACCTGTCATCATACGGGTAGGCTACAATTCCATTTCCCTATCCATGAGCATTTATTTGTCTTCAGTTTTTAGCAACAGAAAACACTGCAATAAACATCCTTGCGTGTTCTCGTGCTTTTATTCCTGTGGGATAAATTCCCAGGAATGAGATTGCTGCATCAAAGAATAAGTACATTGTCAGAACTTTCAAAAATACTGTAATAATTTAATTCTACCAGCAACGCTGAAGAGTACTCTGTGCCTGGTAGTCTAGCCAACTCATTTACATTTTTGCCAATGTGAAGGGTATAAAGTTGTTTTAATTTGCATTCTTATGATTTGCTAATGAGTTTGAGCATCTTTGCTACTGTTTGTTGGTTGCTTCAACTTGTTCTTCATCATTATTATTTTTCCAGGGGAAACGGAAAGGCCCTTGTGTTCCTGGAGGCCACCATGAGAAAAGAAAGAGTGACCAAAATGGTAAGGCTTCAGGTGAAGCCTTTTCAACAATAACAGTTTATTTATCGGGTTCCTTATGGGATTTGATACATAGAATTCATTTGAGAAGTATTAGACTAGATGCTTTTTGGTGTTCATTCCCTGAGATTTTAAAATAATCTTGTTCATTCATTTTGTTATTTTACCACCATCATCATCATCATCCCCTCTAGATGTTAAGCTAATTATCACCATAATCTCCTTCGAATACTCTGTGTATCATCAAATCACACGGAGACCGTAGTTTTTACACTTTGATATGAATGAGAATCTTCTAGAAAATTTGTTTAAAATGTGGATACTCAGACACAATGTCAGAGACTGGCTCAAAAATCGCTGGGGTGGGGTTTACGAGTCTCTATGTTCACGAGCACTGGAGGGGATGGTTACACAGATCTCCCGACGACCATACTTCGGCTGTGAGTGTTCACTTTGTGAGTGTTCAACACATGCTTGGTGATTAATAGAACTCCCTAAGCCAGCGCTGGATGTTCCCTAGGTCTATGTGCTTTGGTAAAGCTATGAAAGTATCAGCACTAAAAAGTTCACTTAAAAGTTTAGACTCCAGTACCCTTTGACCTTTGAAGTCCAGCAAACCTCTTCTGAAATGGGAGAAAATCTTCACTTTCTATGAGCAGGTGAGAATAAATTCAGGTTCTCCCAGTCTATTGGTTTATTAGGAGTTGACCCAGAGAGCCTGTAATGCGGTCCTATTTCTTGCCTAAAGATTTCTCATTCTGATGCAGGTCCATACATCATCACCAGCCAGAGGATGGAGTTATACAAAAGTGTTCAGGTTCTGGGTCCAGAAAGCTAAAATTAATTTCAATAAAACCATTCCAAAGGAAACACCAGGAAAAAGAGTCCTATAAAGTTTTATGTCTAAAGAGAAGCATAGTGAAGAAAGAAACTTCTTCTCTGATCAGATGGGGGCCGTTCAATCTTGCCTCTAATCCTATCTGCATCCCAATCACCCTGATTTACTCTGTCACTGGGTGATGGTACAAAGGGAAAGACTGCAGATCTAATTAGCATAATATAGATAAGCAAATGAGGCCTAATCAATTATGGTTCACACTTGCTTTCATCACTCGTGCCAACAGTAGGCAAATTCACTGACAGTTCAAATGCGACATTTTTAGAAGCCATCAGTAAATCAATAACAAGTGACAGTAATTCAGATGCACACTTCGTTCTGCCTCCATTTCTGTCCAGAAGATGCAGCCTCACATCGCGGAGACACCTGAGCTCAGCAGTCAAAGCCTTTCACCACCCCAATCACACACGTGGGCCAACTCCATGCACTTGACTCTTGGCACCATGGCTCTCTATGACAACTTGCGTCAAGGTTATGGTAGGTATGGCGACTGGAAGCATTTCTTCGGTGTGCATTTGATTTTTGAAAGAAGCTTGATACGTATACTTATGAGAGGCAATATCATCAACTAGTACATGCCCTGGGGCGGCGGACCCGAATTCTGATCCCAGCTCTACCCCTCACTTCTGGTATAACCTCGGGGAACATAACTTGCTCTGTGCCGGTTGCATCTATACCGTCTGCTGAATGGGGGAAATACTAAGACATACCCTTACTTGCCTCACAAGGCTGGGTTGGGGATGAAATAAGATGTCGATAGTGAACGTACTTTTCATAAATACAAGGCTATCGTTAGGGCTTCGGGAGAACAGAGCTTTGCCTTTCAAAGTAAAGAGAAATGGTCTGTTCTCTTGTCTGACGTTTATGGTCATTTTATTTTATTCCTATGGTATTCATGTCAAAAATTCCCACCTTAATAGGACTCTCATAAAAAGGCAGAACGGGAATCTTAAAGTTCAAATTCAGTGTAGTGCAATAAAATCTGAGAAAGCCAGAGCTGGAAGGGACCTCACCGGTCACCAGCCGCACTGTCCTCCTCACCAGCGTCCCTTATATTTCTGCGCGCCCTCACACAGAATGTAGGGCTTCTCTCTGGGCTTCCTGCTTCAGGAAGAACACGGAACAGCCACAAATCCATCAGGGGTGGGTGATGATGGAGACTTTGGCACTCCATTTAAAAATCTTCTTCCCTCCTGACATTCCCCAGCCCACCCCTCTGGTCTATGCCCATGTATCAGTTCTACCTCCAACAAACAAGGACCATTCCACTTGTATTTCTCCACTTTTTCCACAGGTCATCATCTCTGAAATTTACACATACTAGAACCACAACACCCCTTTAATTTGAGTGGTTAGTCTCATTATAATGTGCACTTAATGAATCCCTAATCTCTCCCATAGATCACTGTTCCCCATTTTAACTGTGTGTAAATTAATCCTTAAATATTTAATTCTAGAATCTAGAAAATCATCTTATTACAATTTATTTGAAGACATGTATTGAGTACCTTACCATTGGCTGTTGTTACAAAATTGCTGTGCACGAAGTAACTATGAAACCCAGGGGCCTGGAACAATAGATACTTATTTGCCACATGTCTGCCTTTGCTGTTCTGCTGATCTTAACTGAGCTCGCTTGCACGTCTGTGGATGGCCTAGGGCTCAGCACGTCTTGACGGGAGCACCTCGCCTGGAGCAACTCAGCTCTCTATGCCCTGTATTCTCATCTTCATCCTGCAAACGGCCTTCTCATGCAATGTCAGAAGAGCAAGAACATGGAGGCCAGGCACACAAGCACTTTGAAAGTCTCTTTTCCCAAAGCGTCTACTAACCTGGCATTGGCCACAGCCAGCTGCATGCCCAAGCTAAGATGTGGGGAATTATGCCCCATCCACAGCAGGAAGGCCCTGTCACGTTACATTGCAAAGGTGTGGCTATCTGTTGAAAAGAACAATTGGGGTCATTCATGGGAGCTTTTTCTATGGGAAAGTCTTGAGTCTCTTTCTATAGGAAATACAAATGTCAGGAAAGAGATTTTACCATGTAGGACCTTATAATTTAGTAGTGAACCTGAGAGCATTTGGCATAAGGGAGAAATTATATCTCATTGCAGAATGAGGAAAGGCCATAAAGGCGTCATTTGAGATGGATTTCAATGAACGAATAGGATGTGAACAACCAAATAAGAAAATAGGAGAATGTTCTATGTGGTAGAAATCTCCCCAGAGATGGCACACAGAAGGAAAAGGCCGGGATGCCCAGAAAAGCCAACCAAAGTTTCCAGATGGCTGTAGATCAGGGATATGGAGGGTGGTAAATGACTAATGCAGCCAGAAAAGCTTAGGCCCCTGATTCTTGAGGTCTCGGCGATGTCAACAGAGAACTCACTTGGGTCGGTACATTGTCTATAAGCAAATTGCAAACAAACAATTAAAATGCACACACACGCACACAAAGCCATGGACAAGAGATTGGTGGACTGATCCCCGAGAGGCAAACCTAGGTGACATTCTGGCTGTGTCATCAGCGACATGCCTTCCTCCAGTTTTTAAAGAAACATTTCATCTGAGAACATCTGCATTTGCCTGAGACATAATTTCCCAGTGTAGTACTTGACTTTAAGCTGACTAGAGATATCAAACTTCCTTGCACAGATTCTTTGACATACTTGAACATTATTGAACAAATGTCAGTTATATCTATCTCTTGAATTGTGTCGATCTGAATTGAAAATGTGCTGACTTTTTTTAGCATCATCACTCCGTGGGTTTCTATGCCAGCAGCACAATTGGACATGACTGGAAATATCGGTCACTTCTAGTCCCTGGGATGTGTAAGTTAGTTCTTGCATCTGCATTTCTAGGACCTGACCCTTTCCATCCATCAGGATCACACCTGAAAAATAGGGAGATCACTAGAATTCCTTTGTGCATTTACACACACAGTTGCTGGTAATACCGCCGTGAATAATGCCATGAACATGATACAGTTGAGGAAGTGAAACAAGAAGTCTGTGGGTTTAATGACAACGTATCACATTTCTTGCAATATTATTCAAATTCACAAATTCGTTTTGGTTGAGGAAAGAGCCCTCTTGATTCCTAATAAATAGAATTACAAGATATTTTTGAAACATGTAAGATTTTAATTTTTGAAGTCCTGTTGTGATTTCTACCAAGCTAGCAAAATGTTTTAGAGTAGAAAATATGTTCATAAGCAGGCGTAATAAATGGGAATAATACATGCCATTTATTAACAGTTTGCGAGTGTTCATGTGCCAGACCAAGTGTTTGTATATATTACCCACTTTAGTCCTCATGATTATTTATGGCATCCCATTTTACAGATGGAAAGACTGAGGTTAGATAACTAACATGCCCAAGACCACACAAATGACAAATAGTAAGAAATAAATCTGACTCAAAATCCCATTTAGATGCATTCAGTAAGAATTAAGTGTCTACTATCTGCCAGGTACTATTCCAGACTCTGGGAATCTTGTGAACAAAACAAATAAAAATCCATGGCCTCATAGAACTTATTTTCCAGTCAATGTTACACATTTATACAAGTAGGATAAATACTCAGTATCTCACAAGTCATGGGTTACTTTTCTCTAGTATATTAATCGATTAGTTTCATCTCCATAACTAAATTATAAGTTCCTCATAAGCTGGAAGTATATTTTATAGTTCTTTTTAAAATTTCCCTACAGCACACTGTGACGTGATGATAGATTGTGCCATTCAATATGTACTTTTTAATTGATATATTTTTTGAGAACCACATCATTAATAAACCCTTGAGAAATCACCGGTTCAGGGCTGTTTTATTGTTTGAAGTTGCTGCTGATTCATTGTACGAGCAGCAGGCAAGGTGATTAATCCAGGTCCCCGGGGTGTCTATATAACTTTCATTTCCAGATGTTGTGCTGACTGGAACCACTAGTGTCCAATGCCAACATCTAGAGAAAAACTAAAAAAGTATGCTCTCTGGACACTTTGCACCATATTGAAGAAGTCATCCTGTGACGTTGACCCAATTCCTTAGTCTGCCTGCATTCGTCTCTCTGTGGATTGTTCCTCAGCCCAGGGAAGAGCTGAAGGAAGAGATGGGGTGATACCTGCCCCAGTATCTGCTACTGTCCTGTTTATTTATTCTTTTTTAGTTATTTACTATATAATTCCAGGGGCTGCCAGCTCCAGCCTCTCTCTGGCTCCCTATCTGCAGCTACTCCTCACAGCCTCTCCCCATCTTTCTTTCTCTCTGCTTCTTATCCTGTCCTCCATGTCTCTTCTTCCACCTCCCCGACCCCGGCTCTCTGTCCCTCTGCCCGTGTGTGTCCTAGTTCATCTCTGTCTGCTGTGGCTGTCTCTGTCCCTCTCCCCCTACAGGTGCAGCTCCAATGTGCCCTCTCTGAGCCTCTGTCTTTTCCTGAATGTCACCTCCCCTCACAAGGGCTCGCACTCTCTCTTCGTGTGTGTGTGTGTGTGTGTGTGTGTGTGTCTGTGTGTGTGTCTGTGTGTGTGTGTCTGTGTGTGTATGTGTGTGTCTGTCTGTGTATGTGTGTGTGTCTGTGTGTGTGTGTCTGTGTGTGTGTCTGTGTGTGTGTGTCTGTGTGTGTGTGTCTGTGTGTGTGTCTGTGTGTGTGTGTGTGTGTGTCTTTGCATATTTGTGTGTGTTAGTATCCTTCAACCTGTTTCTGTATTTTTAAATTTTGATCTCCCTTCGGGTATTTCTTATTCTGGTTTTCCTTTCCTGTGGGAATCTGCTTTTTCCTTTTCTTTTTCCTCTCTCTCCTTTCTTTCTCTGTCTGTTCTCTCATCTCCAAGCCCTACTATGCCTCATTTTGCATGTGGGTTTCTCTCCTTTTCTCCGTGTGAATGTCTGTGTGTGTGTGTGTGTGTGTGTGTGTGTGCACGCGCACATCCGGTGTCTGTGTGTTCAGAAAGGCGGTCTCCATGCCTCTGCCTGTATTTTTCAGTGAATCGGTTTTCCTTTCTCTCTTACTTGGTGGATATATATACACGGAATATTACCCAGTCCTATTTTTTTCTTTAAAGAAAACCTTTTGGGGCGCCTGGGTGGCGCAGTCGTTAAGCGTCTGCCTTCGGCTCAGGGCGTGATCCCGGAGTTACGGGATCGAGCCCCACATCAGGCTCCTCAGCTATGAGCCTGCTTCTTCCTCTCCCACTCCCCCTGCTTGTGTTCCCTCTCTCGTTGGCTGTCTCTGTCTCTGTCAAATAAATAAATAAATAAAAAATCTTAAAAAAAAAAAAAAAAGAAAACCTTTTGCACCACGTGGATGGACTTGGAGGGCATTATGCTCAGAGATAGACAAATACTGTACATTCTCACTTACCTGTGGAGCCTAGAAAAGCTTAACTCACAGAAATAGAGAGGAGATTGGAGGTTCCCAGGGGCAAGGAAGTGAGGGAAAGTGGGAGATGCTGGTCAAAGGGTTCAAACTTCCAGGTGTAGATGAAAAAGTTCTGGCTATCTAATATACAGCCTGGTGATCACAATTTTGTTTAAAAAAAATGATTTATTTATTTATTTGAGAGAGAGAGCAAGAGTGGGGGAAGGGACAGGGAGAGACAAGCAGACTCCCTGCTGAGCAGGGAGCTAGAATGGGGGGTAGGTGGATTCCATCCCAGAACCCTGAGATCATGACCAGAGCGGAAATCAAGAGCTGACCGCTTACCCGCCTGAGCCCCCCAGGTGCCACCGCCTGGTGATCATAACTAGCAATACCGTACTACATACTTGAAAGTTGTTAAGAGTCTAGATCTTAAATGTTATCACCACACCAAAAAAAAAGGTAATTATGTGACAGGTTGGAGGTGTTAACTAACCTTATCGTGGTAATCATTTTGCAATCTGTACATGTATCAAATCGTCACGTCGTACATCTTAAACTTACATATGTTGTATGTCAATAATATTTTAATAAAGCTGGGAAAATACATGGGGGTGGGAGGGGCAGGCAAGCAAGCGAGAGAGAAAAATTACTTGTCCTATTTATTTTTAACAGATTGTCAAAAGGAGCTGTGCCTTTATTTAATTATTTCATTTCTGGCATTTTGGCAAGCATAAGGAGAAACAAAGGATCCTTTTTGACTTAAAACTTCAGTTGAAACAATTTCTAATTAGAATTTTAAATAATCATTTCTTTGCCGGTCCTTACAGAATAAGTTGCACTCCAGCAAGGTTGTAGATGAAACAGCTGGAGACACACACTCAGCTCAGAACACCTTCAGACTGAATGACAATGAAAATGGCATATGTGAAATCTGGAAAATGCTGAAAAGCTGGATTGGAGGGAAATTCAAATTAATGCTAATTCTTTTAATTAATTTTTTTTAGAAAGGTAAGCGCTGAGACAAATGAAACAGGAAGCGAACAGACAATAGAAAAAAATCGACAAACCAAAAGTAGGTTCCTTGTAAAGTCTAATACAATTGACAAACCCTTTGCAAAACTGATCACAGAGAAAGAATGTGAGAAAGACAAAGACAGAAAGAGAAGGCCCCAAAACACAATATTAAGAATACAAGAGGAACAGAATCACAGATGCATCAAAGAGTAAATGGATATTAAATAGATAATTATGACAATTTTATTAGAAAATGTATTAGAAAAATAGAAATTATCAAGGAAAGCCAGTTTAGAAAAATCTTATACTCAGCCAGCACACATTGCTTTAATGTAACACAGGTCTTACAGGCTGTTAAATATTGAAACATCTACACACTAGCTTCTTTTTTTTCACACTAGCTTCTAAGAGCCCCTACCTTGATCCCCAAATGCCACCTGGACCGCATTTGCTCCTACCCCAAGGACCCCGTAAACCTCTCTACAATCCATCAACTAAAGGTTAATTCTGGGTACAGTAGACCTCCAGATCCTGATTTAGGGTTATTGATTGACATCTATCCTGACTAGTTCAGTGCCTGATCCAAATCCCTAGTAAAACATTCTACCTGTCACTCCTACCTACAGCCATTCATTAAAATGAATAACCAGTTCACAATCTACTCATCAAAAACAAACCAGTTCCAGATGGTTTTACAGATGAGTTCTACATTTAAAAAATTGGCAAGTTCACACAATTTTTCCCACACTCTTTCAGAGACTATAAAAAGAAGGAATATTGCCTAGTTCACTCTATAGAAATAATCTAGCTACAAATTCAAATGAGACAAGAAAATTATAAGTATATAAAAATTACAGGGCAATTTCATTCATAAATTTAGGTAAAAAATTATTGGACGCACTATCAGAAGATCAAATTTAGCAGTGTATAAAAAGATGACACATCATTAGCAAATTATACTTATTCCAACATAGTTCAGTATAAGAAAATTCGATAATGTGACTTACCATATTAAAAGAATAAAAGAAAAAATATGGTCATCTCAATAAATGCAGAAAACTAACTTGGTAAAATTCAGCTGATATTCATGATTTTTAAAAATAGAATCTTAGAAAACTTGGAATAGATGTGATTTCCCTCATCTGGTAAAAAGTATATGCCAAAAACTATAGCAACTCCATATTTCATGGTGAATATTAAAAGCATTCTCTTTCAAATTAGGAATAAGATTTAAAAAGCCTACTGTCATCACTTCTAGTCAACATAGTATTGGAACCTAGACAGTTCGATCTCACTACAAAAAACAAAAAACAAAAAATAGTAAGTACAAAGATTGGAAAAAAGGAAACTAGACTGTCATTATTTTCAAATGATATGATTGTCTACATGGAAAAACAAAACAAAACAGAGACCGATTATTAGAATTAATAAAATAATTTAGCAATGTTTCCGGTAATAAGATCAATCTGCAAAATTCAACTGCATGGCTGTAAGCATATGAAAGCATGAGAAAACATTTTGCATTCGTCTGTGCGTGTTCATGATGATAAAATGTACAAAGAACAATGTATCCAGAGACATGAAGGCAAGAAGTTGATGGTGAAAACTATAAAAGGCTATTGAAATACCTTAAAGAAAGTTGAAATAAATTAAGAGATACATCTTACTCACTCATGGATGTCAATTCTCCCCAAATCATTTTTTGCATTCAATTCAATTCCAAAGAAACTTGTCAGTTTTTTTTTTTCCCAAGCGGATTCTAGCATTTGTATCTAAGAAGTAAATTTAAGAATGTTGGCTAATTGGATTTAAATTTCAAAAAAAAAAAAAGAAAGAAAAAAATTAGCCAATACACCAATGCAGAAGAAAGATAAGATTGGGAATTTGTAATAAAGGATTATTAAAAAGTCTGGCAAATCTATGTAGTTTGGGACAGGGTAAGATACATTGACAAATACAATCGAATGGAGGTCCCAGAAATTTAATATGTGACAGAACTGATTTTGTGAATAAAGCAGACTGTTCAATAAGTAATGAGGAGAAAATTAGTTAGCCATGTGGAAAAAAAATACAATTGAACATCTATTTCACACTATTTGCGAAGATCAATTGCAGCTAGAATTATGACCTAAATGTAAAAGGCAAAACTTACAACTTGTAGAATAAAATATAAGAAAAGATCTTTGTGACTTCAAGGTAGAAAAAGATTTCTTAAACCAGACCCAAAAAGCAAAAATCATAAGGAAAGAAACTGATGGATTTAACTATATTACAATTATAATGTACTTTGAACAAAAGACGCTATAAGGAAAGTGAAAAGGCAAGCCACAAACTAAGAAAAATATTTATCTTTGCAAAACATATAATATGTTACATGCTTTTGCAAAACATACAATAGTAAAAGATTTGTGCTCAGGGGAGAAAAAAAAACACTACAACTTAAAAAGAAAAAGACAAAATCCCAATGATTGACAAAAGTCATAGACATGCATTTTCCAGAAGAGAAAATACCTATGGTCGATAAAATGAAAAGGTGCTCATTTTATTAGTAATCAGTAAAACGTAAGTTAAAATCCCAGTGAGATACAACTACACAACCAACAGATTAGCAAAAGATTTACGTGGTGGACAATACCAGAAGCTGGGAGGAATGTGCAATGAAAAGTTTTATACTCCTCAAACAGGAGGATAAAGGGGCCCAACTAACTGGAAAATGAGTCGGTAAAACATACGGAGGGAAGTTGAAGATGTGTAGACCGTACCAACCAGCAACTCTAATCCAGGACCGTAGAAGAACGTCCAGAAATGATGCTTGTGACAGCAAAAAAAAAAAAACAAAAAACAAAAAAAAACAAAAAAAACCAGAAAACAAAAAGCTAAAACAACACAAATGCCCAAAAGGAAAAAAAAAAAAAATTGAGGTGGGAATAAACTAATTGTGTTGTATGGAAAACAGGGAGTACTGGATAGTAAAAAGGAGTGCATATAGTTACGTGTTAAAATTTAGATGCATCTCAAAAATACAGTGTTGAGTAAAACATTCAAAATTGCAACACATAGGCAGTAGGAGCGCATTTATATAAGACTCAAAACCAGAATGCAAGGAAATATTATTTAGGGAGACATGTATGTGTGAAAGAAACAACCAGGAGAATGATTTACACCCAGTCCAGACTGTGGTTAGCCCAAGCAGGGAGAAGGGGGTGAGATCTGTGAAGGGCACACAGAATGTTAAGAGGTATCGGTATTGGGGCGCCTGGGTGGCACAGCGGTTAAGCGTCTGCCTTCGGCTCAGGGCGTGATCCCGGCGTTATGGGATCGAGGCCCACATCAGGCTCCTCTGCTGGGAGCCTGCTTCTTCCTCTCCCACTCCCCCTGCTTGTGTTCCCTCTCTCGCTGGCTGTCTCTATCTCTGTCGAATAAATAAATAAAATCTTTAAAAAAAAAAAAAAAGAGGTATCGGTATTGTTCTATTTGGTATGCAGTCTGATGGGTACACATGAGTTCATTTCAATATTTGTCTTTAAATTCTAAATATATGTTATATAGACTCTTCTCTGTGGACGATGTATATCATAATTAAAAAAAATTTTAATATCATGGAAATCCCATGTTGAAAATATTTTAGAAGTCTCAAAAGAAATGCCCTGTGGATTGCATATCAAGGCATAGTAATTCAGCGTGAGGAATAAGCTCAGAGGCAATGTACAGAAAATACAACTCATACAAAAGAACCCTGTTACACAGACCGGGCAACCAGGCACAGAAGTGAAATGCAATTTTTAGAATAGCCTAAATCTTGAAATTAAAAAAAAAAGAAAGAAAAGAACCAAAAACAACAACTATATTGGTTTCAGAGAGGAAATACAAATTTATGTATGAGTGAGAATCTCGTGAGCAATGAAACCACAAGGATGGAAACGTTTGTGGATCTGTGTGCAGACCCTGGGAGCACACTGGGAACTTGTCTGCAGGACTCAGGCATCCAGCACTGGCCCTGGGACAAGAATCCTGGATGGGGGAAAGGAACAGCTGGTGGTTACAAGTCCAGGGGAGTGGGTTAGCCCACAGCCGGTGGCAATGAACCCAAGGACCAGGAAGACAAAGGAAGGTGGTGGGGGAGGTACAGAGAGGGACCAAGAGAAGAAAGGAGCTGACTAAATTAAACCAGACATCCATATAAATTAAGCTTTATTAAAATGGTGCCATGGTTCTGATTCTTTTAATAGTAGTTTATTGGTTTGATAGATTCTCAGAGCTGGGAAGAGCTCAAGGTGCAGGAAGGCAGGGTGGTCCTTTTGCTCTGGACAAAGAGTACTGCGAGGCTCCCCACATTCTCCTCTTCTTTCCTTACCTCCCCCACCCCAGCCTCCCATCCTCAAAGATCTGCTTGTTTGTCTGCAAGGAGCCCCTGCAACCACGCACCCTGAAAAGCAGAGTCCTGAGTCAGTGGCTCCAGCAATGGAGCATGACCTACACTGATCCAGCTTTTAGGCGTCCCCATTAAGGAAACATTTCTTACTGTCAAATGCAACCGACCAAAATACATTTTGCTCAAAAGGATGTTTAACCACAGAGGCACTAAAAGCTACATGGGCCACGTTTCTGAAAGATCTATAAAGTTTAGGAGGAATTAAAGGAGAAATACATCAACATTTATGGAAGATTAATGAAAGGCTGCAAAATGTGAAATGTAAGCTCCTTAAATTAGTCTGGGAAAAGAGAAATGGAACAAAACGTTGAGAGAGCTGGGATGGAATTCAGAAGAAAAGCTCCTAGGCGAACATCCGAGAAATGACAGACCAGGAGAAACCACCCCGAAGCGGGGGCTTCCCCAAGGAAAGGGAAGACATGGCCAGGAGGAGACAGATCATTCGGGGGTCCGCTGTCAGGGCTGGGTGAATGAAATGATCTGTTTTGTACTGTATCTTCCATCTTTAATGTCTCATTCCTGTCTAACCGCACCAACCATCCATCTTACGCCAGGACATTTCATCAAAGATGTGTCATTTCTAGGGTGGGTAAATTGACCTTAGGATAAAATGAAAATTCCAAACTTACTCAAACAGTCAAACAGGAGCTCCTTTCCCAGGGGGGCCCTCGTAACACACCCTGCCCAATTCCTAAGTGTTTTCTAGATGAGGTTGGGGAGGGAGAGAGAGGATCCGAGAGGCAGGGTGGGGGATAAATTGTTTTGCTTTAGGGTAAAGATAAATAATACCTTGGGGTTTTGATTCAACAAAAAAATATCCATGGGCGTATAAGGTTAGAACGTCTGATAAATCAAAGTGGACCTAATAAAAAAAAATTCAAACTTCGGGCAGTTCATTTAAATTCTTCAATTTCTATGCTTATTTATGTATTTTTGGCAAATGCAGAAAAGAGTAATAACTCCTGAGGGTCCCAAAGAGCAAATGACAAGTGACAAGTGAGAGCACTTTGTCACTCTAAACAGTAACACTTGCAGAGCACAGGACTCCCTTGGGAACCCAGACAACGTAGACTTTGTCATAGTTGAACTACACCATAAACTTGCTTTCTAAAGCATGTTCAGTGAGATGACGATGTTACTTGTGATCCAGAACGGTACGCACGCAGTGAGTGCTTTCTGCGTGTCTCAGAGTGTCCTCCGCACTGGTCCACTCTCTACAAAACCCCCGACGCAGCCTTCATTTCTATCTGCATTTGCCAGAGGAAACACGTAAGTTTTAGAGGATTTGCTCAAGGTCAAATAGTGAATGTAACGATGAGGATTCCAGCCACTCAACAACTCTGTGACCTTGTGAGAGTTCCTGGCCAGAATGTAATGGCGCCCTCCTCTTGGGATAATTAGGGGGGATTTCATAGAGTACCTGGCGCTAAGTAAATAGACCAAAGAGTTCATTTATATTTTCACCAATTGTAGAAAACTAATTGTAAATTTAGAAAGCCAAATTTCTAGAATTTGGTTCACACCAGTATTACCTGAAGTTTTAGAAAAATACAAAGGCCTGAACTCTTCTCCAGCTCTGTTCTACTAAGTCAAACTCTAGGAGTGGGGCCTATAAATTGGTATTTTGAGAAAGCTTCCTTCCGAGGGATTCTGTCACAGTAGGTACCAAGCCTGGTATTCAGAATCTGTTAATATTGGTATTTTGGTCAAAAAATGGTCAGTGGAAAAGACCATGAGGCTATGGTGGTTAGACTGTGCTTCCTGGGCCTTTGGGCTCAATCTGCCCCTTTAGGGTGCATAAGATGTGGACAGGTTGGGGGCAGGGGTGCCTGGGTGACTCAGTCAGTTAAGCGTCTGCATTTGACTCAGGTCATGATTGGGATCGAGCCCCAAATCGGGCTCTCTGCTCAGCAGTTGGGAGAACTGCTTCTCCCTCTCCTTCTGCTATTCCCTCTGCTTGTGCTCTTTCTCTCTCTCTCTCTCTGTCAAATAAATAAATAAAATCCTCAAAAAAAAAAAAAAAGATGTGGACAGGTGGGGTCAGGTACCAAGCGCCACCGGGGAACAAGTCACCTGGTCATGAGCACCAGATCCTCTGTCGCGAAGCTGGAGTCTCATCTGAGTGTCCTAAGCAGCTGGCAGGAGGTGTAGACCCAGCCCGGCCTGCTCCATCTCCCTTGAAGGATGCATTGGGTTAGGACATCTTGGGCCCAAAGAGAAAGTCACTGCAGACTGAAAGCTTGCTGTACCCAGTTCAAGGTTCTCACGATACTGAAAGCTCATCTTATAACTAAAGTCAGGGCAAGGTACATAGTCCCTGCAGGCCTCAGAGCCCCATATAGAAAATGAGAGGGGTCCAATCAAATGACCCTGTGGCCTTGCTGCTCCAACACTCTGTGGGTTTAAACCCTATTGTTGTGGGTACTTGGGTTTTCCAAGTATGTGTACAGAGGCTTTGGGGAGGCAGAAGGAGTGTGAACTCCTGTCTGAAGCTACTCCCCATGAAGCACCAAAAATGTCAAGAAACCAGATTCTATTTGTCCAGAAACAATTCCCTTTCCCCCTTCCCTGTGGATGCTGGTTGTCCTGCCTTTGTTTCTGCCGTGGCTTCTGCTGAAACCAAGACAACAAAGCTCTAAACAGAGTCGCTTGTGCTAAGACCCATGTCACCAAGCAAAGATGTAATTTTCTCTCCTGGAGATGGAATCCTAACCCCTCCAATCAGGGATTGACTGCTCAGCGCTACTTAGGTAATCAGCCTGATGGACCCCTGCTATCCGCTGAAGGAAAGTAGCCATAATCAGCCAGCTTTCTGGCTCTGTATAATTCCCTTGTTCCTGTTCTTTTCTACCTATAAGTCTTTCATGTTGTACAGCACCTTGGAGCTCCTTTCCATCAGCTAGATTGGGTGCTGCCTGATTCAAATCAATTTTTGTTCAAACAAACTCTTAACATTTACAATATGCCTCAGTTTCTCTTTTAATTGTTCCCATCAGGACTGCCTTTCCTTTTGTCCCCACCCTACCCCCCCCAGCAGTCCTGTCAGTCCATAGGGCTCCCTTGAGCATCTGTCCCCACCCTCTTACTTCCCATTTTCTCTCCTGTGTGTTTATCCTATTCTGAAATGGGCTTGTTGTGCTTGAAACTTGACCCTTCTTTTGTTCAGAAAATCAGCAGCCTCCCTGCGCCTGCATCCAGGCTGGTGGTAAATTGCAACTATTGTCTTCCAGAGGCCTTTGGAGCTACTGAGTTTTGAAAATCCATTGATTCTGTATTTGCATATGTATGTTCGTGAACATTCAAACATCGCATCCACATAAACAAAGGAAGAACACCTGTTTTCCTTTCCTAACTAGTATTGAGTATAGATTTTCCAGGAGCTTTATTGCTGGGTGCTCCTTGGAATCTGACCCCAGCATGTAGCACAGAGCCACCTCCAGGCCAACAGAAAGGGACAGAGAGAAAGAGAGAGGAGAGGGAGAGGGAGAGAAGGTAGGGAGGGAGGAAAGAGAGAGAAAAGTGAGAGAAGGAGGAAAGAGGAGTGGTGCTTGTGAAAGAGCAGAAAGTTCCAAGAGTCTGTGAGCCCTTGACATTGACTGAGGCTTAGAGGCAGTGGGGGATAGGGGATGGGGAGGCTTCTTCTCCCGAGGTCCCGGACCTCCACCCTCAGCAGGAGTAAACATCATGGCCATCATGTTTTTCATGAAAAGTCGTGTTAGGATGGATGACTCGGTCCTTAGTGAGACAGGACCTCAGGAAATAGGAGATTCTATTACAGAGATTATATTATTTTTACCCCAAATCCAGACACTGTTACCTGCTGCACTTGTAGGGCCAAAATAAATCTTTTCACTCCTTTGTCCACTCATATTAACACCAGAATAGCATGCCTGACACAGAACTGTGACCTGGGGAGACAATTACACAGATAGCAAAAGTGGAGAGGGGAGATAGGTAACAATTTGTAAAAGAATGACAAATATATGGAAAGAACTGGACTAGGAGTCTGAGCTGTATGCCCCCCAGACCCAGGTCTGGGGCTCCAAAAGTAAGTGAGCTTGGCCCCAGGCTCCCTCCTCTGGGCCTTGGGTTCCTCAACTAACGGATAAGTTGTAAAATCTCTAAGCTCCTCTCCATATTTTAATAGTGAGTCTCTGGGAAGTCAGAGTGAGATCTCATGTTCAGTTATGCTACAGGAGTGGGGGCTGAGGACTCGACGTGGCACCCAACCAGCCAGGACACATTCAGGACTGAAGGTCGTGTCTTCTAACTTCTGGGCTTGTGTTTTGCTTACTGAGGGCTTCAGCCACACCTCCTTCTTCCGAGAGTCCCCTACGCAGTCGTCATAGGGGGCTGCTGTCACTGGCATGAGCGGGGTGGATGTGCCAGCCCTGGAGTGATGTCTCCCTCACCGGGAGAAAGTAGAGACACAGCAGAACAGGGACACACGTAGGAGCAACCGAGAGAATCAAGGGTTCTTAGGAATAAAACCTTAACCCTCAAGGACAAGAAAAGGATCCCTTGGTCTCAGGCACAGCACTCCGCAAGTTCCAGGAACACAGCTGGAGGCAAGACCTCTGTCCCTGGGGAGCCAAAATGCAGCAGAACGGTCTCCTTGCTTTCCCCAGAGCAGTGGGGCCAGAGCAGTTTCCTGGGCCATCATCATAAATGGGTTATTCACTCCTCTATATGTCCCTATTGCCCAGCTTACTAGCGTGGTTCCACGCTGGGCCACCAATCAACCTTAACTCCTTCACCGCTGGCTGCCTCCGTCACACACACCTGCCCAGCGAAATCTCAGCCCTGCGAAATGCAGCTCTCCACTTACATTGCACACGCCCCTAAGCAGCTGAATGTCACTGATGGAACACACACACACACACACAAGCATACACACACACACACGTACATACACACATACACACATACGCACACACACACACACACACACACACATACATACACACACACGAACGCAAATAATTTCCTATTAATTCGGGGTCATTATTGTGGGCATCTGACACTGCAGACAATTCCGCCAGAGCCCAGGTCCATTCACTTGTTCCTTCTCCACATCTTGGAGTCCATTCTTCCTCACTTACTCTAGGACTTCCCCCACTCCTGCAAATACTCCTTTTGCTCTTCCATCATCAATTTCCTCCTCTCTCTGGGATCATGACCATCAGGATACAAACCTTAACAACAGCCTTTAATATCAAATGTTGGAGGAAGGAAACAAGTAAATTTTCCTTAATCCCGATTTCCAGCAGCATCCCTTTGCTCCTGTTCATATTCAAATGCCTCAAAAGAGTTGTGTGCTCACTAACTCTCCTTCCTCACATCCCACGCCCTCCTCAAGTCACTCCTGTGGCCATTGGCCCAAATCTCCAAGCCCTGAATCAGGCATCGTCCAGGTCAGCAATAACTTCCACTTGGTAAGAACCCAACAGACAGATGGCTGTGTACACCTTATTCAAATTCTGCCAATTGGTCACACCCTCCTTCTTTTAATACCTTTTTCTGTCCCTTTAGAATATCACATTCACCCCATCTTCCTCTGACCTTCTCAACCCCTTAACGGGCATTCTCTTTTTCTGCAACATCCTTAAATGTTGTAGGGCTCCAAGAATCTGAAGGACGTGCCCTTTGCCTTGCTCTCCTTTTCTGCTCAAATGATCTTTATGGGTGCAGTAAATACTATATAAATTTAAAATAGGTATATTTAAAATCCATATTAATATATAATTTCTATTTTACATATTTAATTTTATACATTAGATATAGATACAGATATTAATACAGATGTAGATAGAGATACAAACACATGTATGCATATATAGTCAGAAGTCCCAAAAGGCTGGACCTCTCTATTGAGTTTGTTAATGTAAGTGCTTCTTTGACACCCCCTCTTAGATGGCTGATTGTATCTCAAACATAACACAACCACAACACAACTCTTATTTCCCTACCATCCCCCTCTTGCCTGTCTATACCTCCCTTAATCTCATCATCTTTAGTGAATGACAGCATCATCTACCCAATTAGTTAAGCACAAAACCCAATCATTATCCTTGGTTTCTGTTTTTCATGCCCCACATTTAATTCTTTAGGATGTAATGTCAAAAGCAAGTATTTCCAAAATATATCCAGGACTCAACCACTTCCCACCACTTTCTTTGTAATGACTTTATTCCAGAGCCAATGGGTGAATGAATAACGCGATGGTACCTACAGAGAAAAGAGGGTTTGGGAAAATATTTTTCACTGTTCCTCTGGCGTAATGTCAGATCTGCATAAAGGGAGAGTTTATAAGGTGTGAGCTCTGGTATCTAGACGCATCCTGGAAGAGAGGTCATGCTACTGTTATAATTCACTGGGGCTTTGGTTGAAAACAAATTAAAAATTGAGTCCAGGCAGGTTCGCAAAGAAATTTTCAGAAGTTTAGAACCCCGTTCTATGTAACCTTCTGTTTCTGTATACTACTGATATCTGGCTTTTTACGAGGATTGACTCTCTTTCATGAGTTTTAGTTAAACAGCACTCTGAAACTTCTGCTTCCAGAAAACTTGAAGTTACAGGGGCTCCCCAAATACATACAAAATATATGAAACGACAATTTTTAAAGCATCGTATATCAAGCAATAAAGGATAGGGTAACCTCAGAGACAGGAAGCAATCTGAGTGAGCCCCTGTGATTGTCACCGTCTGTCGACAAGGAATCCTAGTGACCTTTTCCAGTAACAGTAACTAACATTTCTATGATACTGTGTGCCTAGCTCTGCTCTAAGTACTTTATGTATAAAATCTAACTCTCTATCTCTGTTTCCACATGGTCTTCTTCCCTGGAAGCTGATTGTTAATGAACATTGTGAATTCGTCACATTGCTACAGACTTGAGGATTTTGCCCTGTCCCCTCCCACATCCTTCTCAGCTCTGCCAACCCCACCATCTGCCACACACTCAAGAAATCTTACTGACAAGGCAGAGATTGGAGTTGGGCTGCCACGAGCCAAGGAATGCCAGGTCCCACCAGGAGTTAGAAGAGGCAAGGGGCAACTCTTTCCTAGAGACTTCAGAGGGAGCGTGGTGCTCCCAACACCTTGATTTCAGACTTCTAGTTTCTTCTTACAAGAGAATAAGTTTCTGTGTGTAGTAATCACCAAGTTTGTGGTAGTTAAAAGAAGCCTTAGGAAACTAGTACAAGTTTTGGGTTTCAGTGCCTGGAGCTAACTTAGTTTTGCCTGATGGTTTTTAAAACCGTCTATCTTTAAGTGTCCCAGACTGGTCCATGTTGTCTGCTTTTTCTAGTGGCTTTCTAGCATTACAGAGCCATATAGAAATATGTGGAACTACAATCAATGAGTTCTCCGAATTTTCTAAGAGAACCAAAGGAGCAACACAATCTTGTGAACAGAAGCTTTGGCTTGGCTAACTGTTGACCCTGATGGTTGGATTACATGGTTCTACAATTGGATTATATTTCTCTACTGTCACCAGGGACCACGTTTTAAAGCAGGAAGAGAATATACAATTCTTTGCTTCTTCTTACTCTTCTTCCATGCAACTGTGCTTTTCTGAACTCTATGATCTTCGTTTAATACCTGGTTCAGTCTTCATGTTATGACTCAATAGTTTCCAGCATATCCAATAACTCTCTGACTTCTGGTCAAGACAGCATTGTGAAAATTACTCTTCTAGACAAGTTGGCATAACAGGGACTAGATTTACCCCCCCTTGAAACAAATAAAATACCATGCAAAATCTATAAAACAACATAATTCAAGACGTTAGATGTGAGACAACAAAGTAAGTAGGAAATCTTGGAAACATGAAGCAAATGAGCTAAATCCTTTGATTTTCCCAGCCCTGGAAACAGTGTCTGGACTATAGTGGAGGGAGAGGGACTAGTCCTAGACAGACTACAGCAAAGGGAGAGGGAGCCTAGACAGGCAGTCTCTGAGGTGAGAAAATGAAGCTAGAAGCACAATTAGGCTAAGGCAGCTAGAGTTTTCAGGAAAGAATCTCAAAGAAGAGAGAGCTACCTGGGGACAGAACAATGGACATCTACAGAATGCCCTCCTTAAGTCTTTAGTTTAGTACTGATCAACAGCTATGTTTAAGGAAAATAGCAAAACCCAGGGAAAGAACCACCTGAAAGATTAGAAGGACCAATTACTTGTCCTCAAACAGAGCCAAGAATATTGCCTCTTCCCAACAGCCAGAGTAGAAAATCTCGTAATTGATGGGCCATCAGGTAGAGTACTCAGAAAAGTCTGTCTCTGCAGTGGGGAAAAATTAGGCTAGACTTGACGTGTTCCGATCCCACCTAAGAAAGCTTGAAAGCAAGATCTGAAAGATTTAAACTATTTCCAAGTAATAAAACTGTTTTGCAAAACAAAGTTCAAAAAGACTGTAAGGAATGCAAAAATGTCTAATCACACAAAAAGTAACGTCACAATGTCTGGCACTCAGTCAAAAGCTCCTTGACATGCAAACAAGGAGGGAAATGTGACCCATAATGTAGATAAGTAAATCTATTGAAACTGACCAAGAAATGGTATAGATGATACAATTAGTAGACAAGTCATTAAAACAACGTTTAAAACTGTGTGTGTTTTTTTGTAGGTTCAAAAAACTAGAAGAGAGATTGAAATGGTAGGTTAAGACATGGAATGTGGTTTTTAAAAAGACGTAAATTGATCTTCCAGAGACAAATCTACAATATATTAAATGAAAATTTGATGGAGTTAACAGCAGCTTATATAGTTCACCTTATTAAGTTTAGCAGTAAAGTCCTATTCAAATGGAGGTTGCGTTTTTTAAAAATGAAAGAGTGGTTAAAAGATGTGGAGGATTCATAGATAGGCTCCAAAATAGATCTCAGAGGAAGAGTAGAGAGGGGAAAGTGAAAACATGCATTAAAAGAATGAGTATCTGATAATTTTTTTGTACTTGACAAAAGACAAGAATCCTCAGAAGCCAGACAGATCTCTTCTGAGTCTTTATTCATAAGGTCTAATATGATTTTGAATTTTATCGTAGACCCCTCTGACCCTTCATTTCTCAATTGTGCAATGGGTTTAATTCTTAACCTCATTGGCTTGATGTGAGAAATAACATGTTAAAAAAAATTAACACAGTGTCTAGCACATAAGGGCTAAATGAATGTTAGCAATTATAACTATTGTTATTATTTTCTGCCCCAGATCTTGTTTTCTTTCTAACAACCTGCATTGGAATCTCAACTGTGTTCATCATAGGAATTGGAAATAGCGAATAAATGTCTTTAGTACAACGTTTCTTGCAAAGTTCTGGGCTCATATTCAACTGTATTTTTTATGTCTGCCCCTAAACGTCAGCCTAAACTGAAGATCTTCCCCTCTTCTCCTCCAGTCAACTCCTCCTCCACTTACTCTTCCTCCTCCTCCTTCCTTCCTTCCTCCCTCCTGTCCTCCGTCTCAGTGGAAACTATCACCCGCCCAGTTTCCCAAAGTGAGACCAGGGAGTTTTCTCCCGGTCACCACCATGCCCAGGAGGTTCACTTCTTCCCATCCCCAACGATGCTCCTGCATTCAAACCAACATCATTTCCCAAGAAGGCTAAAAAACCTGCCTTTCCACCTGTCTCCTTGTCTTCCATCATGACTAGAACCAGCTCATTTTCTACATCGTCCTGGAGTCTTCTTTCTGAAACGTAAATCTAATTCTATAATTCTCTTGCTTAAAATATTTTACTGGAGTCGTACATGTGCAGGACAGTCTAAATTCCTTAACGTATCTACAAAACCCCTCCTGAACTGGCCTTAGCCTACTTCTCTTTATCCTCCAGAACTGCCTGCTCGCTCAGTCTAAGTCTGTCCAGTAGGCAGGACGAGTATTATTTTTCTTATTTTACTGATGTTTGTGTATAGCACCGCAGCTCGTAGCAGATGAAAACTGAATTTGGCAGGGCATGCCGTCTCCCCCTCTGGACCTTTGCTTCACCATCTGTGTGGCGAAGGGTTGGACTGGATGTTCTTTGCAACGGTAGCATGGAATGCTTCTCTCTTCACTACTCACGGTTCTGTGTGCCTTATGTTACACGCAATGGAAAACTTTCTGAAGGTGGCCATTCGTAGATGGGGAAACAGGTCACTGAAGAAGAATGCAGCTCTGTCTCTTTAAAGAGGGAAAAGCCTCTCCTCTGTGTACAACGGTTTACAGGTGGCTGTGCTCTCTGTCTGCACACAGTAAGTGCTCAACAAAAGTAAGCAAAGCTACCCGCTCTTTATGTCTTCCGGACTCAGGAAGCGCTCTATCCTGCTGATATTATCTCAAGGGACTCTAGAGCAGCTATTCTCAGTCCCATTTTCTAGACCCAAGAAACTGAGCCTCGGAGCATTTCAGTGACCTTGCCACGGTCCTAGAGCTAGTAAATGGCAGAGCCGGGTCTCAGACTGAGGGCTTTGAACTCTTAAGTCCTGTGTTCTGTCCATGGCATTATGCAAGCCTCGTAATTCTAAGGCACAGTCCTAAAATAACACAAAGGACTCGGCCGGCCTCCTTCTTTGTTCCCTTGACCTCATTAAAGCTTTAAACGGAGCTTGTCCTCACAGACTTAGGGCGCACCATCAAATCCGTCTGAGTTCCTAGGGCACGTAGCAACAGCTTGCTTTAATCTAATAATTGGCTGAAGTAGAACCACAGAAAGAACATAAAAAAGGCAAATTGTTATTTTTCAAAACCAAGCCATTCCCCGGCCTAAAAGGTTCACAGCGTTTTCCTTTTCCAAGAAAATATTTATCCCTCTAAAAGATTTCTTCCCGTTAACAATATTTTTACAGCCTTTGTGATACTTTTACAGCATTTTAGATGCAACCTAAATACTATATATTTCAAGAATGGAACCATTACATTAAGAACGCTGCATATGTTTAAAAATGTCTTTTATGAGGTTTATTAAAAGAAGCCATAAATTTCTGAGAAAGGTTTAAGCCATATTACATTGATCTTACTTCTCATTTAAACAAAATGTAAAATTTAAGTAAAACCTTGATGTGGAATGTAAACTCACTCATATCCTCTGAGCTCACTCATTCGCATGTGCCACCTCTAAAATATTAAATCATCTATGAACCACTCCATTTCTTTGAGTGTTTTCCAATCACAACAAATAGCTTTCCGGTGATTGCTTGTACCTGTTGAGTTTCTCAGATTCATTCACAGTGAGTGAAGAATGGGGTGCTGCCGGCTGGATACAAAGTAGGGTTTTAAAACCATTCTCTGCTCCGCGTGCCAAGGGGCGACCCGCAGCCCAATGTCGCTCTCCAGGTGCCCTCTCCCAAAATGAATCCACACACAAAAGGTAGGTACTCTGACTCTCCCCATTTTATAGATGGAGACACTGGGGGCACACAGAGGAGTTGAGCAATTTTCTGAGGTCACACAGTTAATAAGGAATATTGTCAAACTGTAAACCCAGGCAGTCTGGCTCCAGATGGCCAGAGCCCAGGCTCGGCTGCCTACCTGACACGATCCTGCCTTCTTCCTCAGGTTCTGAGGGGGGTTAGATGAGGTCCTACACAGACATCATTTGATATAGTGCCTGACAGTTAGCGCTCCGCGAGATTAACCATCAGTATTATCGTTATTACTATCAGCCAGTATATGTTGAGGCTGATTGTTTTTACCAGGGCTTTCCTTTGCCAGGGCCAAGACTAATTCTACTCTGTGCCCAAGATGACTCTCCCAGCCCAGGCTCTTGGGAAAGGAAGTGAGTGCTGATTGCCTAGCGAGGAAACGGAAGTTACAGGATGAGCTGTATAGGGAAGAAGGTTGTCCAATTCTGAGGCATTTAGGACTCCTCGTATAAGGTCTTCGGGGTTTTTTAGTGCCATCACACAGTCTCCTTGAATTAGAGGGAGGCACCTCATCTATCCACCCGAATGCCCAGACCCTCGATTCAGAGCAATTGCGATTCGTTTCGGCTTCACGGTGTTGCACTGGTATGCACGTTGATTCTTCTATCTGGAATGTTCTTCTCCCACTTCTCCCCATGGCAAACTCCTATTCATCCTTCAATCCAAAGGTCCAATTTCCCCTTCTTTACAGACTTCGTTGACACTTCTTAAATCATATTTAGAAGGGGGTATTATAACTATATGCTTGCCTGTGTCTCTCTCCCACTCACATCCAGATGGGGAACTGTGAGGAAAAGGGCCACAGGTGACTCATCTCTGTATCCCCTCACCTTGCAACAAGTTTGGCCCAAAAGAAATTTTCTTTAAGAAATCTGATAAGTCGATGGGGGCATGATGACCCCTCTGGTGTCAGCCTACCTATTGGACCTCAAGGACTGGTCATGTCGGAATCAAGAAACAGAAAAAAAAAATCAATCACACACTGCTGTTCTGAGCTGAGATCCTTAGAGGTCATGGGGAAAAATGTGAATCACTGAACTTCAACCTTCCCTGGCCCACAGAAAATAAAGCTATAGGCTCAAACTCAGTTGCCGTAAAGCCAGCCCCAGTGAAGCTAGCTGCCTCTTGCTGCCTCACCAAGGTCCCTGGTTCCCCATCTTGAGTTCCTTTTAAAGTTCAGTCTTGGTGGCTTTTAACAACCATTATTCACACGCCTTCTCAGAAATGGTTTTAAAAACGTGGAAATTAGGAGGTGCTCCCTGACAAAATCTGAGCTGAAGAAATAAAATCCAAGATTTCTAAGAAACCGAAAGAAAATTACTTCTATCAGAAAGCCACTATGGAAAACATTTAAAATTCTCAAGTAGGTCTAAAGACTGAGGAGAACGTTTTATGAAAGGTGAGGGTCACCCCTGATTCCTGCACATTTCACAGCCTACTAACCCTCTGCTGTGTTTTGTATTTTGAAAAGAAAGCCTTTTCTGTACCGATTTTCGGAAGGGATTCTTAAGCGGCGGACTTGAACTCAGATATCTCAGCTAACTCGCTATGTAGCAGTGACATCTACTGGGGAAAATTGTCACTTCGGGGTTTCTACTTCTGGACTGTGCTCAGTAACTTTAAAATGTTAACTCATTCAGTCTTGGTAACAACCCTCTGATCTGCATTTGTTCACCAGGAAACGAAGATTCAGAGAAATGAAGTAACTGACCTAAAGCTACACAGCTCATACGTGCGGCAGAGCGGAGATTTGAACCCAGAGCAGTGAGACTCCAGGGTCTGTGTTCTTACCCATTAAGACCTACTGCTTCCTCTACTGCTCAGCTTCTATCTGCACTTTGAATGTGTCCATTATGTAGCATTTTGCATGCTGCTTCGAAATGATGCATTTAGGGGCGCCTGGGTGGCTCAGTGGATTAAGCGTCTGCCTTCGGTTCAGGTCATGATCTCAGGGTCCTGGGATCAAGCCCCACGTAGGAAGTCTGCTTCTCCCTTTCCCTCTGCCCCTCCCTTCTCTCCCCGCTCACGCTCTCTCACTATCTCTCTCTCTCTCTTTTTCAAATAAATAAATAAAATCTTTGAGAAAAAAAAGAAATGATGCGTTTACACATCTGTTGTCCTGGGCAACTCTGTCCCTCTCAGAGCAGCCCCTGAGCCTCATTCATACTTAATGTCGGTACCTCATACATTTCCTGACACAGGAAATTAAGAGGTGCTTAATAAATAGTTGTTGGATAAATCCTGCATGCATGAATGAATGAATGAGAAAAAGTCCTAATGTATGTGGGTGGTAGATACAGGGTGCAGAGAGAGAGACAGGAAGGGAGGCTTGGCTCTTCTCTGGGGAGCCACCAGACTTCACAATGTGGCTCTCAGAAATGCACAGAAATGAGAACAGGAGTGTCTATAATTCACGTCTGGTAATCCTTGAGATCTTTAGAGGCTCCTCGTGGCTTTCAAAATTGAGTCCACATTTCCGAGCCTGGAAAAGAAGATCCGTGGTCATCTGGCTACTATCTCTCTCTCCAGCTCCTGCACAAACAACAGCATGCACCCTTTGCTCCAGTGACTTCTCTGATAGAGCTGCCTCTCATGTGTCTAGGCTTTGACATTGCCTTGGACTAGAATACTCCTTTTACCCTGCACACCCCCGTCCTCTTTGGCTGAGAAACCTGTATTCATTTTCCATGACTCAGTTCTTTCTTCCAGGAAGCTTTCCCAGAGGTGCTCGTCGGGCTTGTAAAGCTATCGGGTCATGGGTGGAGGAAGTGCTCATGATGACCCACTTAAGTGGCCTGGGACTGACTCAGCCTGGCCATGTGACCTTGGGCAAGCTACTCCATGGTGCTGCACCTCGATCCCCCCATTTTCAAAGTAGGGTCAGGAAAAGAATATCCACTTCATAACGTCATAAGTATTGATGGAGTGAATAAATGCTATGTAAGAAAAATCTGAAGAAATGTAAACTCTCTTAGTGATTGTGCACAGGAAGAGGAATTTCAGGGTTTGTGGTGACAATCACGATTGAGGAGAGGGGGGCAGAGGTGGGAAGAAAGACAGAAAGAAATGTGCTTGGTTCTACGTGTGGCTATGGAGTCCCAGAAACACACTGGGAGTCAGAAAGCAGCTCTGAGCAAGAAAGGGAGTGAGCATGGAGCAGAGAAGTGTGTTTCACCTCAGCTTCTGTTAGCTCCTCCCTGTGCTCCGTTCTGGGCACGGAGCTCAGCTGTATTGCTTCATGCCCCCGATCCCTCCCTTTCTCCAGACCATCCCCCACCTCATCCCCCATCTTTTGAAAGTTACAACCATTTCCACACATGGAAAACACATTGAAGCCATTCTGGACAGTCATTACAAAGAGACAGAAACCAAAGTGATATGATCTTCAGGGGCCAGGCCCCATAAGCGGGGTGGGGAGCCATCTCTGAGGGGTCGGAGCAAACAGCTCTGGAAGGCACACAGCTCCAAAACACCTCCCTACTGCTCTTGCTCGGTGGCTGTGAGTTCCAGCGTTGGAACCGTTCCTTGCTTTAAGTCATTGTATTTCCAGAAAGACCCTATTCAAAATACAAAGATGGACTCCAGGAGGCTAGTCTCATTTACACACAGGAAGGATTTGTTTTTCCAGTGGAGAGCAGACACTTCGAAAATCTCAGGTAATGAGCTGGCTCAAGTTGTGGAGGGAAAAAACAAGAGCTGCCAATTAGTGAGTACTTTCTCTGTGCTGTTAGGCTTCGTGAAGAATGTCTTTGGAAGCATTTTGCTTAAAAGTGCTGTATTCAAAAGGGGGGATGGGGGTCAGCCTGACTGGTGGCCCCACATGGACATGAGGCGATGAGCTGCTGAGGAGAGAGAGGGCAGTTCAGAAGGAGGAGGGGTGTGGACAGTCGGCCAAACATCTCCAAAGTTTGGCTCATAGTGGACAGTGCTGTGGCCTTGCAAGGTAAGGAGAAACTGCTGGATAGGAGATAGTGGCATAGCCACTCAGGGGCCATTCCTACCCCTCACTGTATGGCCATAAATTAACATATATTGATTAACCCCACTCTCCTTCTCTGTATTCCATTAAAACCCCTTCCCGAAGAGGAACCGAGTGGGTAATGTCTTTCCAGCACGGTCATGAGATGTGCTCACTCATTTGCTGGGTGAGGCCTGTCCACCTGCTGATGCCCTGTGACAGAGCAGAGCCCCAGGGATAGAGAATCCAGGCAGACCCAGGCCCGCTCTCAGATTCCCAAACCCTGGGAGAGACCTTCCCATGTACCAGCTGGGGGAAATCCCTGAAATCCTGCCCTTTCTGGATGAGTCCACCCCCTTCCCTGCTCCTTGCTACCTTCCCTTTGTGGGCTCTCATCTTCTCTCCCTGGGAAGCTTGCAGGATTCTCCTGGCTGGACTGCCTCAGTTCACGATTCTGTCTTCAGAACAGACCCACTTGCCCTGACAAAGCACATAAGAAGCTGGTAATCCTCCCTGCTCTGCTTCCAGAGCCTCTGCACGCTTCACCCCAGCCCAGATGAGCTGGGGAAGCTCCCCACCACACAAGGTAGGCGCATTCACCTCAGAACCTTGACTCTGGTTTGGTTCAGCCTCATTCTGTGACCATTGTGCACTTAACAGCAAGCTTACAGCCTTCCTAGCCAGCTCCCTCTGCAGCCTTCTCGGAAAACCTGGGCAAGTTTCCTCCTCTTCTCTGTGCTTCCAAAGCCTTGTCACTTTGCTCTGTTCCCTGCTTACCTGTTTGTTTGCTTCCTGAGGCTGTGAGCTGGGAGAGACCAAGGACTGTCTCCTAGTGATCTGTGTATCTTCCCTTTGAGGGTCCTGTCACCCTGCAATACTCATGGTAGGGACACGAGAAAAGAGGAAGAATGAGGGAGAGAGTGGGCAGGAGGAAGGAAGGAAGGAAGGAAGGAAGGAAGGAAGGAAGGAAGGAAGGAAGGAACGAAGGATATAAGACAGAGAGAGGAAGGAAAAAAGATATAAGACAGAGAGAGGAAGGAAGGAGGGAAGGAAGGAAAGAAAGAAGGGAGTGAGGGAGGAAGGGTGTTCAACAATGAGTACGGTGAAGTTGGGCAAAGGGCTGTGAGAAGACACAACGAGTGATTCCCATGTGTCTTATCCTAGGAGAAGCAGGGAGAGGGAATTTCTGTTAGGTTTTGAAGGGTGATTAGGGATCATTCTCCCCCCTTTTGGTAGAGATGCATTTTAAGAAGCAGAGAATATACATTGGGGGCTAGTAAAAGTCCTGCAACAGAGATGAGTCAGGTCTTCAGAATCACCTTATCAGGAGCTCCTGAGTTCACATCATTAAACAGATTGATGCCTACGTGGGTTCCTCAACTTCCTTGCATGCCTTTCCTGTCCAGGGGAAATCCAGGAGGCTATACCTTTTTTGCAAGCCTGTTAAAGACTTCTGGGAAGGACTCAGGGAGCAAAAGGGTTGCCCAGGCCCTGGTGTCTCTCCCTTCCCATCACTCCTGGTGCCTCTCCCCTGCTTGGCGTTCCCCCTCTGCACGCACACCTGCCCCGCTTGCAGACCTCAGTGCTCATGAGCAGGGATCCAATTCTGATGCGTATCTGGAAAAGGGCACGGGGCTAGCTTGTCATGGCCCCACATTCTCACTGACTCCCACATAAATGCTCTGGGCTCCCAAAAGCTTTAAAGACTCTGCTGGATTTTCTCGTCATTCTTATTAGGAACTTAACCTTGGCAATGGGAGGAGGGAAGGTAATAAAATCAGGAGGAAGTACACTAGACTTTTTTCCCTCCACGGCCAACTTGTTGGAAATGACTAGCCTTTAATTCCCCATTAACTGTTCGTCATCAGTCGCTGATGCATTGAAAGGCTAAACAACGAAAATATTTGTATGTGTAGATACCACCTCAAGATGTGAAAGCCATTTGTGAATGTAAATCTCTCCACATGTGCTGATTTTGGTTTGCATTACGTGAGGCACAGGACTCGGGCACAGGCTTCCCCAATGCCACACCTGCGCCTTTTCCATGAGCCTGGAGAAGTATCAGTCCTTAAAGCTAATCACCTCCAACTCAACCCTCTCATATCTTATTTCATGAAAAACACTGCTCACCTAACTCTCAGTCCAGGAGATATGGTACATATGTGGGTGAGGAAACCACTTTATCGTTCAGAACACTGTTTACAATTTTGTTTAAAAAATCTTATCCTTGTATATATGCTGTTTTAAAAATCGATGTCAAAGATCTCTCTTATATAGAGATGGTTACAAATATTGGAACCTAATAGTAATTGCCACAGTAAAGACGAGCAATGCATATAAAAGTCAAAAAATTCTGAGCAGCGATCCCCCTGGAAATACACGGAAGCAGGCAGAACATACCCCACTTTTCTTTAAAGGAATGTGAAGATTAGCAGGAAACGGGAACATGAAGAACCTTGGAGAATTTCATGTTAGGACATAAAGAAGCTCTGAGTTATTGTGTGGATGTAGGCAAAATAGAAGGAAGAGAGAGTCTTTCTTAATGAAAAAGGAGGGAGGAAAGGAGGGAGGGGAAGGGAGGGGAGGGGAG
>NC_048225.1:121912597-121969534 GCF_002007445.2 Ailuropoda melanoleuca
GGAAGGGAAGGGAAGGGAAGGGAAGGGAAGGAGAGGGGGAGGGAAGGAGGGAGGGAGCCCATTAAATCTGACAGCTTAAACATACTGGCTAAGTTAACCCCACCAAAGTTAAGTGAAAGAGGAGCTATACTGTAAGAGTATTGAAATAGTCAAAAAACTGAAGGAAAAGACTAAAAACTCCAGGAACACCAGCAGCTAGAATAACCTGAGTTAGGGCCCCTGTTCTACAGGGAGCTACCATTAGAGCCAGCCACCAAGCTTCACATCCCTGTGATTTCTGTCAACATTTCAGAATCAAAGGAGAGAGCTGGCCGAGCTTGGATCAGGTGTAAAATCACCTAGATCGCTAGCTACCGCTAAGGGGAGGGGAGGGGAGGGGAGTGGGCATCAAAGGCATGACCCATCAAAACATACACAAATATTTGTGCACCCTTACTAGGCACCAAAAGCATGTGGGGGAGCTAAAGATAAAGTAGAAAAGAAGCAGACAGAGTTTCTGCCCTGGGGAAGCTCCGGGGATCTGTGTGTGCAAAGCTGTGGCCCAATTAGTGTCTATTACACTAAGCCAAGAAAGTGTTTCCCAGGCTAAAACAGGAAATCTGCAAACTACCAGAAAGCTGTAAGCTCATTTCTGGAGAATTTGGGGTTTTTGATACAATGTCCTGAGCTGAAATCCCCAAACCACATGCAAGCCTATGAAGAGTTCAGGTTTTAAGGAAGGGGTGAAGAAGAGAGGCAGAGAGAGATTGAGAGAGAGAAAAAGAACCCTTACCAAGTCTCAGAAAGATCAACTTTATTTTAAGCAATGTTAGATAATAATTAGGATTAATGGGAAAAAATCCAAATTATACCCACATTTAGGATAATTACCTAGTATAGTGCCAGGTACCATGGATGCTTATTAAATATTGGTTTGACATGAATTTACATTTTTTTAAAATATTTTATTTATTTATTTGACAGATAGAGACAGCCAGTGAGAGAGGGAACACAAGCAGGGGGAGTGGGAGAGGAAGAAGCAGGCTCCCAGTGCAGGAGCCTTACGTGGGGCTCGATCTCAGAACGCCAGGATCACGCCCTGAGCCGAAGGCAGACGCTTAATGACTGTGCCACCCAGGCGCCCCTGAATTTACATTTTGTTTATTGATAGGAAACCACAAAACATAGGCATAGTAGCAGATGCATAGGTTTTTATAGTCGCGAAGCCTAAACTCTGGTATGTCATTGCTATGCGACCCTGGACAAAGAAGTTAAACATCTTTAAATGGAGGATATTAAAGCTAAATTGAAACATATTATGAGGATTAAATAAAATAGTGTATATAAGCTCATATAGTAAGTGTTCAGTAAATGTTTATTCTTTCTCTTTTCTTCTCCTTATGTTCTTATTAAATACATGCTCTTAACATTTAGAGTTTGA
Source organism: Ailuropoda melanoleuca (assembly GCF_002007445.2). NCBI lineage: Eukaryota > Metazoa > Chordata > Mammalia > Carnivora > Ursidae > Ailuropoda > Ailuropoda melanoleuca. The sequence continues at coordinate 121,914,018 of NC_048225.1, forward strand.
TTTTACTAAAAAGTTCAGTTTTTTAAACAAAGTCTTGGAAAGTTATTCTTATAAATGTAATGGGCTAGAGTAGAAAACCCAGGTCTCAGATAAACAATGTTTCTCAAAGTTGGAACAATGAGACTCTTCAATCAAGGCTGCTGCTACCACCACCTGGTGGCAGCATGCAGTACAATATTTTTTGAGTTGATGAATATGAAATCCTAAACCTTCCTTAGAGGTTCATATATTACACATACTTGTAAGGATTTAGACAAGGTTTTTACAACATATTTTTCTAACCAATATGTGGTAACACTTTGGCATGTAATAAAGATGGCTGACGCAGTATAATCTGGTTTTCTAAATTCACTGGTATCTATCTTTAATGCCATCAGCTCCAATACCACTCTCCCTCAAGACTCTTCTCACAGCCCCAGTCCAAAAGCTTAGGAGTTCCTTTGAAGAGTCATGTAAAAATAAAGCAGATCATGATGCCAAAAGCACAAGCAAAGGAAAAAGGGGGGGGGAAAGTACATTATCAAAATTAAAAACCCTGTGCTTGAAGGACACTATCAAGAAAGAGAAAAGAATGGGAGAAAATGTTTGCAAATAATGTATGTGATAAGAGACGTGTGCCTAGAGGAGGAGTCCTACAACACCTAATACATAGACAAAAAATTCAATGCAAAAATAAGTGGAAGATTGGGGTAGCTATTTCTCTAAAGAAGATGTACAAAAGGACAAGGGGGGGAAAGCCCAGCATCAGCCATCAGGGAAACGAAAATCCAAGTCATAATGAGACACTGCTTTACACACACGAGATTGGCTCGAATCAAAAGGACAGTTAAGAGCAAGTTTAGCAAAGATGTGGAGAAATTGGAACCCTCACGCACTATTAATGCAAATAGAAAACGTGCAGCTGCTTGGGTGACATAGTCTAGCAATCTGCGAAAAGGTTAAACCTAGACTTGTCATATGGGCCCCACGATTCCATTCCTAGATATACAATTCAGAGAAGTGAACATGTATCCACACAGAAACTTATTGGCAACAACCCTAGATGCCCATCGAACTGATCCTTACTATGGAATATTATCCAGCGATGAAAAGAATGAGCACCGATGTTCGATGTTCATGGCAACCCCGGCTGAACCTTGAAAACATCATGCAAAGTGAAAGACGCCAGTCACAAAGCCACATATTAGGTGACCATTTACATACAATACTCAGAGTGGACAAATCCGTTGAACAGAAAACAGGAATGTATTTGCCTAAACCTGGGGTGTGTGGGGAGGTGCGTGTTGGGAGGTAATGGCGAAGGGAGACAGGGTCTCGTTTAGACAGTGTTCTAAAGTTGATTGTGGTGACGGGTGTCCATCTCTATGAATATACACAAATACATAAAAAGCCATTGAATTGTGTCCTTTAAACGGGTGAATTGTATGGTATTTTAATTTTATCTCAATAAACTATGTCTGAAACAGTGAGGGAGAAGTGGTCCTTTCCTTATCTCACCCCTCTACAAGCCAAAGCTTCTTCCTGTCTTAGCAAAAAATGTCAGAACTAAACATTTCAATCCAACACTGGAGGCTAATCTTCTAGAAACTAAAATCTTCTCCATAAACAAATTTGAATCTTTGGAAATCTTTTTTTGCCCTATTTCATTTTCCCGTAAAAGAGTAGTCTCTTCTTCTGGTTTTAGTGGTGTTTATCAAAATAGGAAAAGAATACATCTCCCATTCAACCGTAAAAAGATTCTCTTTGATTTCCACAGCAGAGCTAGTCCCACCAGCAGAAGTCATATACATTGGTATTCTATTCCCGCATTAATGATCGAAGCCATACCTGCCCTACACACACGCACATGCACACACACACACGGACACAGTTTGGGGAACTTCATCTGCAGACCTTGGTTAGGTTGGCATAGGCAACCATTTGGTTTCCGGCTGTTACTATATTCTTAAAAACAGCATTTCTGGACCAATATAGGTTGTTGAAACACATTGCGGAATGTAAGCATTGTAAAGCATCTCACAAGCGGCTGCGCCTTACGTGGGTCTTCCAGTACAAATGAAGCCAGCCCGATCTTTCATTCCTATCTGATTCTGCTACAGTCATAGAGATGCCGTGCAAAGGATAAAAGAGCCATTTTTCATGACCTTCCTCCTTTCTCTGAACAAAGCCCAGTGTCAAATCTTTGAAAAGCATGTATTATAGCAGAGAACAAGATTCAAAAAAATGTTTGGAGGCAGTCATGATACAGAAAAATAATTTCCTCTCTCTCCCCCAACCCCAAATAAAAAACAACCTTATGATGTTTAAATATTGAACCAGTGCCAAAAAACGATTTGTAAGCCTCAATAAATTTCATGAAATTTAAAATGATATTATTATCCCATCTGACAGTGTCTTTCAGGGCTTGAAGCTGCATGGCCCAGATTAGGGGTATTCTAATGAAAAATAAATGTGTAGCACATTTGACTTACAAATATGATGATATATATAATACACCAAAGATATATATTCAATGAGGTCCACTTGCAATTGCTAGTTAGTAGTATCAATTCTGCCTCCTACGCAGAGCAGTGGAGTCTTTTCCTTGAGTATCAGATGCTCTTAGTTACAATGGTAAAGCTTCTTTCCAGAAAGAAAAGGAAAAAAAAAAAAAAAGCGTGCATCTAGGAAAGGCAACACAGTGCCTATTCACGCTCAGTGGAATATCCAAATTAGATATTTTAAAAAGATGGACAACTGATTCTTTCTGAGAGGGGTATAATATTCACATATATAAGACGAAACTCACAAATCATTTGCATACTGTAAGATGTGGCAACATAATGTTGGCTGCAGGGCGGGCGGTCATTTCTAGTCTCAGTTCTATCCACTGCGTTTCCCACTATGAAATATATTCCATAAAGCCAGGAACAGAGGAGGAAAGGGCCCTTTTTATTCTATTCTTCCGTTTCCATCTCTTTACCAGAAACACTTTATGCAAATAGCGGCTCATCTGCACCGCCCGCTGCGCTGCAAAGCGGGGCGAGGCGGCGGCGAAGCCCGGGAGGCAGGGTTAGAGCGCGGGGCGGGGCGGAGAAGGGCCTTGTTCACTAGGCTGCTCTGAGCCCCGAGCAGGCACAAGATTGATGATGCTCCCCGGGTGTACGGCAAGATCTCCTCCCTGTGAAAGACTGCTCATGAGGCCTGATAGACTTGTCATCTCTTAATAAACATCGCGGAGATGTCGGAGGGGAGCGCGGGAGCAGGAGCCAGACGCACCCCAGCAGCAAGCTTGCCTCTCCTGATGACCTACTCGGAGCCCTGCCCTGCACAAGGTGCTGGGAGGGGTGCTCCTCCTTCCCCACCGCAGAAATGCCCTGCAGGACCTCATTGCCTCGTGGGACCCGGAGCTGCACATTCGGGATCCAGCTCCTCCTTCCTTTGGGAGCGCCCCCTCCAATTTCCCAGAGCTCTTGAATCTGCATTCAGTGCGATCCTGAAAATAGGAGAGGCCCAGGTGTGGCAGACTGTCGGCCTGGGAAATGCAGGCCATCCACACGCTGTCATTTTTCTTAGTCCTTGGGAGTGTCGTCTCTGTTTGCAGAGCAATGGAAGCAGAGCATCTAATCGGCTCTCCCACACTGGCCCCGGTGGCAGAGTCCGCCCTGGTTCTCCAAGTTCTTCACCTCTGCCCCCTCTTCTCATCTCTTCTCTCTCTCCCCATCTTATCGATCATTCCTGAAGTCCAACCTTCACGAAAACGTCCCCAATCAATCCTATAGACAATCCTCAGTACCCTAGACTCCACGAGGTCCACAGAGGAGATTCCCGTAGTTTCTTCTCCACTCGATCCCCAGGGAATCCCACTTCCAGGTCCCATTTTAGGAGCTGCCCTGGAGCCCGTGTCACGACAACTGCTGCTGGATGTGTGTATGGATGAATTCCGCGTTCATCCTTTTCCCTCTACTGATTTAAAAAACCAAACTTGGGGCACCTGGCTGGCTCAGTCTATACAGCATGTGACTCTTGATCTCCAGTGTTGTGAGTTCTAGCCCCATGTTGGGGCATAGAGATTACTTAATAATTAAAAGTTAATAAAAGTTAAAAAAAAACACTTATTTTTGGCTTGTAGATAAATATGTAACTATTGTAATGTTCATTTCATTTTCCTTTTGATGCTTAATTCTACTCCCCAGTGAGTGATCAGCACACTTGCCCTCATACATCTGCGTTAGAACCTCCTGGATGGCAGGGAGGCAGGGCTGTCCCCGGGCAGCCCCTGCTGCTTTGGAGGAAGTAAAAAGTCTTTCCTGATGGATGTTGCCAAGGATGGTGATGAAGGCACTCACTGACACCTTCCTCGGTACTGCAGACATTTGTCATCGTGTTGAACCAGCCACACAGGCAGCTGGCGTGGCACAAGACAGAGGCTTGGCCATTAGAATAACAGAAAACCCCCCAAACATGGATGAAGCATAGCCTGGCTGTTGTAGCAGGGCCCTGGGGCCCCAGCTTCAGTATCTGGAGCCATAGCCTCCATGCTCCACTCCCCCCTCAGGAAATTGCTCTTTTGATATTTTGAAGTCTTTTATGTGTAACATGTGTGTGTGGGGGCCAAATAGCAAGCTCACATTTTCATCTTGAAATAATTGCGATTAATAAATTACAATGGTGCTGCCAGACAAGCTTCATTCCCAGGGGACCCATGCTCTGTTTATATTCCTAGAAGTCGGCCACAGCATGAACTCAAACAGTTCAGTCTCCACGGGGATCCAAGGGGGGCTGACAGAAGATGCGTGTCGGGGGTGGGCAGTGAGGAAGGGGGTGCAGTTTCCTTCTGGAATCGTCTTCTGTTCTCTTCCATGCAGGGCTGCATCTAAGACAATTGCTTGTGTATTATTCACTCACGCACCCATCCTCGGAGCCAGACCAGAGCCAGCACACTGGGGGACCGGGGGGGGGCGGGGCAGCTGCACCCCCCCATGCCAATCTTTCAAGAAAAACAGCCTGGAGGAAGCCTTGATCAACTGTTCACCCTGCAGGTCCGCACGCTGGGCAGACTGGACGAACAGAGGAAGAGCCCGCTCTGTGCTGGCGTGGGTGGGAGTTAGCTGCTTAGCTTAACTGGAAATACTGGTGATGTTTGTGGAAATATGGGAATTCCCTATATCAGAGCCCTTCAGCAACCAAGGCAGAACAGCCAAGGGGTAGGAAACCCCAGCTCCTAAGTAAGACTAGCTGTGCTTTGATTGTGGACCCCGCAATTTGAACTGTCGGGCTTTGCCAATTGTTGTAACCCCCCACACACCTGTTTTCTCACCTGTAAAGTAGGGATCATCCATGATAACATCTCGCACACAGTCATCGCTCAAAAATCATAGCTATCATTGCCATCGTCGCTATTATCATCATTATTACCAGAGCTGATTGAAATCCCCTTTATTAATCGACCTTTCACTGATCGCGTTCTGGGTGCTAGGTGTGGTCAGAGAGGAGCGAAAACTTGTCACCCGAAACCAACGTGCTTCATCTCCCATCAACCCAACTGCGAAAATATTCATAGAAACAAGCAATGCCCAGACCGTATCAGGCTGGGGATAAAAATAAGGTCGCAATCCTAATAACAAAAGTATTCCACTTGGCTTGGATCCTATCACTTCTTCCCCAATTAAATCGCAGGGTTCTTGAGTGGCTCCTGGAAGGCTCATGGGCAAGAGATAGCCCCCATATTCTCCCACTTCAGTTTGCCCCATTGCTGTCTCCTTGGGCTGCTGTCCCCAAAACAGTAAGGAAGACGAACTTTTTATCTGTCTTCGGATGGCCTGACGCACATGCTTTTGGGGTGCAGAGTATTTTTTAAATGTTGGCTTAATCCTTTAGGCCAGCTTGCTTTCTTCAGTTTGACAGACTCCACCACTACAAATTAATGGCCTTGCATCTGTCACTTCACATTTCACACACATTCGTTTCTTGCCAGGACCCTAAAAGGGTTGTTTTTCTTTTCTTTTCTTTTCTTTTTTTTTTTTTCCTTCTTGCAAATACCCCTTCCCGTAAGTTCACGGATTCCAAAAGCCGGCGATATGCACCGAGCCTCCAAACCGCTGGCACGCCCAGGAGGCCCCCACACGGAGCTTTCTCCCGCTTCTCTGTTCCAGCTGTCCTCGGCTCATAGGAGGAGCTTCTCCAAAGACATGAACGAGGGAATGTTCTATCTGATGTCATATTCCTACCCCCTGTAACTGCAGCTCCAAGAGGAGGTCTTTTCTGTCCCATCGGATGACTTAGGCACGAAACGGGGCAGCCCTGTGATCCCAGGGAGATCCTAGGGACCCAGGGAGATGTTAGCGAATCAACGTTTCATTTTTACTTTCTCTTTCTTGCTGCTTCCTCTCCCAGGCGAGTCTTAGGAGAGGCGGAGAAAACAATGAGAGCACATCCTATTGTTCTCAAAATAGTGAGGGCGCCCATGCCTATTTTGTGTTTTGACTTCCTCCTTGTTCCAGGTAGAAAGACACTGGGTTCTCAGAGACTCTGTCAGGCAGTAACACAACACAGTCAGCAGCAAGCAACAGAATCCCTCAGAGGGCAGCTTACACGGAGGGCGGATTTAGCGGCTGCACGGAACAAGAAGTTCAGGTGGCCCCTCGTGTCCTCAGGCTCAGTCATCCTTACTGTGTGGCTTCACCTTTATGGTCACAAGATGGCAGCTGCACTTGCAACCGCCCTGCGTGTCCTCCGGAGCAAGAGAGGGGGAAAGGACAAAAAGATGTGTGAGTTACTCTGTCCTTTGAAAAGCCTTCCCAGAAAGCTCATCCAGCAACTGCCACTTACATCTCACCCAACAGAACAGGGCCACGAGTTGATCTCCATTTTCGAGGAAGTCTAAAGTAGATGAATCTTTTTGAACCAGGCTTACTACAATTCCAAGTGAAATCAGAGTTGTGTCACCAGAGAAGGAGGGACTGGAGCTTGGAGAGGTAATTAGCGGTGTCTCCCAAAAGAGCAGTGTTGGATGTAGCAAAAAGTGTCACCAAAGACATTTGCAAAAGAAAATGGCCGGGTCTAATTTCTAAGAAGGGCCTTCATGTCAGATGGATGGCACTCTACAAAGACATCACAGGATGTCAAAGCTGGACGTTTCTCCAGCAGTGGGCCCCAAGGCCAAGAGTGAGATGATAGGGGTCAAGTCCACCTGCATTTGCCAAGTGAGGTTAGGGGCGTTCCGTATAGGATTTGCCACAGGAATAGCCCTCCACTGGTCCTCCCCGAACTAGCTGAGGACACATCTCCAGCTGACATAAAAAAGTGGAGGTATTCCCCTCACTCATGTTAGACAAAGAGGCTGCAAGAGATACACCTGAGGCTTGCCTTGTGCCCCCAGTGGGTTGAGGAACACAGCGACTGACATCCAATTCTCTGATTCTCTGGGGAAAGACTGAAGACAGGAAGCTATGTTCAGCAATGGCCCGAGGGCAGAGGAAAAGAGGTGGGTGACTTCGGAGTGAGATGCTCCTCCCCCAAAAGCTGGCCAAAGCGTCTGCTCTTCAACAACCAGGTGTAGGACCTCATAGAGGATTCAGACTGGATTTGTCTGAAAATGGATTTGAATGAAGAAGTCCAGGAATTCTCCCTAACCCGTAACCTCTCTCTGTCTCTGCAGCACTGGGGTCTCTATGAGCAGTGCGACCTTACATCCTGGTTGGCCTGGGGCCATCCCACACGACCCAGGCTGTCCCAGCATCCTGGAAGCTCTATGGCAGGTCTTCCTTCCACTCTCAAAAGTGTCCCAGTTTGGGCAATTATATGGTCCCATGGTAGCGAGGGACCGATACACAGCACTGGATTGCAGCCTGCGGTTCTGCGAGATTCTAGGCAACGAGGGCCCTAAAACGTCACTGGGAAGGGACTTACCCAAACTACTTTTGAGGCAACGTTGTCTACATGGTTAATAGAATTACTTCGAGGCATCCGTTGGGCTATAGAAAGGTCATAGGTAGGATGGGTGTTGCTTTCTCAGGATGGTAACTCCAGGTAACCGGAGGGCTTCACCTTGCACAGTCAGCCAGTTGGAACAGACCAGGGGAATAGAAGGAAGTGTGAGGGGTATTACAAGTGGTCTCCTGATTCTTGGCTCTCCTCTAAAGAATTCAGTGTTAAATAAACATTGAACATAGGTCATCAGTATAAATATCAGTTGAAAGTGGGGTCAAATAACTTGCCTTCCATGGATTCTCACATGTCTTAGTAAAGCCTTGTCAATGCATCATCATTTAGCAATTATGAATTATCACATCCTTTTTGCTCTCCAAAGTTGTTTTGGGGCTCATGAGGGTTGGAAAATGCCCAGAGGGAGTTTCCTGTATGTGAAATCATCACTTACCTACATAGCAGGACCAAAAATTGGGCAGCAAGTTCTCCTTTTGGATACAGATTCTGTCACAATTACTTTTATTATCCGTCCCAGGATGTGAGGAGGAAAAAGAGAAAGGAAAGAAAAGGAACGAGATATAGGTCTATATCCAGGTCCATGGGTTAAAAATAACCTGGAAGTAGAGCCTTGTTGGGAAAATGTCAAGGAATGTATCTTCAAATTAGCTTTCTTCACAATATGGATAAAAATTTTTATGAGGACTGTACCCTATTAGGTGCCACTCATAATCCCTTTTGAAATTGTGATAATCCATTAATTATCACCCTTTGGGTAGGTCAATCATCAAGTTTCTCATCTGCTTACTTTATTCCCAGTTCCTATTTCTCCTTGTCCACAGAGTACCATGAAAGCACTTGTTACCCACTGTCTTGGTCCATTCAGGCTGTTCTAACAGAATACCCTAGCCTGGATGGTTTATGAACAACAGAAATCAATTTCTCACAGTTCTGGGGGCTGGGAGGTCCTATTTCTCCTTGTCCAACAGAGTACCATGAAAGCACTTGTTACCCACTGTCTTGGTCCATTCAGGCTGTTCTAACAGAATACCCTAGCCTGGATGGTTTATGAACAACAGAAATCAATTTCTCACAGTTCTGGGGGCTGGGAGGTCATGTCAGCAGATTCAGTGTCTGGTGGGTATCCACTTTTTGGTTCATAAATGACCATTTTCTTACTGTGCCATCATATGGGGGAAGGGGCAAGGGATCTCCAGGGTTTCCTTTGTAAGGGCACTAATCCCACTCATGAAGATACCACTACCATGAACGAAGGCCTCTCTTCCAAATACCATCACACTGGGGCGGGGGGGATGGTTAGGATTTCAATATGTGGAATTTGGGGGTGTTTATAATACATACCTTGCTGAGATCCAGCTATACTGGGTCCATCCCATTTCTCTAATATCACCATCTAATAATACTATCAAAGAAATAAATGAGGTTAATCTGACATGGCTTGTTCTTTGGGAACCCACTAGAGCCTGAACTCTTATTAATCATTATTGCTACCACTTCTAGATGGCCACAAACCGTAGCATCCAGGGATTGATGCCAGCCTTGTCAGGATCTGTGAAATTCGTCCTCTTTTCCTGTTTGAGAATCAAAAGAGCATTTGCCCACTTAGACTTCTGGCATCTCTCTGATTTGCCATGATTCTGCAAAGAGCACATATTTCAGTAAAAGTTGCCAGATACTAAATGCTTACTAGGTATCAATCAGTGTGCTGAGAACTCTTACCAGCATCATCCCTGTATGTCAAGATTAATGGACCCAGCCTAAATGTAACATGTGTGAACATAAAATGCTAATTTTTAACATTTTTAAATCAATATAATAGAACTCGTTGTCTGTTTTCCTACAAAAGGCAGTTTTTTCCTCAAATTCTCCTGCCTGTCAAGTCACACTTCAACTGTGATATCCTAAAACTCATCATGCAAGTCCTTGTTCCCACTGACCTCTGGAAGCCCAGTGCCTTTCTCAAGTCCTGGAGATTTCAAGGAGAGTCTGTTTATCCTATTGTCACTCCTCACCACTGAGAACATCTCTGGGCTTCTTCAAGATGCTTCTCCAGACCACTCTGATCTCGCCTCACTTCTACCCTCGAAAGTTTGAGTGCTTCCTCCGTTTATTCCCCCAAAAAGAGCTGACTCTAGGCTATAATAGTCAATTAACTGGATTCAGTAGTTGAGATGATGACACAGTGGAAGGGTCCTCGGTCCATCTCAGCAATCTGAAATATGATAGGTTTGGTAGGGCGTGACGAGAAGAGAAGGAAACCCCCTGTATTTCAAATCTCTTTATTTTACCTCTCAGACCTGGGGATAGGAGTGGTCAGACCCTGCTCTGGAGGACCCCTCAGCCACGTGGTTCCTCAGTGCACAGGCCTGAGCCCTCTCTCAGGAAGGGAGTTGGACCAAGACGAGACGGGATGGAGCTATGACCAAGCATAAGAACAATGTACGTATGAGGGGGAAGGTGTCAAGCCACACAAATGAGTCATATATTGATTCCAGAGATGCGGCCTTTTTTTTGAAACACTTGTAGTGCTCCTCTTTTTTTAATTGTTTTTGTTTTACGTGGGGACTGAATATCTTCAAGGGAGCAAACCCTCCATGCCTTTGTGGTGATTTTAATTTCTAAAAACAGGCAAAAGGTATTCGGAACTAAGTCTGACAATTAAGGTGAGTAATGTGTTTCTGAGTCAAAAACCAGATGTGACAATATTGCAATGATACTGATGTTTTCTGTAACTGGGGAAATAGCTGGTAAGGATATTCCCAAAGAGGAGTTTACAAAGATGTTTGAGCAACTGCAGTTCATTTTTTGTTTTAAGATATTTATTTATTTGAGAGAGAGAGAGAGAGAAAGGGGCGGTGGGACAGAGGAAGAGAGAGTGAGAAAGTCCTCAGGCAGACTCCCCACTGAGCATAGAGCCCGACTTAGGGCTCCATCCCAGGACCCTGAGGTCATGACCTAAGCTGAAATCAAGAGTCAGATGCCTAACCGACTGAGCCACCCAGGTGCCCCGACTGCAGTTTATTTTACAGCACAACACACATCGAGGAAACATGGTGTCGTGACTAGAACACAGACTTTGTTGGTCAGATCCCGGCCTTAAGCCACAGTCCGCCACTCACTCTGTGAATTTGGAGACATCTCGTGGCCATTTTTCATTTCATGTTCCTCTGCTGTGATAAGCAAATAATAGCTGCCTGGAAATTGTGGTGAGTGGACCATTGTGGACCACAAGAAATATTACCGCCACTTTCACGATTTCAGTGGGCAAAGCCGAGGACAACTGAAAGCCCTCACTTGCATCTGGTCTCCAGTGGTACTCCAGTGGTACTCTAGAACCATTGAAAAAGGGATCATGCCCTTCAGACATTCTCAATTTGCTGCCTCCAAGGAACAGGAGAGTTAATTCTGAGTGTTTAGGAGGCAAATATATCACAAGGACCAGATATAATTTTATGAAATTCAAATATTCATCAATGGTGACTCTGTTGGGACAGTCCTACCTGCCCAATGCCCAATAAAATGGAGTCTGGTTTACCACTTGACTGTCCTGATTGGTGGGGCATGCAGGCTCAGTTGGCATAGTAACAGAATCCAGAGCCAACTACATGAGCATTCGCTGAACTGAAATTTTATTTCATAGCGTATATTCTTATACACACACACATATACAGGCGGCACGGAGACAGAGTATTGAAGACTGGGATAGACGTCCCATCTGGAAATCCTGGTTTGAGACAGTGGGAGTAATAATGAAAAGATATGTAGACGCATAGTTTCCCATGGTAACGGCCTTTATTGGAGAAATTTTGTTGGCAACTGGATATACTTATTATTACAACAAATTTAAATAACAATAGCAATATTTATGGAGTTACTAAGCACTGTGCTAAATGCTGTAGCCACATTATACTATTTGCTTTGTGTAGTATCGAAGTCAGGAACCACTAGCCACATATTCGAGAATGAATTCTCATGGATATAAATAGAGATTAGAGGGATGCATCAATTTGCAAGTAACGGCCGTCAACTTCAAAAGGGTGCGCAAGCAGTCTGGAATCTTGGCACATCCCCTGGAGTTGGGGAATAGACAGCCCAACAAGGTGGAGACTATTCTTAGATGCCGGAGGGAGGAAGAGGGGTCATGAGGGCAAGGAGACAGCCCACCATTCTAAAGCAAATCGTTTATTGTTGGATCGCTGGTGATTTTACAAAAGAGATGAGTCCGGCAGCCGGGGCAGCCGTGTTTCACCAGCAGGCAGAATTATGGGGTCAGTCTGAATTCCATAAAGCTTCTGCGGTTTGTGAAAGGTACTATATGGGCCTCAATAAACAACGATGATCAGTTAACCTCTTGCTTCCGAGACGCTCCGGACTTTCCATTTGCAGTAGGACTGGACTTCGAATGTGGGCAACAGCACCCCCCACGGATCCTGCCCTTCACAAAGCAAATGTGTTGTGACAAAATGACAGCAGATAATCTCCAAAGCTCCATCCACTTGATGAGTATAGATATTGGGCTGCGGTGTGAAGGTGGCTTATATTACCGCCGACCCCTTCACGCCAAACAAAGAAGAAAGCTCTCCTCTGCAGAGCTTTTATTTGGTTTAAAGTCCCTCTGATGGGCTCCCGTGCTCAGTAGTTATATAACAAAGTGGTGGCATAATATATGGGGGCAGTGGGGCGGGAGTTGAACATACCTGTATTTGCAGCCATAATGAGAGCTCGGAGGTAACAAGGGGGGTGATTTGGATAATAATTAATAACCTGAGTTCCAGGGCAACGGGAGCAGCATGCAAATTCTATGGCCCTGCAGTGGCACCTCTTGAAGAAGACGGTGCTTTATTGCCTCTGTCAGGCGCTCTCTTCTCAGCTGTGATTCCTCCCAGCCTCGGTGGTTTGCATACTGCAGCTAAACATTAGGCGGTAATGAATGACAACCCAGCCACTCTGCGCACTGCAGCGAGAAGCTGCCATAATTGGCTCCCCCATCACCGTCATCCCCCCCTGCTCTGCAGAGGAGAGGAGGCACTGACGGCAAGCACTTTGACAAAACGCAAAGGGCACGGGGACCCAGGACAGTACTCTGGGGGCCCGGAGGTGGTTGTGCCAACCCCTTATTTACACCCTGCCCAATGGTAGAGCCCACCGGCTTGGGGTATGAAATACGCAGCTCTTCCCTTCACTCCGGGAAGTGGCTGACTCCAGGGAAAGAGCAGAAGTGCTGGAGTTCTTGATATGTGTGCCTGCTTTCTGGGGCTCCCCCCCCCAAGCCCGCCACTGTGTCTGGGTTCCACCTGCAGAAGTGCAGGAATGAGAAGACACACAAGAAAGATGGAAGGAAAGGAAGCGAACACACCTCATTTGGATTTGGTGGTCTCGGAAGCAAACCTGAGGCTTCCCCTATTGTGTTTTCATGTCAGACTGAACTTCCAGATCTTTGTTCTAACTTGACTTTGCCACTAGATATACGATCCTGAATAGGCTGGTTAACCATCGTGAGCTGCAAATAGCAGTATGCCAGCCCTAACTACTGAAAATGAGACAAAACAGCACTTTAAGAATAGACTTAAAAGTTAAAACCATATCAATAAAAAGTTCTATTCTTATGTGTATCTTCTACCCCGTCCCCCAATTTTTAAGCTTCTTTTATGTTACAAGAGACCTACTTTCTGTGTCTTGAATTCCTAAGAAGGCATTCCTCTGACATTTTGGCTTAAGTGACTGAGTTTAATTGGAAATTAAATGCTATATTTCTTACGAGTACCCAAGCCCCCTGACAATTTGAACTAGAAGGCCAGGAATAAGCTTGATAACGGAGAGTAAACATTGGCTTAGTGGACACTTCAATGATGGATATGAAGTCAGACTCTAGAAAGCAAGTACACGGTGCTCACAGCGCTCTCGGCTACAACACAGTGACACTCTGAATGAGGTCCTGGTCTTGTAATTATAGGAACTGGAAATGTGGCTGAGGTTTTCATTTGGTTTTCATTTGTTCCATAGAGCTACTTGAATAACATGGAGAATGTTCTTTGATTTGGCAACTCATACATATCATGATTGGAGAACAAATGAACTAATATCATCAGATAAGAACTGTATACAGTGTATTGAATGGTGAGCCGTTCAGCCCGATCGTGAAGAGCTGAGGCTCCCAAGTGAGACTGCCTGGGTTCACGTAAGAGCAGAACAAAGATGTGCTGTGAGGGTTATTAACAGGCTCGTCTTGATTTAGACAGAGTGGTCACAGAAGATTGTGTGGCCAGGGTGTGATGCACAAGGGATTTGTGACTTTATATATGTCACTAATATGTACTTATTAATAATTTTATATATATATATGAGTGATCTCCTATATATAAGTCATTTGTCAGTGATGACATATATTATTTATTATATATAGTATCTATCTCAAGTTGAGTTTATTTCAAGAACACAAGGCTTGTTTTTGAAAATTAATGAACGTAATTCACCTTTTTAATGAACAAATAAGAATGTTGCAAACACAGTACAAGCACTTTCAAAGACACAGACCCAGAAGAACAAAGAATGAAAGAGGAGACATCCATGAACAAGTGATGCCCTCCTGGGCTTCAGAGAAAATATTCAGTTGCTGCTGACATTGAAGTCCGCCATATGCATGTGTGCAGAATCTATGGTGAACTTTCCAGAGTCTTGATCTTTGTACAGGTATGCCATCATGGATTATGAGATAATTGAGGAAAACATTACCATATCAAATATGGAAGTCAAAACAAAATAATGTGGAAGAAAGAAATAATGCAGAATATATTCACTTTCTATTCCTGTGTAACAAATTAGCACAAACAGAGGCTTGAAATAACTCTAATTTATCGACTCACAGTTTTATAGGTCAGAAGTCCAGGTACAGCATGACTGGGTCTCTGGTCACTGTTCCACAAGGCTGAAATCAAGGTGTTGTCCTCATTGAGCTCCCATCTGGGGGCTTTGGGAAATGATCTACTTCCAAGATCATTTGGGCTGTTGGCAGAATTCCGTTTTGTGGTTTTGGATTGAAGTTCCTATTTCCTTGCCAGCTGTCTGCCCGCGATTGCTATGAGCTCCTAGAGGCCACTGTCCGTCCTTGCCACCTGGCCTCCTTCCATCCTCAAAGCCAGCAATTGAGAATCTCCGGTGAATCCAAATCTCATTCACTCTTCAAACCTCTTTCACCAGGAAGAGCTCAGTCCCATTTAAAGGCTCACCTAATGAGGTCAGGCTCACCCAGGATAATCTTTCTTTAAAGTCTGCTCTTTCGAGACCTTAATTACATCCCAAAATCCGATCACAACAGCAGCACCTAGATCAGTATTTGATTGAAAAACTGAGAGCAGGTGCACGTACACCATTGGGCGGGGAACTTGGGAGTCCTCTTAGAATTCTGCCTGCACATAGAGGTCAGAACAGAACCTCATTAAAGTAGGATTGAAATCCTCAAGGATTAAGAGAATATTTTTTCATTCATTAAAAAAGAACTGTAAGCCATGAAAAAGGAACAATTAGAGAACAAGAAAGCTCTTGGAAATTAAAATATGCCAGCAAAAATTTTTAATTTACGGAAGATTAGAAGATAGCAAAAGAGGCGCGCCTGGGTGGCACAACAGTTAAGTGTCTGCCTTGGGCTCAGGGCGTGATCCCGGCATTATGGGATCGAGCCCCGTGTCAGGCTCCTCTGCTATGAGCCTGCTTCTTCCTCTCCCTCTCCGCCTGCTTGTGTTCCCTCTCTCGCTGGCTGTCTCTATCTCTGTCGAATAAACAAATAAAATCTTTAAAAAAAGAAGAAGAAGAAGATAGCCAAAGAAAAAATAAAATGTTGCAAAGGAAAATAACAATCATGCAAAAGGCATGTGGAAGAATTAAATTCAATACATAACATCTGCCTGAGATAAATCAAGAAATGTAATATTAAAAATAAACAGCCCCCCGATATTAGAGGTAGTTGCCTTTTAGTACCAATTTATTTGGTTATAAAGCAAATTAGAATTTCATTTCAAGATTTAGGTATGATAGATTCTGGCATAGAACAGTGTTGATAATATGTCATTAAATGCAAAAAGAAAGAGTGGAAGAACTATATACATACTATGACTTCGTTTCTGCAAAAATAAAGTAGTAAGTTTCGAATGTTAGTATACTCAGAGAAGAAAATTTGGAAGAATATAGAAGATGTGAAATGCTGCATTAGAGAGGGAAGTGTCTGAAATGGACAGTTTCTGGTGATGGCAAGATACAGGTTGTGAGCCTGCAGGAGGATGACTTACAGTCAGTGGAGCAACAGGTTCAGAGAGAAGAGATCAAGAGGACAAAGCTTGTGCTCCCCCCAACACTGGTCTTCGGCAGAGATATTGCTTCCTCCCATCAGAGCATTTGAACCACTGTAAGAGCATACTTGTTCTCTGCAATTGCTCAAAATTCAGTACTTGAGTACCAAGCTTCACGTACCGCTGATTTTATAATGACCACAATTCTTGTTCATTTTGCATAGAACTTGAGCAATTTCTTCCCATCTCTAGTGTTGGCGATGCCTACTGCCTGATTCAGTCCTTGTTTTGCCCAGCCCTCTGCCTTTCTCTTCTGTCTCTGACAAACACTTGTGATCTGCCTGTGATGTGCTGGTGGAAAGGAGTTCAGCCTTCCCACATTTCAGTGAAGAAGGCAATTTTCAGAATGGGTCCAAACTGAAACATTTTCCCCACTCAGAGAAAAACGATGTCTCCACTAGACTCACTCTGAATTAATGTCAGGTGCTTCCTTTGATGTCCATCCTCTGACCCCTTACCTGTAGGCACCATCAACTCTGTGAGAACACGTTCTCTAATGACCTTGTAAATTAAACTTTTTGTTTCCCAGAGGAATTGTTGAATATGCATATTATAGTGATAGCCACTTAATCCATACATTTTGTCTTCATTTCCTTAAGTACTTTTAGATAAACGAGAATAATATAAACTCCATTTTTGATTGAAATTCCCCTTATGTGTTGTTAGTATACAGTTTGGGGCAACGTTTTAAGAGGGAGAGGTTTTGGGGCGCCTGGGTGGCACAGTGGTTAAGCGTCTGCCTTCGGCTCAGGACGTGATCCCGGCGTTGTGGGATCGAGCCCCACATCAGTCCCCTCGCTATGAGCCTGCTTCTTCCTCTCCCACTCCCTCTGCTTGTGTTCCCTCTCTCGCTGGCTGTCTCTATCTCTGTTGAATAAATAAATAAAATCTTTAAAAAAAAAAAGAGGGAGAGGTTTTAACTGCATATGCTTGGCGGCTTTTGAGTTATGAGATTAGGCAAAACAGACAATATAAGGCACAGTGCCTGTTCTGCAGAGGGATTTGACCCAGGCATAACTTGGATGAGAAAGTCTGCGTTCAGAACCAAACTCTGCCTTCACTTATTTGTGGATAATCTCCTTGCATTAATGTTTATTAAGTTCATTTAAGAAATGGTACGCCTGGTCTTCCTTGACCCTGAGACTTCCTTCGATTTCAAATGAGAAGTAGATTTTCATGTACCTCATTCTCAGAATCTAGGACATACGCTATGGCCAATTACATAAGGCGCGAATATTCCTGCATTTTTGCTCCCCCCTATGTTTTGAATCACATAAGATCACTTAGGCCTTCAGGCCTAATTTTTGCACAAGGGAGATTGTTTGTTGATTCCAGTAACTTACAGGAAGTGCCCAGGCAAGCACATTTGGCTACGTGGGATGAGATCAGTCACGGTCCCTCTTTTCAACTCTATTAAAACCATTTCAGTAGTAACCACATAGGCTACCTCAGGGCCAGTGATCTCTATCTCCCCTACCTTATGATGTCCATCAGTGGCAACCAGAACTATTCTAATAATTATTTAATCTAAATGTTAAGAAGTGTGCTTTCTATGTGATCCAACTCCAAGCCACATCTCCTTGGTGCTCCCACACCCCGTCTCTCTTTGTCTCAATTATCCCACCCTTATAGAAATTCTTGATTTTCCTCTGGGCTACCAAAATTCAAGGCACCATGAGGAGAGTCTGGCAGGATATCTTTCAATACAGATTAGCAGATTTGATTCCATTCTCTAGACTGTTGGGAAGATGTCCCTTCCTATACTAAATTTCCCACATTGGTCTTTCCCAAAGCGAGAGGTCAAAGATTCATATATGACCCAGACACAATCACAACCAACTCCAGCGGGCCTGTTGTCTGGTAGAGAAACATTACTGAAGGATCGGTAGGATTTCTGCAGTTACAGACGACAGAGTGGGACATTTCAACAACAGCATGAAGATCGGCATGTGGTCACATTCAGCAATGAGTACCCGCTTGGCAGGATGGATTGCAATACTGTTTTCAATAGAACAATAGCAAGATCTAATGCTGTAAATAAAAGCTGTTGTCATATTTATTGTCCAGACATTTTCTTCTCATGTCTTCATTGGATCTCCATCATGATCACCTATATATAGAATTCTGTGCTCGCTTCCCCAGATGCTTACTGACAATTTCATTCCTATTTCCTAGATGGTAAAAGATGCCCAGAATTCAAGATTTTATATAGAATGTATCATTCCCACCATTAGCAGAGAAACCTGGCTGGCCTGAATGGGTACTAGCTATGACTATTGTGAAGATGGGACTGGGGTTGAGATTCCAAATTTTAAGAAATGGTGAAACTGGGGCACCTGGGTGGCTCAGTTGGTTAAGTGTCTGCCTTCGGCTCAGGTTATGATCCTGGGGTCCTGGGATCGAGCCCCCCGTTGAACTCCCTACTCAGCAAGGAGTCTTCTTCTCCCTCTTCCTCTGCCTCTCCCCTGCTGCTGCTCATTCTCTCCCTCCCTCCCTCCCCCTCTCTCTTTCTCAAATGAATAAATAAAATCTTAAAAAAAAAAAAGAAATGGTGAAATCAAGGAAATAGATGACTAAGTCCAGGTCTATAAAAGAAAAGCAAGATACATTTACAAGGGAAAACACATTCAGATGCCAAGTCTTAGGCATTAAGGGGTAAGGACAAAAGTTAGGTGAAAGAATCAAGAATTCACATGCATCCGGATTACAAACTGGTTAAACATTATCAAGGTATGGAATAAGGTAAGGTTGATACTAAGTAAATGCCTTGAAGGTCAGCTGTGGTAAACCTCTAGGCGACAACAAGTGTATGTAGCAGATGTGGGAATGTCCTAATTTAAAGGACAAGAGCCAAGTATACTTCAAGATATAGGCTCCCGGCCTCAATCCTACAAAATCACTCACCTGATCTTATGTATATTAATATTCCTAAGATGTCAATGGGTAGGATGAAAATTGTTCTGTCTGTTAACCAAAAAGCTCCTTGTGAGCAAATATTCAAAATTAAAAAAATCTCTAGCAAGTAAACTTAAAATCAAACAATTGAATCCTTAAAAGCCTCCTAATTTAAAAATCTGGGCTTTTAGAATTAACCTTGACAAACTATATTATAAAACATTTTATTAACCTTTGTATCCGTTTTCTATTGCTATATAAAACATTACTACAAATTTAACAGTTTAAAAGAACACTCACTTATTAGCTCATAGTTCTAGCAGTCAGAAGGTTAATAGAGCATGACTGGGTTCTCTGCTGGGGTTAAAATCATGATGTCAGTAGACTGCATTCTTATCTGGAGCTGAAGGCCCTCTTCTAACCCTTTTTATTGGAAGAAATAAATTCCGTGTGGTTGTAGGACTGAAGCCCCCATGAGCTTGCTGGCGTCAGCCAGGGACAGAGCTCAGCTCCAAGAGCTCTTCCTTACCCACATCCTCATTATAAAACTGGCCACACAGAACCTCCCTTATGGAAAACCCCTCTCATATTTTCTATCTCTCTGATTTCTGCTTCTTTGCAATCACTTGGAGCAAACTCTCTCCTTTAAGGGGCTTATGCAATTAGGTTAGGCCCACCTTGATAATCTCCATATTTTATGGTCAGCTGATTGGAGATTATAATTACGTTTGAAAAATCCCTTCATCACAGTACCTAGAGAAATATCTGACAATGAATCAGCCTCTTTAGCCATATCTCTAATTCATTCCCCACTCTTCAACTGGTTCTTTCCAGTGACCCAGATATCCATTATTCTTTGAACACAGAATTTTGCCACCTACTGTCTCTGCTTATTATTTTTTCTTTTCCTGGGTTGCTCATTTACTCCATTTCCTATGAAAAATCCTACTTAACTATGAAAAATTCTACTAATAAAAGAATAATTTTAGGGGGTTCCTGGGTGGCTCAGTCGGTTAAGCATCTGCCTTCAGCTCAGGTCATGATCCCAGGGTCCTGGGATGGGCCCCGCGCCCAGGCCTCCTGCTCAGGAAGGAGCCTTCTTCTCCCTCTCCATCTGCCCCTCCTCCCCATTGGTGCACTCTCGTGTGTGCTCTCACTCTTTCAAATAAATGAATAAAATCTTTTCTAAAAAGGACAATTTTTATAGAACATTCTTTTCCATCATACATGACTAGAAAATTAGACAATTATATGAAATAACTCTTTTCAGGCAATAAATGAAAAGTAGCTATGATTCTTAAGGGAAGGGAAACATAGTGAATTCTATGAATACCCCAGATTTTCACTGGGAATGAATTTATGGACTATATAATTCAGGAAAGGGGAATCCAAACAAAGCCTGGTAGTCTCACAGACTTGAGGAGACGAAGAGTGGAGTTCAGAGATGTCAATGTGACTAGAATTTGCAGGGCTGAGTCCCAGAGAGGAGGAACTCATATAGAGAAACTGTTCCAGAAATCTGCATGGGTCCCTAAGGTCTTTGGCTAACTACCCATCTATGTGTGTGTAAGGAAACTCCATAATTAATGCCAAGGAAAGAGAAAATACTAAAGAACTGTAAGCCAAACAATTCCCAGAGCTTCACACAGGGCTGGAAATCCTTTAGGTTCTTACCAACCAGAGGCAAGAAACTGTATCTAATACATAGGACATTCACTAGAACACTAGAAGGGTCACACCTTACTAGCGTGAAGAGCAAAGGCTACTCTACTCCTGCCCTAACAAAAGTTTAAAAACATGCCTCAAAGTATCACCTGACCCACAAGTAATTACATGGCCTGAAAGAACAAATCTCAACACTGTTTAAAAGAATACAACAGAATCCAGCAAAGAATTTTGGAATATTCAAAATGTCCAGCATTAAATTTAAAAAATACTGATGTGAAAGAGCAAGAAATGTGTCCTATAATCATGGAGTGGGAGGTGAAGGGAAGAAGAGGGAGTAAGTCAATAGAAATGCACCCAGAAATAAAGAAAAATTAAATTAGTAAGACCTAAAAACAGTATTTTAGGGGCTCCTGGGTGGCTCAGTTGGTTAAGTGTCCAACTCTTGATTTCAGCTCAGGTTGTGAGATGGAGCCCCATGTCAGGCTCCACACCCAGCTTAAGATTCTCTCTCTCTCTCTTCCTCTGTCCCTTCTCTCTCTCTTTCTCTCTCTCTCTTCTACTCTAAAAAAAACAACAACAACATTTTAAATTTTATAATTATGCTCAAGGATCAAAGGAAAACATAAACCTAATATGGAAAGAAATAAAAGGTGTTTAAAAAAATAGAATTTCTAGAAAAAGTATCTGAACTGAAAATTACATGGATGGGATTTAAAACAGATTAGACATTGAAAAAGAAAAGGTTAGTGAACTTGATGACATAGTAATAGAAAATATCAAGACTAAAACACAGAAGAAAAAAGACTAAAAAAGAATAAAGATTCAGTAGCTTGTGGGAAAATAAGAATAAATTTAAGCTCCAGAAAAGAATAGAAAAAAAACTACTTGAAAAAATAATGATTGAATTTTTTCTAATCTGATGATGGTCCTAACCCATTTATCCATGTATCTCAATAAACCCCAAGCTGAGAAAACATATAGAAAATCACACCAGTAGCCTCACAATCAAATTGCTACATACCAGTCATAAAGAAAAACAGCTCATGAGCAGAAGAGAGCAAAAATGCTAGGAGAGGGCATTATCAGACTTGGAACCCTATCCATGAAATGAGTAAGAGTAGGAAAAAACAGACCACATCCATGCAAAACTACTGCAAATGTCAGAATTTGTGAACAGATATTCTACTGACAGATCTCTGAAAAAAAACAAATAAAGCAAAGTTAAAGAAAACAGGAACACAGTACTTTAAGCAAGCATAAGAGGATATTAATAAGCACCCGGATTAGAAATACAAAAGCCAAAAAGAGAAATGTACCCCAAAAAAGGGTAGAAATAAAATTAGAGTTAATTTTCCTGATAAAAGAAATGGGAGAAAATGATAAGATCATATTAAAAAAAAAAAAGCTGAATCACTGGGCACACAAGATTAGATTCAAATGCAAACCTAAACAGCATTGAGAAAATCAGTAAAACAACAAAGAAAATAAAAATGAAATAAAAGAAGAAATGAAAGCTGATAAACTGATACAAGTGGAAAACAGGAACACAAAAAAAGGCAGATATTCCTATGACTGCTGTCCTTGAAGAAAAATATCAAAACAATGTAAAAGAATTAAAGCTTAAACTATAACATAAAAGAGAGAGAAAGAGAGAGAGACATTCAGACTTTCCAGAAATAAAAGAATCTATCCGTTGAAAGGGCTCAGAAGTTACCAGAGAAAACTGACCTAGAACGATATACTCTGAGACATAAAGTAAAAAAACTCAAGGACTCTGGAGGGGGAGGGGGGAGATGAAATAAATTGCAGAGGCAAGAAAAATAGATGTCAGATTTCTGAAAAGCAACATAAAAAAACACAATTACAGTGGAGCAGCATTTTCAAGAAACAAGGAAAGAAAGTGTGAACCAAGGATACTATATCCAGCCAAATAGTCATTCAGGTGTTAAGGTTATAGCAGAACAATTTCACGGGCCTGAACTCAGGGAGTACCATATGTGTGTGTCCTTCCTGAGGAAGATAAACTTTATCCCATCACCTGGCCAAATTTGGGACCATTTGAGCACAGAATGATTTTTCAAATTATAAGCCATGAAAAAAGTAGGAATTAAAGAGTCCATATCAATGAGAGAGAGAGAGACATGGGAATGGGGGTCTCTTATTTAAAATAGCGTGCTGAGGGCTAACAGCTAAGGTTATAAGGAGTACTGCAGTTGGAAAACTACCATTTTGCAGCCATCGTGGTAAATATTGGATTAAGCAAGAATCATCAATGGATGTTAAATCTAAGAGAAATTTGTGAGAAAAATGGAATATTTGCAAGGTCTTAAAATGTCTCTCCACAAACGGCTTTAGGTTGCAAAGGATTAAAAAAAACACACACAGTAATTACACAAAGGAAAAAAATCAGACAGCACCATGACTGGGTGATTAAAATAACAACACCTCTGAGGGGCGGATGAATACCCTGTGCTTCCAGAGGTGACAACCCGAGAAGGGTACAACATCACCTACGTAATATTCTTGCTGAGAATACACTACTGCAATCTATAAGGACACATAAGATAAACATAAAGGTAGGAATACTCTAGTTGAAAAGGGGGGCTGTATTCTTCACAAATCTCACAGTGTCAAAAAATGGCTACCGAAATGTTCCAGATGGTCAGGCTAAAGAGGCTTGACAACTCAATGCAGTGCCTGACATAGACTGAGTCTTCCAATGGAATGAGAAAAAAAAATTGCTGTAAAGGAAATATGAAATCAACTGGCAAGACTGGAATATAAATGGTAGGTCAGCTAAAAACACTGAATCAATAGAAATATACGAAGTTGATAACTGTACTGTGTACTCCCTATTTTTAGGAAACACAGGAAGTATTTAGTGGTGCAAGGTCATGATATATTTAACTTACCCTCAAAAGATTTAGAAAAATCATTAGAGAGAGACAGAAGAGATAATAGAGCAAATGATTATGCAGATGAGGTAAATGCCAACAATAGGTAAATCCGAACAAAAGGCATGTGAGTTTTTCTTGAATTATTTTAACTTTTACAATGTTTTTATAAATTTGAAAATATTTCCAAATAAAATTTTTGCTAAATATGCTGATAGAAGATTACGAAAAACAGGGGCGCCTGGGTGGCACAGCGGTTAAGCGTCTGCCTTCGGCTCAGGGCGTGATCCCGGCGTTATGGGATCAAGCCACGTCAGGCTCCTCAGCTATGAGCCTGCTTCTTCCTCTCCCACTCCCCCTGCTTGTGTTCCCTCTCTCGCCTGGCTGTCTCTATCTCTGTCTAATAAATAAATAAAAAATCTTTAAAAAAAAAAAAAAGAAGATTACGAAAAACAACTCAATGCCTACAAACTTGACAATCTTTGAAAACATTACCAAAATTTACTTAAATACAAACCTAAATAGTCTTGTATGTATTAAATTGAATTTGTCATTAAAACACTCCCACAAAGAAAACTCCAGGTCCAGGTGGCTTCACTCTGAGTTCTATTAAACAGTTAAGAAAGAAATATTACCAAACCTATGCAAACACTTTTGGAAAATAGAGAAGGGATATACTTCCCAACCCATTGTATGAGGCCAATGTTAAACTGATTCCAAAAAGATATTGCAATAAGAGAAACTACCAAAAAGCCCCATAATTCTCTTAATCTTCAGAAAAAGCATTCGACCACCATAATGAGATACAACTACACACACTGTAAAATGGCTAAAGTTAAAAATCTGACAATAGCAGGTGTTGATGAGAACGTAGAGCAACTAGAAACTGTATAGACAGCTGATTAGGATATAAAAATTTGGAAAAGTTCGTCAGTTTCTCGTGAAGTTCCGCATACACTTACTATACGACACAGAAGTTCTTCTGAAGGTATGAGGCCAAGGAAAGTAAAAATGTATGTCCACAGAAAGACTTGTACATGAATGTTTATAAGCAGCTTTATTCACAGTATCTATGAACTGGAAACAACCCAAATGTCCATCAACAGGGGAATGGATAAACAAATTGTTGTATACAGTGGAATATTACTCAGCATTAAAAGAAATGACTACTTTTTTAATTTTTTTTTAAGATTTTATTTATTTATTCGACAGAGATAGAGACAGCCAGCGAGAGAGGGAACACAAGCAGGGGGAGTGGGAGAGGAAGAAGCAGGCTCCTAGCAGAGGAGCCTGATGTGGGGCTTGATCCCATAACGCCAGGATCATGCCCTGAGCCGGAGGCAGATGCTTAACCGCTGTGCCACCCAGGCGCCCCAAGAAATGACTACTTTAAATATGCAACCACATGGGTGAATTGCAAAAAAAAAAAAAGGTATGCTGACATAAGAATGCATGTCTGTGATCTAATTTATATGAAATTATACACTGCGAAAAACTAATCTCCAGTGACTAAAAGCAACACAGGGGTTGCCTGGGGCAAGGAGTAGAGTAGATATCAAGTGCCAAGGGGCATGATGGGATATTCTGGAATGATGGAAACATTCTCTATATAGACAGAGGTGGTTTTTCATGGGAATACATACTCAAACTTCTTGAAATGCACACTTAAAACGGGTACATTTTATTACGTGTAAATTATACTTCAATACTGTTTATTCAAAATCCTTCTTATCCTTTAAAACCCAGCTTGAATGCTGCCTTTCAGTGAAAGCTTCCCATCTCCCCATTCATTAGGCAATGCTTCCTCTGCCCACAACCAAGACCCTGTTACCTTTCTCTACGAGTCCGTTATACACTATAGATAAAGCCATGTGCCTCTCTCCCATTTGAATTTCCATTCCCTCCTTATCCCATTGAAATCTGTCTTCCACCTGAACCTCTCCACCGAAGCGATTCTTGTTAAAGTTAGTAATAACCCTCTAATTCCAAGTCCAGTGGCCACTGAATAGGTTTTACCCTACTTGGCTCCTTTTTAGTATCTGGAACACGTCTTTCTCCTGAAACTACTTATCCAGTTTACTTGTGTGTTATCACTTTCTCCTTAAGTTCACAGTCAGGTTCTTTTTCCAACTTACCTTTAAAACAATTCCCTAGGCTTTCACTCTTGATCCTTTCTTACAGAATAAACTCCCTGTGTAAGATTTTTCAGTCCACCAGCTTCTATCACCTCTGTGCTGCTAACTTCAAAACACGCCTTTTATTTTTAGCTCTTTTACCTGATCTCAAGACTCATTTACCTGCCTACCTTCTGGATATCAAAGACATTCAAATCACACTTGTCCAGAATTTACTTCATGTGTTTTCAACTCCCAAATGTATTCTCCTTCTTGCATTCTCTCTCCTGTTAGGAAACCACGCACACCAAGTCATCCAAACTGAAGCTAGAGATTATCCTAGACTCTTGACTCTCCCTGCATATCCAATCATATGTCCAATTAGTTCAATTGACCCCATTTCTCAATAGTTCCCAAATCATTTATTTAGACTCTTCTTAGACTTAATTCAAAATAATATGACTACCAGGTGAAGCTTTTTTCCATCCCAGATTTAAGAAGTAGAAACATCATAAGTTCAGTTTGGGGCATATTGATTTTTGAGACAAATGAGCAACAATCAACGGGAAATGTTCATCAAGGAGTTAGATATATGGACTTAAATATCAATGACGGGAACAAGCTGGAGATGGAAGTCCAGACTTCAGAGCCGTTGGAATACAAGTGATATTTAAATTCACACCAGTATGGGCACCCAGCAGTGGGGCCAAAGTTAGAAGCCTAATGACCTATTTCCCCCTGGAAAGAAAGGCGGGCTGCCGAGGCAGGAACTTGCAGAGAGAAGTGCAAGCTCGCAAGAGTCACTTTGGAAAATGGGAAGGGACTGAACAAGGAATGTGTGACACGGTCCTTGAGCAGCACTGAGAGAAGGAGGCAAGAGAACAAGGGAATGAGGACTTTCAGTGTCCCAACCAAGCATCCTATAATGTACTATTACGATGACTACCCTGGATTGTGAATGAAGGGAAGTCGGTCCTGAGTGGGGTTCCTGACAGACTCAGACAACAGGAGGAGTCAAGAAATTGGAGATCACAGTGAAAGCAGAGCATAGACATGCAATGTAAGTAACAGGGCAAAACATAGGTAAGGTCAAAGGTTAGGTCAGAAATAGAACACCCCACGGGGACTGGAGGGGAAGTGGTTGAACTATGATCTAAAGCATTGGATGTGACGTCAGCAAGGATAATGAATCTCTGCGGCATTTTAGGTGTTTGGGGGGCTTACCAAGAAGGCTTTCGCCAGACATCAAAGTCCTCTTTGAAGATGTTAAAATGACAGGAAGTCTCCAGTCACCAATAATATCCTGAGAAAAAGCAAAGAATGGTAATTTAAGAGACTTAAAATTTCTAAGGAACTGAATGTGATTAGAGGTCCAGAGACTTTGCTCTAGGCAAACGCTGAGATTTCGGTCTTCAGGGGATTTCCCCCCTACGTGGAAGCTTGGTTGAAGGTCATCCTGGTGACTTCCCGGTCAGCCACCCAGTGGACAGCTGCTTTTCTTCTGCATTATTACTAGGGCCTTAAATATCAAAGTGGTCTCTCAGTGCTAACCTGGTCAGGCACAGGGCTCGTTCCAGATATACACATATTTTCAGCAAACCCTATGCATATTTACTGGTTGTTTACCAGGGGTAGGGCCCTGGGATGATAGCCGACTTGGTATGTTGAGGATACCAAAAGGCATAAATGTAATGCCTTAATTCCAAGAGAGGAGAGAAGACATGCCTTTGAGAAGATAGGAAAGGGACAGCAATCACAGCAGTCACACAAGAAATACAAGCAGAGGCCAAGACACAGAGAGAATTCCTGCCATGAGGCAAGTTCAGCCAGGGACAGGGCCTAGATTTTAAGGGTCAAGTGTCATGCCCAGATGTTTATTTTAGCATAGTGCTCTGGCAACATTATTAAGGATGGGTTTGAGCAGAAAAGAGGACAGGAAGTCTCCTGCTACATCAACAGTGATTCGAATTAACATGGTGGGGGCGGGGTGTGGAGACAGACACATTGACATCATGGTGAGTATGTCTCTTGTCAGAACGCAGTGACCAGAGTCTTTTCTTGTTGATATGATGTATGACGCTGATCGATTTGTGAATGTTGAACCACGCTTGCGTCGCAGGTATGAATCCCACTTGGTCATGATGGATAACCCTTTTAATGTACTGTTGGATTCTATTAGCCAGGATCTTGTTGAGGATTTTGGCGTCCATATTCATTAGGGAAATCGGTCTGTAATTCTCCTTTTTGATGGGGTCTTTGCCTGGTTTGGGGATCAAGGTAATATTGGCCTCATAGAATGAGTTTGGTAGCTTTCCTTCTGTTTCTATTTTTTGAAATAGCTTTAGGAGAATAGGTATTATTTCTTCTTTGAATGTTTGGTAGAATTCCCCAGGAAAACTGTCCGGACCTGGAGTTTTGTTATTTGGAAGGTTGTTTATCACTGATTCAATCTCTCCATAATTAATTGGCCTGTTTAAAAAATCAATTTCTTCCTGTTTCAGTCTTGGTAGTTTATGGGTTTCTAGGAAAGCCTCTATCTCTTCCAGACTGCTTAATTTATTGGCATATAGCTGTTGATAAAAGTTTCTAATAATCCTTCCAATTTCATTGGTGTTGGTCGTGACCTCTCTTTTTCATTCATAATTTTATTAATTTGGGTCCTTTCTCTATTCTTTTGGGTAAGTCCTGCCAGCGGTTTGTCAATTTTATTGATTCTTTCAAAGAACCAGCTTCTAGTTCTGTTGATCTGCTCTACTGTACTTCTGCTTTCTAATTCATTGATTTCTGCTCTAATCTTGGTCAACTGCTTCCTCGAGTGGATTAGGCCTGTCCCTCTGTTGCTGTTCCAGCTTCTTGAGGTGAGAATATAAAAACTGCATTTTAGATTTTTCTGTTCTTTTGAGTGAGGNCAACAAGAAAAGACTCAAGAACCATATGATCCTCTCAATTGATGCAGAAAAAGCATTTGACAAAATACAGCATCCTTTCCTGATTAAAACCCTTCAGAGTGTAGGAATAGAGGGTACATTTCTCAATCTCATAAAAGCCATCTATGAAAAGCCTACTGCAAGCATTATTCTCAATGGGGAAAAGCTGGAAGCCTTTCCCTTAAGATCAGTAACACGACAAGGATGCCCATTCTCACTACTATTATTCAACATAGTACTAGAAGTCCTTGCAACAGCAATCAGACAACAAAAAGGGACAAAAGGTATCCAAATCGGCAAAGAAGAAGTCAAAATGTCTCTCTTCACAGATGACATGATACTCTATATGGAAACCCAAAAGAATCCACTCCCAAACTATTAAAAGTTATAGAGCAATTCAGTAATGTGGCGGGATACAGAATCAATCCTCAGAAATCAGTTGCATTTCTATACACGAATAACGAGACTGAAGAAAGAGAAATTAGGGAATCCATCCCATTTACAATAGCACCAAAAACNACACCAAAAACCATGCGTTACCTTGGAATTAACTTAACCAGAGACGTAAAGGACCTATATGCTAGAAACTATAGATCACTTTTGAAAGATATTGAGGAAGACATAAAAAGATGGAAAAATATTCCATGCTCATGGATTGGAAGAATTAACATAGTTAAAATGTCCATACTACCCAGAGCAATCTACACTTTCAATGCTATCCCGATCAAAACACCAAGGACATTTTTGAAAGAACTGGAACAAATAGTCCTTAAATTTGTATGGAACCCGAAAAGGCCCCGAATCTCCGAGGAACTGTTGAAAAGGAAAAACAAAGCTGGGGGCATCACAATGCCAGATTCTGAGCTGTACTACAAAGCTGTGATCACAAAGACAGCATGGTACTGCCACAAAAACAGACACATAGACCAATGGAACAGAATAGAGAACCCAGAAATGGATCCTCGGCTCTTTGGGCAACTAATCTTTGATAAAGCAGGAAAAAACTTCCGGTGGAAAAAAGATAGTCTCTTCAATAAATGGTGCTGGGAAAATTGGACAGCTACATGCAAAAGAATGAAACTTGACCACTCTCTCACACCATACACAAAAATAAACTCCAAATGGATGAAAGACCTCGATGTGAGACAGGAATCCATCAAAATTCTAGAGGAGAACATAGGCAGCAACCTCTACGACATCGGCCAAAGCAACCTTTTTCATGACACATCTCCAAAGGCAAGAGAAACAAAAGATAAAATGAACTTGTGGGACTTCATCAAGATAAAAAGCTTCTGCACAGCCAAGGAAACAGTCAAAAAAACTAAGAGGCAGCCCACGGAATGGGAGAATATATTTGCAAATGACACTACAGATAAAAGACTGGTATCCAAGATCTACAAAGAACTTCTCAAACTCAATACACGAGAAACAAATAAACAAATCAAAAAATGGGCAGAAGATATGAACACACACTTTTCCAATGAAGACATACAAATGGCTAACAAACATATGAAAAAATGTTCAAAATAATTAGCCGTCAGGGAAATTCAAATCAAAACCACACTGAGATACCGCCTTATGCCAGTTAGAATGGCAAAAAATAAGGCAAGAAACAACAATTGTTGGAGAGGATGTGGAGAAAGGGGATCCCTCCTACATTGTTGGTGGGAATGCAAGTTGGTACAGCCACTCTGGAAAACAGTGTGGAGGTCCCTTAAAAAGTTAAAAATTGAGCTACCCTATGACCCAGCCATTGCACTACTGGGTATTTGCCCCAAAGATACAGACGTAGTGAAAAGAAGGGCCATATGCACCCCAGTGTTCATAGCAGCATTGTCCACAATAGCCAAAGCGTGGAAGGAACCAAGATGCCCTTCAACAGATGACTGGATTAAGAAGTTGTGGTCCATATATACAATGGAATATTACCCAGCTATCAGAAAGAATGAATTCTCAACATTTGCTGCAACATGGACGGCACTGGAGGAGATAATGCTAAGTGAAATAAGTCAAGCAAAGAAAGACAATTATCATATGATTTCTCTCACCTATGGAACATAAGAACTAGGAAGATCGGTAGGGGAAGAAAGGGATAAAGAAAGGGGGGGTAATAAGAAGGGGGAATGAAGCATGAGAGACTATGGAC
This sequence comes from Ailuropoda melanoleuca, assembly GCF_002007445.2. NCBI lineage: Eukaryota > Metazoa > Chordata > Mammalia > Carnivora > Ursidae > Ailuropoda > Ailuropoda melanoleuca. The sequence continues at coordinate 121,944,930 of NC_048225.1, forward strand.
CCTGAGAAACAAACTGAGGGCTTCAGAGGGGAGGGGCGTGGGGGAATGGGATAGACTGGTGTTGGGTAGTAAGGAGGGCACGTATTGCATGGTGCACTGGGTGTTATACGCAACTAATGGAGCATCGAACTTTGCATCGGAAACCGGGGATGTACTGTATGGTGACAAACATAATATAATAAAAAAACATTAAAATAAAAAAAATAAAAAATAAAAATAAAAAACGCAGTGACCAATGAGAGGAGAGGGCTGCCACACAAGGACGAGCTCGGAATGACACCCGAGGTTTTTGTGAGGGAAGTGTTTAAATTCACGAAGATGAATTTAATGCATAGGTTGCATAGGAAGAGACTTCTGTGCTAAGTATTATTTCAAGACATAAATAGTATAGTATGCTGCCCCTGGTGGGCTCCATTTCTCTTGTCTCTTTCTTACCTCCTTTATTCCGGGGGTCTTGAATAGTTGCATTTCACTAATTTGTTTAAATATTTTTGTGGCCTGATTGATTGTCAATAATGTTCCCTTTACTTCAGCACTTTTGAAAGGTTTACAGAAGTTAATTTGAAAAAAAGAATAAATAGTCCATAGAAAGAGATTCCAGAGTTCACTGTGGGTCTCTTTCCAGTAGCCCGTCACTTCCCTCTTCCAACTTTCCCATTAATACAATATAAGGAGATTGAGACAGATTTTCAAATGTCTTCAGAAACTAATCAGTTCTGTAAAAATATTCCCTTTTTTTAAAGGTTTCATTTATTTTTTTAATTTTTTATTTAAATCCAATGTAATTAACATATAGCGTATGATCAGTTTCAGAGGTAGAATTTAGTAATTCATCATTAGTTGCATATAACACCCAAGGCTCATTCTATCACATGCTCTCCTTAATGCCCATCACCCAGTTACCCCGTCTCCCCACCCACTTCCCCTCCAGCAAACCATAAGAGACTCTTAACTATAGGAAACAAACATAGGGTTCCCATTTTTATTTGTTTCTAAGGGGTGACGGGCAAGAGGCCCATTCTCATAGGTCACGCAGTCTGGAGGCCAGGGCTGAGACTTAGAAGTGTATTTTCTGTTTAATTTTTTCCTGTAAAGCTTTCCAATTTTCCAAAACTTTGAGCTTTCAGCTGGAAATCTCTTAGGCTCTCTGAGTCAGGCCTGAGCCTGTGGGATGTGAACACATTTATATGGCTGGATTAAACAGGTCATTTCTAGCCTCATTTGGCCTGGGCGAGAAGCTAGCTTTCCCCAAATTGCAGGTTCTCCCAGGAAAAGGCTTCACCACCCCTGTCTATTCTATTTTGTCTCCAGAACTGACGGAGCAACGGATGTTTCACTCGGGAGCAAAAGGAGAGAAAAGGGAATTTGCAGGTGTCAACATCATGTTGGCAGCAAAATGCCACCCTCCTACATGTCTAGAGGCCCAGCCGCATAAGCATGTATCTGCCAAGATAAGGATCGATGGAGAGAAGCCAGGGCCCAGGTAAAACGTCCCAACCAAAGTATTTCTAGTCAGTAATAAATAGACGCGAGGTCTAGATAAGTCACTCAGAGCCCTGTCTCTCAGTGTTTTCCTGCCCGATCAGCCGGAGACGGCGTGTATGTTGTTCAAGTGACTTAGGTCCCGGGCAGGAGTGTTCTCAGGGTCCAGAAGTGTTTTCCACGAAGCAATTGCTTCAAAAGTCAAGCAGGCGGGGCTCTAGAGAGCTCCTTGCCGCAGTCTTTCCTCCAGAGCCCCTGGACCTCCGCGCTCCGCCCATGGGGTTTGAACCCCGACACACCTGTTTCCCCAACTGGGGCCCGGGAGGAACGCAGCCAGCGGCCTGAGTCTGTAACACGGAGCCACCCGAGAGCACGTGGGTGGTGGCAGCAGCAAGCCAGAGTTGAATTCCATTTAAATAAAATGCCAAAAGGCAGTCAGCGAAAGTGACATTTATGGTGTTACTACAAATGCATTCAGTGGGAAAGCTCCGTGGCAGAAGCAAGGGGGGAAGAAACAAGCTGTAGTAGAAACTGCCATCTGTATATTGTGCCCCGTTTTTAATATTCTGTATTCTCATAAAAAGTGTTGTTTCTGTCACTATTCAATCTCACAAACTCACACAGAACACTGTTAAAAGTCAGCAGTGTGTGAAATGGTATTTTAAAATAAATGAAACCCGCTCGCAGAGCTGCGGAGGAATATTGCAATGCTGGGCGCTGACAGACAGGCACTGAAAAGTAACAACCGTTATCATCTTAAAGCAAAGCGGATTAAATAAAAACCCACAGCCAGTGGTGCATTACCAAGTCTGATATTGACACAGCTGCTGTGGTGGTGATTTTTCATTGTCTCATCAAGACAAAGCATCATGGGATATCAATCTTCCCTCTGTCAGGCCAGGCCTGGTATAAAGTTTTTCGTTTACATTTGCATTATGTCCCTTTTATCTGCGGTGCCCGCGTTGTTTTCTGAACTGTGGGGTCGGGTGACCTGTAGGGCAGGGTTGCACTCCGACCTCCAGGCCAGAGGAGCCCCCTCCCCGGGGGGCAGAGGGTGGCTGTCCCCAGCCCTACCCCCACCCCCCAGCTCCTTCCAGGGGCTGAGATGGCCATGATGGTGGGTGCTGGGGACCATGAGACGCTGTGACGCCCTGTGTTTGGATGTGGGAGAGAGAAAGCAAGAGCAAGAGGGAGGGAGAGGTTGGCTAGGAGAATTAGAAGAGCCGAGTGGCGGGGATTGGATTTCTTTCACTTTTCCCGGGGAAAGAAGGGGCACAGTTAGAAATACACAACTCTCTTGAGAACCCTCAAGCTGAGAAGCCGGATTAGAGCTTAACTATTACACACTACTGTTTGTTTTCTGGAATGGCTCGCTCGGCCTTGAATCGGCCTTCAACTCAGAAGTTGGCTGAAGTGTGTAAAGTGTCTTCTAATTTGACTCTAATTTGAGAAAGATCAGTCTTACTTGGGGGGCCCAGAGTTCTCGCTACGCTTCTTCCCCCACTCTGACGTCCTCTGCTTCGGAAGCTCATTAGTGTGATTTCTTGAGGAGAGAAAATTCAGCTCAGTATTTTGAGCTCTACCGTGTAAGCCATTGCTCCAATGGCAGGGAAGGCTTGACCTTGAAGTTCCTTTAGAAAGGTGAGAAATGTGTGATTTTATAAGATTGGGGTGGATATAACCAAGGGAGTCGGGCTCAAAGTCCCAACAGGGGTTCTGACTCTTTGAGCGCTTCCGCAGTCTTCCCCCACCCCAGGAGGGTTAGAAATGATTGAGAGGATGGGCGGAGGCCTTTGTGAGGTACTCAGCACAAAGGAGTGCTCCCGTGTGCCTTCCACGCCAGCAACAGACAAGTCAGGTCAGAGGATGCCGTATAAGTTGGGGTGATGCTCACCGGCTGCCCAGCACATCGCCTCAATTCTCAACACCTCAGGGACTTCACAGAATCAAAGTTTCTTCATGTCACAGCCCACACGGGTTGGGTTGCCCTCCTATACCTTCCAAAACATATGGCCTCCAAGGTCACTGCTAAAGGAAAGAGAGAACATCCAAGTATGACGCAGGAAGTTTTTAAGGGTTGGCATGGAAGGGGCTTACGTCACTTCTATTGACATGCCACTGACCAGAGTGCAGTCTCCCTGTCTCAACCTAACGGCACCCTAGCTGAGAATCTTCTAGGAGTCGTCTGTGTGCTCTGAAAAGAGGTGTAGTGAACAGAGAAAACATTTTTTTTGGTCATAGAAGCAGGACAGGGAAGGAAGGGTAAGGCAGGGGAAGAGGATGGCATCATCGCTAGGAAGAGAGGAAACACTGGTGCGGAAGGATCAGCTCTTGCCTTCGCCTGTTTGGCCTCGCGATCAAACACAATCACTGGACCTTCCAACAGGAAGTACCGGCCACAGAAATGTTTACAAAACTGTGTTCCAGCTACGGTTTTCCCAGAAGAGTGACTTAAAACAATGCAACCATTGGGGCACCTGGGGGTCTCAGGCTGTTAAGCATCTGCCTTCAGCTCAGGTCATGGTCTCAGGGCCCTGGAATTGAGCCCCTCATCAGGCTCCCTGCTCAGCGGGGAGTCTGCTTCTCCTTCTCCTTCCCACACACCACCCCCCAATACTCATGCCTGAGCTCTCTTTCTCTCTCTCTCAAATAAATAAATAAAATCTTAAAAAAAAATACGACTATATTCGTGAGTGAATCTGGGAGTTGACTTGGCTGGGTCAGCATTATAGAATGCATATTTGTGCCCCCCCCAATTCATATGTTGGAGACTTAACGCCCAATATGATGGTACTAGGAGGTGATTAGGTTATAGGGGCAGAGCCCTCATGAGTGGAATCAGTGCCCCTATAAAAGAGGCCCAAGAAGGCCCCCTTGCGCCTCCACCATGTGAGGTCATGGTGGGAAGACAGCCATCTACCAGGAGGCGGGCTCTCACCAGACACCAAGTCTGCCGGCGCCATAATCTCAGACTTCCCAGCCTCCCAAACCAGAAGACATAAATGGCCGTTGTGTACGACCACCCTGTTTATAATATTTTTGTTATAGCCGCCCAAACAAACTCAGGCAGTGAAGCAGTTCTTGTCCACATTCTCTGAAAAGGTTACAGGGGAAGAGGGGCTTCGGCTGACTCAGAAGCTTCTTCACTCACTTGTGTGGTGCTCACACTGGAAGACTCAAAACAGTTGTGACCAGGCCAGCTGGGGCTCCTTGCTTATCTCCCTATACCTGTGATCTTTCCACACCCTCTCTCTGCCCACTGGTGTCAGGGTAGTTGGTCTTCCGCCATGGCAGCCACAGGCCCTTGGAGAGAACTTCCCAAAAGAACCAGCAGGACTGGCGTGGCCTCTTGTAACCAAGTCTCAGAAGTCAGGGTGTCTACTGCCCCATTGAGGCAGTCCCAAACGCCCATACGTAAGCTGGGCAAAGTTCAAAGGGATGAGAAAAACACTTCATGGTTCTAAAACCATGACAGACCTGAAAAGTTGTTAAACTACTTATCTTGCGGAAGACCAATGTTCTGATTAAATCTATGTCCTTGCAAATTCCTAAATGAGAATGTAAAGAGTCAGCCAATCATGGGAATAGGCTCAAAATGTTCGTTGTAAAAGAGAAACAAAAAAACGTGTAGATGTGAGGCGCTTCTTTCTTTTTTATCTTACTGACCTAATTTGACCCCATTTATGCTATGTTTATACTTCCAAGAACAACATCCTTCCAGAGCTGCTCTAACAGCAGCTTTATCTCCTACCCACCCATCCACTCTGTAACGTCCCTTAAGGTTCAGAATGGATGGGTTCAGGTAAAACTTAGAGTTGGCAAAGTCCTCTGAAGAACCCAAAATATGGTGATACCATGGATGCATGCCCCCCTCACATCCTCTCTCTGAGAGAACCTTGTCAGAACAGAGGGTCAGGAGACACCAGAAGTGCGCTGGACACATACCGGTGTCTTCCTTAAAACCAAAGCTCCACTAGCCTGCAGGTGTAAAGATCTTCATGCTACAGACTCACCCCCCAATTGTAAGACTAAATCTGATACTTTGTGGTAAATAAAACCAGTATGGCTGCCTGAAAATTGGTATCTAGTGTACCAAAGATGGCCCGGACACCATCGTGGTTTTGAAGCTTCGGCCGTCCCCTCTAACTTCTCCCATCTAGACACCTCTTTAGAGTCAGCCTTCTGTTTTGGGGCACTGAAGTACAACCATTCCCCATAGAGCCTGACACCTGGCCTGGAACTCCTAAATCCTCTTAGGGGCTCTGAATCTGCTTGACTCTGAGTCCCAGATCTCCACACCACAAATTCTGCCCAACGTTCTTCTCCACATAATCACAAGGCTACCACCCTCCCAAAAAACTCTATTGAGTGACCTGCTACCATTATAGCAGGAACAGTGCCATGACCCCTTGGGTACTAAAATTTGGACTAATGACCACCCCAAGAGACAAGCTCCCCAACCAAATTTGTTCCCCTGGGCTTGGCCCTCTATGTTACTGGCTTGCATTCTTTACCCTCCTATGTGTCATTGAGTTCTCAAGATGCTGAACAATGAAGCTGTATGGGTAATAACATACCAGAGAATATGATTGTCCATTATCTAGTCCAACTCTTTGAATCATCTCTCTTTTTCCTTCACATCCTGAGTCTCCCCCTGTGGAAGGAATTTTCAAGTTGAACATTTGTAAACTCAATAATGTGATCCAATTTGAACTTCCACAAATCTGTGATGTCTCTAGGTTAGTAATCTAGTCACGTCCTTTATTCAGCACAGATAAAAACAATATTCTCATTAATTAGAAGTTTTTATAAGTAGAAACTCACACTTGAAATAATATAAACTACCTCTTCTGAGCTATATAGAACATAACAAAAAACCTTTGGCATGACATTTATTCTGAATGTAATTCACCATCCTTTGATGATTCAGACGTGGCTTTGAAATCATATCATGAAGCTGATGCATCGTCTTTATCAGTGTCCGTTCACATGGAGGGATTTCTGTGAGTAGAGTGTTTGTCAATTGAGAATGTCCAGGTAATAGGGTGCTGGGCAGTAGAGGGTACCTGATAGTGGGCACTGCAAGATGAATATCCTCCAGAAAGTAGTGAAAAGAAAGTAATCAGCGTGCTACATCTATGTGTGGTTTCCACAGGTCTCTTTGGGGTTTGAATGTCTAGAGGCAGCACTGATACTCCTTACCACGTACCACCTCCTTCCTAAAAGGGCTGGTCGCTTCCTCCTGCCATGCCTTTTCCTTGCCTGCAACCTACCCCCTCAAAAAAAGAAAGAAGAAAAGAAAGAAAAAAGGTTCAGTCGGCTAATCATTTAAACCTGATTTTCTTTTTCAGAAACCTCATTGGACATTTGCCACGTTCCTCCCAGATTAAATGACTCAGCATTAGTCATTAACCTACAATGTTATTATCATTCTTTTTTTTTTTTGTTTTACAAAATTTCTTTTTTTTTTAATTTTATTTTATTATATTGTGTTAATCACCATACAGTACATCCACATTGCAGATTTCACTTCCTTACTCATGACGTGCTACCAAGTCCTTTGGAGTTTAGAGAGTTTGTTTGTATTTCATTCTAAGCAAATGATCACCCTAGTTTCCAACTGGGTGTGAGTTCCTACCAGACCCACTGTGGCCCCTCTGTGATTAAGGGCTGTTGGAGCATACGCTACACTCACTATATTTGTGTACTTCTCACATCATCTCAATCAGAGTAGAAGGTCCCCGGAGACTACTAATTTCACAAAGTTGATGATTCCTCTTGTTCACTTAGAACTTAACACTTTCTGAATTCCTCAAATCAGTCCTTAGAAGAATGGTGGCATAGTGGATATCCTGAATCCCAAAAGCTTTAAACTATTTACTCAGGGTGATGAAACCAATGGGTCCTATTCTGGCACCCCTACTCCTCTCCCAGCCTTTGTATTTTCAGGGTCGCTTGCGAGCCAAGCCCTGCCCCAGGTGCCTTGCTTGTCATACCAGTCTTGTCTGAATCTGTACAGCTGGGTCATCTTTACATGTTAATGATCAGTCCTGCATGCACTGCTTGAGTTAAAGATGCAACCACCATTGCCTCACCTGTCAGAACTTCCTAGAATGCCACAAACACGGAAGGGCCTCCAAACCTACGTGATCAATGCACGCATTTCTAATTACACTCAGATCCAGCACACCCTCTTCATGAAGAGGCCAACTGGCAACCCAGCCATCTCCTGTGTCTCCTGAGGAGCCCACCCTTCACACATGTCAGCAGGAGGAAACAGGAACAGCACTATTCACTTATTTAATCAACATCCTTCTGGTTTGCACACTGGAAAAATGATGGGCTGTGAGTGAGATAGACCTGGGCTTAAATCCCAGCTCTGCCATTTGCTGGCTCTGTAAACTTAGACACATTACTTAGCCTTCCTGATTCCTAGTTTCCTCGTGTATAATAGGAAATAAGAACCTCTTTGCAGGGTAATTTGAAGGATTAAGATAATATAAGTAAAGCTACAGGCACATTCTAGTTCCCCAATCAATTGTAAATATGATGACCTCATCTTTACTGCTTTTTAATGTCTTTTTTGTCTAGAAAAGAGGCACTTCCAGTCTCCATGGTTTTCAAAGACTGTTTATAAATCTATAGGCCTTCTATCTATGGCTACTCATTAAATATTGCATTTTCAATGACAGTAGTCAAAACTCTCTTGGCAATTTCATGCTTCTGTACTTAGGGCTTTCTCATATATAATACATTTTCCACCATGGAATGAATGTTTATAACACATTTCCATTATAGATCTCTGCAAGGCATGCATGTTCAAGAAATCATAGTATGTGTTACTTATATTTATCATCTATGCATTCCAACTGATAAAAAGTCATAGTGGAATAGGACATCCATGAAATTTTAGTTGCTTATACAGACACCTTGCCAGGAGACATTTCCCAATTCATATTGGGTAGCACAATTCTTAGCTCATGATCGAGTGATTAACAAAATTCCCCTCAGCTGGTGCCTTCAAAGTCATCATTCAGACCTTTGATTTCTAGATAGAGAAAGCTGCGTGGTGTTTCTGACTCCTCTCCAAAGGTCAAGGGATGACCGTAAAGGAAAGAGGGTGGGCAGTGCCCTACCCTCAAGAACGCTGTGCTGCATTATGGCCACGGGATCTATAGAGACAAGTCAAAGAGGATGGAAACATCTGAACTCTGATCTTCCTTTTAAACTGTTCCAGCAAAATGAATGGCATTTATACTTGAATTGCATGTCCTGATTTATTGACATCAGATTCATAATAAGATCTAGATAACTGAAATCATACCTTGAATTTAGAACAGCTCCTGGAATGTCTGCAATTAGACACTAGCCCTATCAACTGAGTGGCTTCTTAGGGCGAATCTCTGTATCATGACCCAGTGTCTTAGTTCTTATTCCTCTTCATTACAAAATTATTTAAATAAATATTAAGCAGCTTATTTACCAACATTCAATTTCACAGTGATTATGTGGAACATTTCTTCAACGTGATTAACCACAGAGCAGAGTCACTTCTCATTAGTAAACCTCATTTTTAACACATTCAGTAAGGCTTCCAACAACCAGCATGTTTTCTTTAGCTACTAGTTCATACAGGTGCATTTCCACGGCCCTTACCTAGAGCCTTGCTGAGCGCCAGCATTAAATGGAGATCGAATCCCAGCTTTTTCAATATAGTCTCTAAATATTGCTTTCAGATGTCAGTTTGCCTATTTAACCTGATTCAAGTGGGCTATATCACATCTAGGATTAATTCTCAATAAATTCAGTCGCTAGTTCATGCTTCTGTTCTCAAAATACTAACCCTAATCAGAATAAATCTCTCTATCCCTACATCATCGCCCTGTGATAAGGGTCCTGTTGTTTCTGACTGCAATTACTTCAATGTAGCCAGTCAACTAAACAATCAAATAAATGGGTACCTAAACCCTCATATCTCAGAAAAGGGGCCACTAAACAGACTATTCATATTCTTTCTCTTGTCTCTAAAGCTCTTCCAAAGTCCAATTTAGTATTGTTTGTATGTGTACAAGAGAGAGCAGACTTTCTAGATGTCTGTCTGAATAGTGGCCCATTTTTTAATTCCTCCCTGAAGAGGTCAAGACTGGTCTAGTCACCCATCAAACAGGGGAATTTAGTGGGCCGGGGCAGGGCAGAGATCACTATATTTAATTACAGGGCATACCAAAAGCCGAAGAATTAACTCATCAGAAATCTAAAGAAAAAAAAAAAAGAACAACTGAAGTCCGCATGTCAGAAAAATTGCCTACGAACCCTAAACCCAGAGAGGCAGGAGTGGAAATAGATGATATGTTCTCAGGAGAGGAGGGGGTCATACAGCAGAATATCTAAGCTGCTGGTCTTTCAGAGATGACTTCGAGGATGCACGGTGCAACACCAGCTATGGTAAGAGAGCGATCAGGTGGCCCGAGGGAAAAGAGATTCCTGGCTGATGAATGCCGCTTACCATTACGAATCAATAGATATGTGCTGGGACGGGCTTGTTTCAAGGCCGGAAGCAGGATGGTCACTGCCTACCAGCTTGAAACTTGGGGCAGCAGTACTGAGATTCTGACGCCCACCTACAAAGGCACCATAACATGTATGCACAGGACTCATCCGGAAGGTCATCAAGCATCACCTACACCCACTGATCTGATTCTGGGAACAAGTCATAAAGATTTGGGTTTTTATGAATAATTCTCTCTCTCTCTCTCTCTCCCTGCCCCCCTTATTTCATGCAGCAATCCTTCACAAATTTGGTTGGTAAATCATCCATCATGTCTAGTGCAAAAAGATCGGAATAGTGGGCTGGGTGAAAACTTACGTATCCTGGAGAGAGACTGGCAGTCAGTTGATAGATAGACTGATTGTGTGCATAACCTGTTTGGCACGCGGTCCTACCAAATGATGATCTTTGATTGCCATGGTACTTTAAAAAACATAATTTTGATACCGTTTTTATTTTATGATTGTGCACTTTACCACATACAGTGAATGTTGGCAGGTTTCGGCTGAACACTACAGTATTCTAAGAGCTAAGCACGAAGGCGCTTGTTGTCCCACATATTCTCTTGGGTTACATAGTTACGTAGCGCAACGTACCTGTGGTACTCTGGTCACGTGACCTGTGGGCCGTCCTCTTGCCAACCCACTTAAATCAAGTATAGATGTCCCTCACAGGCTGAATATTTGTTTCTAGACTTAGGATTCACAGTTATTAAATCTTTCACCAAATTTTTCCCTCCCTTTCCTTGACAACAAAGCTCTATGTTTTATAGAGCAATGTTTCCTCCATTATAAATTTCCATTATTTTAAAAAAGAGTTGGTGATGCAGAGATTCCAGGAGATATTTGTATCATAAGATGTGATGTTCGCAGAAGTGATTCCAGATGCAGATTAATATTTTTAAAGCTTTGAGTCTCTTTGAGGAGTTCTCTCTCACACTTGAAACATTCAAGATGGCGCCCTGGTTTTGAGAAATGTCAAAGGGAAACAGTTCCTGTCAGCAGATTGACGCTGTGACTGAATTTGCGGTCGTGCTTTTCACACTGTCTTACTCTGTGAACAGTTAAAACTCCATCTGCCCGGGGACCTAGTATAAATATGTAGGATTTTATATGTTAAAATAATTGGATGAAAGAAACATTACATCTCTTTAGTTTCCCCTGAAGAGTGCGCTTCCTGTAATGGTTAGGTTATCAGAGCGAACGTCTCTTGAGTGCTCACTGTGTGCTGGGCACTGTTTGCAAGTCTGTAATGTGTTGACTCGTTCAGTCCACTTAACATTCCTAAAAGGTGCTGGGCATGAATTTACTTTTCTTTTATTTAGTTTCCTATGTTACAAAAGAGGAAACTAAGGGGCGCCTGGGTGGCACGGCGGTTAAGCGTCTGCCTTCGGCTCAGGGCGTGATCCCGGCGTTATGGGATCGAGCCCTACATCAGGCTCCTCTGCTGTGAGCCTGCTTCTTCCTCTCCCACTCCCCCTGCTTGTGTTCCCTCTCTTGCTGTCTGTCTCTATCTCTGTCAAATAAATAAATAAAATCTTTAAAAAAAATTTTTTTTAAAAAGAGGAAACTAAGAGAGGTTAAATCACTTGCTCAAGGTCGCAGAGCTGGAATTCCAAATCCACCTCTAAAGCCATATTTGACCAATACACTGTACTGATTTCCTAAATCATCCCTTAAAATTACACCTAGATTTTTATTCTTAACCTGACTAGTTAGTTGTTCTCCACCAGATTCTTTTTTTTTTTTTAAGACTTTATTTGTTTTAAGAGACAGAGAGCACGTGCGAGAGAAGCGGGGAGCGACGGAGGCAGAAGGAGAGAGAGAATCTCCAGCAGACTCCACGCAGAGCTCAGAGCCCCACACAGGCTCAATCTCACGACCCTGAGATCGTGACCTGAGTTGAAATCAAGTCAGAGGCTTGACTGACTGAGCCTCTCAGGTGCCCCTCCGCCAGATTCTTATCTATGATTCTAAAATACCTAGATGATTTTTCTTGTTGGAACATAGCCAGTTAGGGGCTGTTGAATAGCTGCAACTCTCCTCATGTGCCCAAGACGATGTGTGGATGTTCCTTTCAAGTAAATTTTAATGCAGAGTCCAAGGAAGCTTTAGAACCACCTTAATTTTCAAGTAACAACCATGCAAATGATCACTCAGATTTACTATGTTCAAGTCCATAAGATGCCCCAAACTACTTATGAAAAGGTACTCACAGTAATCTCTTCCCTGCTCCTTTGGATTCTCCATTTCTTTCCATTAGTTCTCTTAGACTTGTCAATTCCCACCTGCCTACCCATGCCAGACTATCCTCTTCATGAAGCCTGACCTCAGTTCTCTTTAATTCTTGACTCAAAACCATAGTATCATGGCAAATCTGTACAGACAGAAAACAGATTAGGAGCTGCCAGGGGGACGGGGGAAATTGGGAGTGATTGGTTTAATGGGTACAGGGTTTCTTTGGGGTGATGATCTGGAATGATATAGTGGTGTTAGCTGCACAACATTGTGAATATACTGAAATCCACTGAACTGTATACTTAAAAGTGGTTAAAATGGTGAATTTTATGTTATGTGAATTTTACCTCAATTTAAAAAAAAAAATCAAGACCAGCATTGTTCATAACCTCACCCAGCCCTGAGTCAACAGACCCCAGTGGGAATTCTATAATCATCTAGAAGAAGTTTTGGTAGAATAAGGTTTTTTCAACTGCTCCTTTCCATGTGGCTTCACAGAGGTCAAGCCAAGTGCCTTGATTGTTATTCTGCCTTATCCCATATTACTTCATGCCTCAATCATGGGTCTCAGCAACCTTGAACCGAGGACGCCTTAACCGTCTGCTCTTGAAAGCAAGCAATTCTACTAAAATCCCACCTAAGCTTTTATGGTGGTTTTATTTATTTTTTTTAAAGATTTTAATTTATTTATTCGACAGAGATAGAGACAGCCAGTGAGAGAAGGAACACAAGCAGGGGGAGTGGGAGAGGAAGAAGCAGGCTCATAGCAGAAGAGCCTGATGTGGGGCTCGATCCCATAATGCCGGGATCACACCCTGAGCCGAAGGCAGACGCTTAACCGCCGTGCCACCCAGGTGCCCCTATGGTGGTTTTAAAACACGCCCACAAGGTTTTTGACGTTCCACCCCATGAAAGGTAGAACCTCATTCCCTTCATCAGTTAGTGACTTGCACGTAGTGAGTAGAATATGGCAGAAGTGAAGGTGTGTGAATGGGTTATAAAAGGCATGATATCTCCTCCCTGTTCTCTGCTTGGATCCCTAACTCTGGGGGAAGCCAGCAGCCATGTGGTGAGGACACTCAAGCAGCAAATGGAAAGGCCTGCTTGCTGAGGACCTGAGGCCTCGTGTCAATCGCCCTATGAGTGAGCCGTTCTGGAAGCACAGTCTCTAGCCCCAGGCAAGGCTTCAAATGACTGAATCCCTGAACACATCCTGACTGCGACCTCCTGAAAGACCCTGGGCCAGAACCCCCCAGCTGAGCCATTCCTGGATTCCTGACGAAGAAACAATGAGATAGTAAATGGATGATGTTTTAAACCAATTCGTTTTAACAGACTGTGTATGCAGCGATAAACGACTGATACCACTAGACTTGATTACCTTCCTTCTGTCCTCCTCCCCCTCTTCTTTACTCCATCGCCCTCTTAATCCTAAAATTGATGCTACGTCAATAGCTTCTAATTGTCTGCTGGTCATTTTGTGAAATAAATATAAATACTTCAAACACAGCAAAACTGAATCTTACAGTGAATACCTATGTACCACTGCCTGGATTTTAATACTTTACCACTCTTGGGGCACCTGGGTGACTCAGTCAGTTGGGCGTTTGCCTTCAGCTTGGGTCATGGTCTCTGGGTCCTGGGATCAAGCCCCACATCGGGTTCCCTGCTCAGCGGGGAGCCTGCTTCTCCCTCTCCTTCTGCTCCCCTGCTCCTGCTCTCTCTCTCTATCTCAAATAAATAAATAAAATCTCTTTAAAAAGTATTTTACCACTCTTACCTTTTCATACATCTATCTATCCACCCCATCCATTCATCAATCCATATTATTTTTATGTATTTCTAAGTAAATTGCCGATATCAGCACACTTCACCCTAAATATTTCAGTATACAAATATGCATAGTAGTGAATAGGTTTCAGTAGTTATTTACAATTGTTTTTCTTCTTCTTCAATACAATAAAATGCACAATCCTAAGTGTGCATTTGCTGGTGTTGACAAACGCATGTGTCAAACCCTTATGAAGCTATGGCACATTCATGGGTATAAACTGACACTCACTGACAGTCCACAAAACAATTTCTTATAATTCTGTGCCTCTCGTAACATCTACCATCTGATCTGATCACATAGTAGGCACTCAACCAACACCTTGAAATCTACCAGTGGTTGTTACCTGGACCCTTAAAAAAAAAAAAAGCCTATAAATGATTCCAACCATGTGGCTCGGACAGCCTAGAAAACCAAGACCCTTTGAACCTTGAGAAGTGAAACTGCCCTCTGTTCTTTGTCTGTACAAAACCCCTTAAGGAATAGTTTGTCCACCGAAATTAGCACAGTGTAGAGATAGTAAAAATGCTTATGAAAGGCAATTTGTTTTCCGTGGAATTCACCAGATGGCCCACACTGTTAGGTATTACTTAAATCTCCACTTGGGAGATCCTGTTATCTCCCTTCCTTATAAAAACCCCATGGCCTGAATATTATGACCTGTACACACAGCAACTACAAAGCTTTGCGACAAGCATTTTAATGGCTTTTGAGAGCATGTGAAACAAAGCCAGTTTGTAAGTAAAAATTAAAGAGCAACCTCCGGGTTTTAGCATGCAGTAGACAAGGAGAGGAGACAGTTCTGCCTATGTCATTAGAAGGGCTCAGCTCAGTTCCCCGGAGCTGCCTGTGGGCTGAAACCCCACGCTCACCTCTGCCTGACTGTCCTTCCCTTCCCTCCGGTGCCCCCGCCTGGCCTGTGCCCCCCTGCACCTGCACCCGGACACTGGCCCGAATATATGGTGCCCCATCTGCCTTTTTTCCTTCTTGGCTTTCTCCTGTCTTCTTTCCTCTGACCCTTTCTCCTTATCTCCCATCTTTGTCTATTGCTCTCCTCCCAACACCTTTTTCTTGCTCTTTCAATGTATTTCTTCTCACACAGTGCATCTTACTCACGTGGGCTCTCACTCACATCACCTTTAGCTCTACCCTCTCATATTTTCTCTCTCTTTCTCTCGTCCCTCCTTTTCTCCTGTGTTCTCTTTTTTGCCTTTCATGCTCTGAGTCTCACACCAAACACCCTCTTTCCTAGTTCCTTCTCCTTTTCTGCCTCCCTCCACGCTGAGCCAACACATTGCCCATTTGAAAACCTTTTTGAAATGGTACTTTTCCTCTTTCCTACAGATGCTAGACTCAGTCTTTTGTTGCAAAGTGAAGAGACCCGATTTTCAACCGTGAAGGTTGTCCGGAGCTGTCTAATTTGTCAGCCTGGTGCCACCTGCCATATGCACAGCCTGAAGCCCCGTGACAGCCCTCATTTTCCAAGCTGAACCTCAACCTTTGCCCCCTGACCCTTTTGTTCACATTCTGTTATTGCAAAGGGACAGAAACACAACCCACTGGAGCCTTATTACAGTTTTAATTTCCCAAGTAGTTCCACAACCTCATTTGGGCCTCCACCCTGTCTCCCCCTGTGCGGTAGCCCCCCTTTGCGCTCTGTGAGACATGACCCTGAGAATCACATTTGCATTTCCTCTGTGATGGAGATCAATGCTAACATGAGGGTCCCCTGAATGTTTTCTTGGTCCTCTGCCCTTCTCGGATTCTAAATGAATATACCGATTATCATATAGCTCTTTCTCTCCTCACATCCAAGAGAAAACATATAGGCTAATAGCAGACTCTTCTAGGAGATTGTTTTAAATTTTCTGAGGTCTTGTTGGTTTTACTCTTGTTATTTCTGGTACAGCTACGTCTATCCTGCAGCTCACCAACAGAGTCCTGTGTCCCTAAGCCTACACTTTCCAACCAGGAACACAGAGATTGTTGGTCAGAAATATTTGGTTTCTGCCTGTCCCCACGGTAGGTAAGTTCATTTTGTCTTGAAATTATAGTTAAAACGAATGTCCAGTCTACTGCTCACTTTTGTCATCATTATGTTCCCTCATTAATTTGGAAAAACCAATTTATCTTGAAACTTTTAAACTGACAACTAGAAAATTCTGTGAATAATCATAACTTTAAAATACTGAACTAAAAAAAGTGTGCTGTCAACATGAGTGAATAATTTCATGTAAGACATCGCTGTGAAACCCTGGGTGGTGCACGCAGCCTTCCAAGCAGCACCCTGCAAGGGACCACATGGACAGAGAGCTATTAGACAGAGGAACTTGCGTCCTTTTTCTTTGAATTTCAGGTGGTTCACAAGGTAGCTGACAATATCCACTCAATAAACTCACGAAATTAATCTGACCCCATTAATGAACCCATCATTAGTCAGCATTATCACTTTGCATTTGAGGAGTTCGAGGAGAAAGACTTGGTGGACCCGTGGACATCTACAACACATGCTTAGAAAGAAAGATCATCGGGGCGCCTGGGTGGCTCAGTCATTAAGCATCTGCCTTCAGCTCAGGGTGTGATCCTGGGGTCCTGGGATCGAGCCCCACATCGGTCTCCCTGCTCCGCTGGAAGCCTGCTTCTTCCTCTCCCACTCCCCCTGCTCGTGTTCCCTCTCTTGCTGGCTGTCTATCTCTCTGTCAAATAAAGAAATAAAATCTTAAAAGGAAAGAAAGAAAGGTCATTGTCTCTGTATTACAGTTTCTTCATCTGTAAAATAAAGAGAGTGCAACACATAGTCCCGCTGGGTCCTGATACCTCTAATAGTATAAAATGATCGCTGGATTCAGCCCCCGGTGAACACAACCTACAGACATAACCAGGTAGAGTCCAAGATTTCGGGGAGCACGGGCAAGAAACCCAGTTGTTTTGAGCATCACTGTGTATGGGCCGTAGACAGAGAGAAGACTACACGTGCCCCATCTCCCCCAAATATCCACTGTCCAGTGAGAAAAACAGCATTTAAATGGCAATTATCTATAAAAAGTAATCTGATGATAGCTAACATTCTGATTTTCTTTAAAAAAAATAGTTTTCTTTTTCTTTCTGCCTCTTTCCTCAAAGACTTCCCAAACAATTACATTCCCTATCCGTATGTACAGCATCATTTTTTCCCACAAGAGTTAGAAACAATTCAGCTCTAAATATAAAATATGTGACCCAGGATATTGACACTGAGCACAAACAGGGAACCTCTACTCTAACCGTGAAAGTCCTTGGGGACTACAAGCAAAGGATCTAGAAGGAGAGGCATGTTAAGGCTCGATCAGATCAAATCAAGGAGAGCAACGTAAGATTCTTCGGCGAACGAATACCTGGGGTGCATCAAGCACTTTGACAAAGGCAGGAAGGGAACCACACAACAATGAACAAGGTATTGTTTCTGGGGGGAACCTGGGTGGCTCAGGTGGTTAAGCATCTGTCTTCGGCTCAGGTCATGATCTCGAGCCCTGGGATCGAGCCCCGCATCAGGCTCCCTACACAGCGGGAAGTCTGCAAAGTACATTGTTTCTGTCTTCAAAGAACCTATTATCTGATGGAAAAGAGGCACGGGGTGTAAACTTCTATTCTACAAAGCAGAGATATACACAATGCTTTTTGGGAAACATTGACAAAACCCTGATGCCAACTGGAAGAATTGAAAAAACCTTTGTTTTGTGCAGACGGTGGCATTTAAGCTCACGTGTGAAAGATCAGTGAAAACCTAAATGACAAAGATGGGGTTGAGGGTAGGTCAGTAGTGGTGGAGAGTGGAGGAAGTCATCTCAGGTTACTGTGGAAAAACAGACTGGCCATTGATGGTAGTGGCCCTGTCATGTAGCGCTAAAGACTTTGAACCTGATCCAGGAGGCAAAGAGGAGCTGGGGAGGTTTTTAGGTAGAGCAATTCTATGTTATAGGGACATTACCCTGCTAGAAGCACATAGAGAACGTCAACAGAGGAAGAAACGGGCAACTAGCTGGCCATTAGAGATGCTGTAAGGAGTCTGTTCAGTCTTCTTAATTCTATTCAATAAATGTTCCCATTCTGCTCCCGCCCAGCACACGGCAGGATTGTAACTCCCTAGTCCCACGAAGCTGACTGGGACCATAGGACTTGCTTTGTCCAATAAAATTAAACGGGAGTGATGTGTAGTGCTTCAGGATAGAGGCACTTTATTTCTAAAGCAAAACACGGCATGTCTCTCCCTCTCCCACCCCAGGAACCAGCAATCCTCTAGACAACAGGAGCTGCTTCTGTCCATATCTCTGACCGGGAATGACGTGAAGCAAAATCCCCGTGTGCCAATGTGCGATGGACATGGGGCAACAAGGGAAACAAACCTTTGCTATTTTAAGCCACTGGGATTTGAAGGTTTTGCCACATTCCCTAACCTGTTCCGGCTGCTAACTTGCCACTAATACAGCTCTGATTTGGCCAGGAAACACTTTTCTTTCATGTCCTGTTACATGTTTTTTTCTATAAGAACTGCTCTGTAACCATACCTCCAGAGGCAGGAAAAGCGAGTCTTGTCTGGGTCTAAACCACTTTATCATTTACAGGCACCAAGGTGTCCCCCTTCCAGTAGGCTCAGAGGAGCCGCATGGACTAGACCACAGGTCCAATGAACTGAAAGACTAAAAACTGCCTCTCATGTGAGTGTAGTAACAGTACATTCCATCCACTTATAAAACATAGTTCACATCATCAAGTTCTCCCTTGTCAATGCCTTCAGTCAGCTCCCCTTTCGTCTCTCCTTTATATTCAATCCCCCAATGTTAAATCAATCCAACTACAGTTGATCCCTGAACAACACAGGTTTGAACTCCGTGGGTCCACTTAGATGCAGGTTTTCTCTTCTTCACATTTTATGTTCTCAGGAAGGCTTCCTGTCCACAGTGGCCATTAACAGTTGAGTGTTGGGGAGTCAAAAGTTATAGGCAGATCTTTGACTATGCAGGCATTGGCATCCCTAACTCCCGCATTGTTCCAGGGTCAACTGTATTTGCCTCCCTAAACCCAGATCTTCAAGCTCTCCTGGACAAAATGTCAGTCACTCCTAGTGGTTCCACAGATTCTTTGTTCCAGCTTCTGCTGGTTCCTGGAAAACTTTCTGTGTGTTTCTGGTCAACAATCTCTCTCATTTCCTTCACAGACTATTTCAAACTGTCCTCATGTTTCCCACTATCCTACCATTTCTCCTGATTGGACCTCCTAATTCCCTATAGAAACAGAAGTATCCGGCTTACGCACTCTGCCCCGTGCCTCTGCTAATGCCCGGCTCTCTGTTCAGAATGTGTTTTTCCTCTTTTTTTTTCTTTCACCTTTTCAACTGCTCACTGTGTGATGGTTACATCAGGCTTGGGGGCAAGGGTTTCTTATCAAGCCATTGGGCTGAAGTTGAAAACCCCACTGTGGTATCTCAGCATGTTCCAGCACTCAGCCCCACCGAAGGCCCCTTTCCTTTAGGTTTTATTCTCTCACATTCTGATGGGAAGCAGCCTGAGGCTGTCACCTGGAAAGATGTGAGACACACCGGATAGGCAAGCATGGGATGGAGACATACGATCTGGCTTATTCTTCAGAGAACAATCTTATAGACTCGCTTGCTTCCACTGAAGAGGTAAGCATTGTGGGTCTAGGGCAAGAGACAAGCTGTTTCGGCCGGCCTTGAGCTGGTGGCCAGCCCAGCTCACAAGGTGCTTACACTGGAATTGGAACAAAAGCTTCATTGCATTTACCTCTGTTTCTCTCATTCTCTCTTGCTGTCTCTTTGTCTCTTTCTCAATCTCCCTCTCTCTATCTCAAGATGTGTATGAAGAGAGCCTTTGTGGCCATGGCACCCTGGTCAATGTTTAACAACCAGCTGTTAGTGGGAAAAGCATTGGTTTGTTGTGTTTGCCAGTTTCTGGAGTGTAAATATCCCACCGTGACCAATTTCAAGCTACCAACGTGATATCAATAAACAAAAAATTGAAAAGAGATGCACACGGTTGGCTCTTACAGGCCCGTGTGAGCTGGGGCCAACACACGGCTGTGTGCTCTTCATTCCTTCAGTGTCTAGTTAGTAAGCGCTTACCACGGTGCAGCTGGTGTGATCTAACGACAGGAAACAGGGCAGACACAACTCCTGCTCTCGACATGCTTACAACCCAATGGAGGACAGAAGCTAGTTCTCCAAGAATCCAGGCTTCTGTTGTCTTTTCCACCTTTAATCCAATTTCTTTTTTATTTATGCCATATAAATTATTTGTATAATTTTCGTGTAACAATTATTACATAGATGTCTTTTATCTTGCATTATAATTCCCTCAAAATGGATATTCCCTACAATGATATGCCTTCATTTTGACCCTACCATATCTGGCCAGCATAGGGTGCATAATAAGTCCCTTTACCTACTTATTCAAGAGATGGATACATGTGGGAATGGCTGATGGGTTAACTTGGGTTTTTGTATAATGGGTTGTCAGCCAGGACTGGGGTTGAAGTGGAGAGAATGATCTGTTCAGAGCACCTCTTCCCTTCCACTTCCTTCTGTTCCCAGGTGATTGAGTTCATTACGCTCGTCAAGTTTTGAGTGACCTCATCCATACCCTTCTCCTCCACTCAAAGGAAGTGGAGTTCCAAATAAAAATGAGTTACACAGAACCCACCCACAGTACTTCATGAGGGCGAGCGATTGTCACTGTGCATCCTTAATAGCAGCGTAATCAAAAGTTATGATGCATTTTTCTGTAATCACAAGAAATGATACCCACTTAGTGCTAAGTAAAGCAAATTCCCACCAAAAAAAAAAAAAAGGCAAAGCATTTCAATTTTCATTTTGAAACGAGTGAGTCAGAATCAATTTGGCAAAGCAGTTAACAGCAACTATATACCCCTCTCCAGTTCATAACAGGTACAATTTTCTTTTAACAAACAGCCAGGCAGGGGTCTCTGATGCTGGATTAACATAGCGTGTTCGAGCCTTCTTACTGTTGTGTATTTAAATTGGATAATAGAGGCCATCAGAGAAGCACCAACACGTATCTTAAGAAGCAGACCAATTTCCCAGCGTTGAGAACATATTCTTAGGGGAAAAAATAAATATAAATAAACCAGTAAGGAGTTTTTTCATGGGGATTTCAGAACACTACAGCCTAAAAGTGCATCCCAAGTGCTTTTGTGCGAGCTATTTGCAGCTGCACCGAGCCCAAGTTAGAGCAGAAAAGAGATATCTTCATTTTGTAAAGAGCATCTGTGCTTTGTATTTCCTCACTCTTTCCCCTAAAATGAGGATGTCAGCTAAAAAGAGACAAGTGTTAAATTTTAATTGGGTTGGGAAGACCAACATTCTCCCATTTCTTCATCACATACACACGTGTGTGCACAACACACGCTGTCTTCTCTGGGAACCGTAATGACAGTTGACAAAATATATTTGTCTAATGTAATTATGTGACCTAAGAAACCGATTTGCAAGAAAAAAATCATTGTAACCTTAAATTATCATGATGGCACATTTTTTCCTTATATCTCCTTTCGACTCTGTCTTCCTCTCTCTCTCTGTCTCTGTCTGTAATTCTTTAAAGAACCGTACTGGAAACGTGCGTGCGTGCGTGCGTGCATGTACGCATGTGCGTGTGTATATTTTTCACTTAGCTGCAGGTTTTAATAAGAATTAATGAAGCGCCATAAAAAAGTATGTTCTCTAAACCAACTGGCCTTTTTGGTTTTTGTTTTTCCACCATTTCTTTAGTTAAAGATTTGAACAAGAGAACTGCGTTGCAGTTGTTAAGATAAAATCTCTATTACAAAGCTTTCTGAGTTTCTTATGCGAAGGCACTAAAGTAATCCAGTGGATGCACCTTCCTGGTACTACCTTTCTAAGAGCTACAAATAACGAAAGCAGACTGGATGTATGCAATTATTAAAACATAAACCGCTGGAAATGAAGTCGCTTTAATGATGCAAAGTCTTTCTTATTTTTCAGATTTCAAATAAGTGCTTCCGAAATTTCCACGAAGCAGCTGTTGAAATCAATACTGCAGGATTCTAATCCTAAGACTCAATTAATACGATGCAGGCAAAGGCTGGGTATTGATCCTCTTGATGTGAAATAAAAGCCAATGAGTGCACCTGTAGCCAAAACACACCTGGAGGAAGAACAAGGGTCTTGTTTTTTTTTGCACGCGTGGGTCGTGCTTCCCTATTTGTACCCCTTGCCCCAGGGATCCAGTCCAGCTTGGGGGGTAACAGATCCTGTTCCGAAAGTTGTAGGGATTATTGTGCTGTAGATCATGGCCCATACTTTGGATTCAGTATGGTGGATATAGGGCTTGGAAATACAGTGAGATTTGCTGAAACTATTTACTAAGAAGAATAAATTATTCTTTTATAATGTTCCATGTTGAAAACTCTTCTGTGTTCCCTTTTTACCTGAAGGAAAGCCTTCGGAGGGGGAGCTGAATTAAAAAAAAAAAGATGACACCCATTTCTGCTGAAAATATATTAACGGGATGTGTATAGGGTGATTCCTATACACAGCTACAAGTATAAGAAGGTCAAGAAAGGTATATGCCAAAATACTCACCCTGATAGACTACCTCCTATTAATAAGATTATAGGTGATTTTTGTCTTCTTTATGCTTATAATATGTATTTTCTGCAATTACTACACATGACTACTACAATAAAAATGGAAACAAATACACAACTATCCAGCAATGTTTTTAATATCAGTGAGACAGACCAAGAGGAAGAACCTGGGATAACCCAAAGGACGGAGCCTGAGGCAATGCAGTGGAAGTGTGAAGTTGAGGTCAAGAGAGAGTCCCTGGGGCAATTGCTTGACCACACTAGAATGGCCAAAATGTCCTGGTCAGGGGAGGCAGGTGTGGGGGCGGGGGGGAGAGCTGCAGCCTTGGACGCAATAGGAAAGATGACACCATTCAACCTTGAAGGCTTGAGTCTCTTGTCACCTCCTCCCTTCCTCTGGTCTCTTGATCAGACCGGTCTCGCCCAAGAGCCAGAACACATACATGGCCGTGTATACTGGACACACCCTGCGTGAGAGTCTGCAGCTGAGCATGTGGGAGCTGAAATCCTGTCCAGTCTCCATGTGCCACGCCTCATGTCCCATCGTGGGTAGGATCTCCCCAAGGAATAGGCACTTTTCCCAATCGCGGAATGGCACTGCGTGGGCCAGCACAGCATAAACTAGTGAACCAGTTCCATTATAAGATCAGATATTTTAAAATCCAGACGTGGCTTTCTATCAACAGTCTTAATATTTAAATGCAGCTGAGTGTAGTCATGAGAACATTTTCATGTATGCATCCTGATGCCCCATCCCTTCCTCTGCCAGATCTACACTTGGGCAATTGAGCACAGTAGTTAAACAATCCCAAGGGGCAAATTTGCAGATTGTTAAAGGCAATTGAAATAAGAGTTTATAATGGGATACAATTTTGAAACAACAATTCTATTATTTGACACTAAGAATGTTTCCTCCTTTATATGAACTGAAGAAGGAATTATCACCTTAAAAAAAATTTTTTTTTAAGAGCAGATTTGACATTAACTGGAGAAAGTGACAATTAAGAAAGAAAACTGGTTAAGTATATTTAACCATTTGGCAAATCCTAGTGCATGAATACCTGGGATGAGTATATCTCACCTTGCTCTTAGAAAGGATTTATAGAGGTTGTCATATGGGTCTAGCCAGCAGCTAACCACAGTCTAAAAAGGGACTCCAGCCACCCAGCTCCTTGACTGGTGTCCCACAGACCCTATCTATGTTTATAGTTACCTTGGAGAGACTCAAAGGGAAGAAAAATGTGGAAAAGGAGGGAAAGAGAGCATTCCTGATTATCTATTATAGATGAAGGAGCATGCCAAGCCCTTTTCATATCCTACCTCATTTATACACAGTCTCATTAATTGATTATTAATGACTCTTCAGCATGTGACGCCAACGTTAGATCTTGGCCAGGCCCAGCATTCAAGGAGATAAGAAAGAAGTTATCACATTCCTGAGTCTGAGGTCACAAGTCCAAAACAGAGCTTTGGACATGAAAAGCAGAAATAAGCCGAGAGGGGAGGGATAAGGTGTGGGAGGCTCTCAATTCAGGTGGCCAGAGTCCTTGCTCTCTTTTCTTCTGTTCCCCAAGTCCATCTCCACGGATTTTTAAAAAATATCCTTGAATAAAATACAAAAGGGACACTAGATTTTGAAGTGTAGGATAGGGACTATAATCAGAATCATAGAATTTTATAGCTGGAAAGAAATATGGAGAGTCCTTAGGCAAGTTTCACAGTATGTTCTGTGGAGTTCTGAGTTCTGCAGCACCCCGGGGCTTATGTGGGGTTTGGGGGCAGGCCAGCGAGGAGTTTGGCTGGTACGGGGGAGAGGGCGTCGCAAAGGCTAATTTTACTGTCTTTTCTATATTAGGATTCTTTTTTTTTTTTTTTTTTTTTTTTTTTT
>NC_048225.1:121970971-122009328 GCF_002007445.2 Ailuropoda melanoleuca
CAGTCAAAACTAGAGGCTCTGACGGCCAGGGTCACCGAGGCAGAGGAACGCGTTAGCGAATTGGAGGATGGGTTAGTAGAAGAAAAAACGAAAATAGAAGCTGGTCTTAAAAAAATCCACGCCCACGAATGTAGATTACGGGAGATTACTGACTCTATGAAACGATCCAATGTCAGAATCATCGGCATCCCTGAAGGGGTGGAGAAAAACAGAGGTCTAGAAGAGATATTTGAACAAATTGTAGCTGAAAACTTCCCTAATCTAGCAAGGGAAACAAGCATTCGTGTCCAAGAGGCAGAGAGGACCCCATCCAAGCTCAACCAGGACAAACCTACGCCACGGCATGTCATAGTGCAATTCGCAAATATTAGATCCAAGGATACAGTATTGAAAGCGGCCAGGGCAAAGAAATTTCTCACGTACCAAGGCAAAGGTATCAGGATTACGTCAGACCTGTCTACAGAGACCTGGAATGAGAGAAAGGCTTGGGGGGGCATTTTTAAAGCTCTTTCAGAGAAAAACATGCAGCCAAGGATCCTTTATCCAGCAAAGCTGTCATTCAGAATTGATGGAGAAATAAAGACGTTCCAAAATCGCCAATCATTAACCAATTTCGTAACCACGAAACCAGCCCTACAGGAGATATTAAGGGGGGCTCTATAAAGGTAAAAAGGCCCCAAGAGTGATACAGAGCAGCAAGTCACAACCGATACAAAGACTTTAAAGAGAAATGGCATCATTAAAATCATATCTGTCAATAATCTCTATCAATCTAAATGGCTTAAACTCTCCCATAAAACGCCACAGGGTTGCAGATTGGATAAAAAGACATGACCCATCCATTTGCTGTCTACAAGAGACTCATTTTGAACCCAAAGATGCATTCAGACTTAGAGTAAGGGGATGGAGTACCATCTTCCACGCAAATGGACCTCAAAAGAAAGCTGGAGTAGCAATTCTCATATCAGATAGACTGGATTTTAAACTAGAGGCCATAGAGAGAGATACAGAAGGGCACTATATTATTCTTAAAGGAAGTATTCAACAAGTGGATATGACAATTATTAATATATATGCCCCCAACAGGGGAGCAGCAAGATACACAAGCCAACTCTTAACCAAAATAAAGAGACATATAGATAAGAACACAGTAATAGTAGGGGACCTCAACACCCCACTATCAGAAATAGACAGAACACCCTGGCAAAAACTAAGCAAAGAATCAAAGGCTTTGAATGCCATACTCGACGAGTTGGGACCTCATAGATATATATAGAACACTACACCCCAGAACCAAAGAATACTCATTCTATTCAAATGCCCATGGAACATTCTATATTAGGATTCTTGATAAGATTTCCTTTAGAGAAAAAAAAACAAAGGAATTCTATTATGTTCTTTAAAAAGTAGGGGAGGGTTGTCACCACCTCTTTTAACTGATGAAGTCCTTGGTGTTGGGCTGTAGAGAAGGTGACTTGCCCCAGGACCCACGAGTTCGTGGCAGTACCTCCAGTCCCCAGAGTCTCATGAGGACACCAGCTGCCTCTCATCGTGCAGCCTCATTCCCCGTGAGGTGGTTTAATTAACACTGTGGTCATTGGTTTCCATCTTAAGATCCTAACTATTTTATGTTAAATATCTTGGTAGCTCATAAAAATGAACTAAATGCATAAACACAACATTAAGTTTAAATAATATTTTAAACACTGCATGGACCCTCTATCTCTCTGTCCGTATGGACTTTAATATTTTCATCTGTTACTGCCCCTGCAGATAAATCCGCATGCCATTTCTGAGGATGAAAGTCTAATAACTTCTTCCTTCAAGGTCAGGATATTATTTTTTTATGAGGAAAATTGTTCTCTTAAACCAACCAAGTATAATTTCCAAGTTTTGTTTTGTTCTGTGTTTTGTTTTTTTTAATCTCGGAAGAATGTACGTAGGAGTGAGAGACAGTAAGGGGCAATAGAGTTCTCGAATCCCGTCCCACCCTGCCCTGGTACAGTCGTAAGCCTCCAGAAAGAAAGTCTGAAACCACAGGAGGCCAACACTGCATTTACCACCTCAGGCTTTATGATCTTTGTCACAGGCACAGGGACTAAGGTCTGGAGCCAGGAGACGCACAGGGTCCTAGCATCTCTCCTGGCTCCCCCGGATCTCCCACACAGGTCATAAATAACAATAATAAGCAAGCATGTTTGTGTGTGCCCAGCGTTGTCAACGTGCCGCACATGTATTATCTCATTGAATCTTCACAAGGACACTCTACAGGGGGCTAGTCCCCTCTCTATTTTAAACCAAGATAAAATACTTTATCCCGAATCATGCAGGATTCAACCCGGCCAGCCTGACTCCAGGGCCCAGAGAAGGGGACCCCTAGAAAAGCAATGCAAATTAAATATAATTTAGTTGAGTGACTCAGAAATCAGATCTAAAAAAACCAAAAATAGCCATTGTAAGAAGGACCAAGTTAGAGAGAGCATAAAAATGCAAGAACATGGGCCTCTCTCTTGGGAAGGTTTCACATTCCCAAAAGGAATCAAGAAGGAGGGATGAGGGCAGAAGAGGCAGGGGTGGGGGGTGCGTGCCACACGTTGAGATGCTCCCATCTGTATATCCTCACTCTGATCTAGAAACAGATTCTGGGGTCTGAGGAGCCAAAGGAGCACAAGAGTAGGGAGGAAGGAACAACGCAGCCCACCTGGGGGCTCAGCTGGGAAGCGGGAAGCCTGGCAAGAAGGAAAGGCCCGGGTCCTAAGAACCGAAAGGAACAGCCATGCAGAAGCTGAGAGGCCGCCGAGGTGGACAGTGGGGCCGGCCGAGGCGAAGCCCAAGGAGGCCAGAAGAGACGCAGAACAGGAGACAGGAGGGACAGGAGCCCAGTGAGCCTGGGGTGGGTGGCGCCTCTCGTCACACTGCCGGCCCCCTCGAGCAGGCACCACCTCATTCACGACTCCTGCCCCTTGACAGACTTCTTAAAAGCCACAACTGTGTCTCGTTCATCTTGACTCCTTCACATGAACCACAGTTTTCAAATGATCCAAAGAGGACAGAAAGCAAACTACACCAAGTATTTAGAATTAGTACAACCCATGGGGCACCTGGGGGGCTCAGTCTGTGAAGCATCTGCCTTCAGCTCAGGTTATGACCCCAGAGTCCTGGGATCAAGTCCCGTATTAGGCTCCCTGCTCAGCAGGGAGTCTGCTTCTCCTTCTTCCTCTGCCTGTTACTCCCCCTGCTTGTTTTCTCTTTCTGTCAAACAAACAAACAAATAAATAAAATGAGTACAACCCTGGTTGACCAGAAAGTTGCCCATTGATATTTGATGCATGTTAGATACAGACATTCAGGAATTATGAATTGAATTGAGTTGAGTTGAATTGATTGGCAATTCCCTTGCTGGAAGTTTCAGGCATAAGGCAGAGATACTGGTGAGTAAGCAGAATTTCTCCACTTCTAAAATCACCCCTGGCTGGGATTAAGGCAGTGACACTGTCTAAGAGGGCACGCTTTAAAACTCCTGCGACGCCTTCCCTTAGTGCCCTCACATAAACAAAGCCATTCTCAAGTAAGAGCAGGAAAAGCCTGGATGGCGAGGGGCGAGAGACAGACACTGGAGAAGAGCAGGCCCCGCCTGCTCATCATCTGGGGGAGGAATTGGGGAGACGTGAGTCTACCAGGAAACTCGCAGGGGTGAAGGAACCCCAGAAACTAAACCCGCCATCTCCACTGCTCTGCATCTGGCTAAGCTCGGCCCATATGCATCTGTTTCCATTTGAAACAAATGAAAACCTTCCTTTTCTCTTGTTGACATCAAAGCCAGAGACCTGGCCCCGGTTCGTTGTCATAGCTGCTATTGTTAATAACACTTACGACCGTGATTACAACACCATCGACTCAGGGCGTTATGGAGAGAGCAGCAGAGGCAACAGGCGGTAGGAACCAGTTGGCAGGGGACGTTCATGCTATCCCAGCCTCACACCACACGTCAGGTAGAGCCCCGGGGAGGTGGTACGGCAACTCAGCCATGGTGGGAGCATGGGGACACTGGCTGGGACAGGACCGGCAGTTACCATCAGCCTCTGCCCGAGAGCTTCATTCAGGTCTATTTTCAGTTCTTCCAGTGTGAATGCAATGCCAGGCCTATCCATCTCCTACCCTCTTCCCTTTTCTTTTCCTCCTGCCCGAATCTGAGTGACAAACAGCTCATCAGTTTCAACAATACATAGATTCGTAAGGATTTCACTGACCCAAACACACTGTAAAAAATTAGCACAGTCCTGGGAGGGGACCTCAAAAAGAAACACCAGGCAGAGAACTTAAATGAAAAGAGTCAAGTCTGCCTTTCCTTTCTTTATCTTTCTGGTGGTTCTTAGCAACTGAGATGGGGGTGGGGAGGATTTCTGATGGCAGAGAGCTGCCTCCATTCATTTTAGCTCTGCTTGAGACACCCAGAAGAATGACACTGAGTTAAACTTAGCTCAGAGTGGAAAAAAAAAAATGACAACAGCATTGCAAATGTTTAAAGCCTATAAAAATAGATGAAAGGCTATAGTCGTTCCCTGGCCCCAGGCTTGACACACACTTGGCACACCAATTTTGGTGGACTGAATAAAGACTATATGCAAAACTATACTAGAACACAATATTTCCTGTATCTTCCTGGCCCTTGGAGATCTATGCCCTCTTCTCTTTTCCACTCACCCCTGGCACCTCACAGTCCTGTGGCAGTAAGCTGCCTGTTCCTACCCAAAGCCACCATCGCCCCATTCCTCACTCAGTGCTTTCATCCACATCCCTTTCCCCCCTGTGGATCTGCAAAATGGGACTGAGCTTTGCACACCCTGCCCAGGTTCCTTGGAGTCCAAGTAGGCTGGTGCAGCCTTTACTTCTCTTTCTGCCTTGTCTCTGCTTCTCCACGCTTCCATTGTATTCATCATACGGTATTGCCGTGTCTCTCTTCCATTTCTGTCGTCTCTACTAACCACTCTGAGTTCCAGGCCGGCAAGGACTGAGATTTCAGTGATTAGCACAGTGAGGGGCATATAATCTGTTCCTGAAAAGTTTAGAGAATGAATAAACGATCTCCAATGGATTCAAATCAAATTGGGGGGAAAGGTCTTTCCATGACCCAAAGTACACTGAAACCCTACCAATTAGTTAAACAAATACACACAGTTGATGACAAGCAAAGCAAAGAAAAGATGATCATAAACCCCTTCTCACCCTTAAAAAAAAAAATCAGAGACACAAAAACTACCCGTGAAATATTAACAGGAACGCAGTTTCATACAGGCAGGAAGGAGACCGTGCTGATTTGTGGTTTCATGGTTTAAGGTACACGCTTCCCGGGGGGAATGACACCTTCCACTGCTTTTCACTGGCACGCAGGCGTGGCTGAATTCTGGGAGGCTGTTTGGCATAAAAATTATTTCACTGAACCATGATTCCATATAATAGCCTTGAAATCATCACTGCATCTTCCACAAAAACATCTATCTACTTTGCACTCAAGGCTCTCGATATCAGAATCTACATGATAGATTTTACCCAGAATTTGGTGCTGTCTCTAAAAGTGAATATTCATCATCTTTAAAGACAGTGAGCTTAAATTCCACTCTTGCCTTGGATTTCCAGAAGCTCACAATTATATTAAGTGTTCAGTTTATTAATATCTTGCCCCTGGTTACTAATTTTAATTATAATTTCCTTTTTCCATGTGTTTTCTGACTATTTCTTATTATTTATTTTAGCTACCCTCTATGTGTGTGTGTGTGTGTGTGTGTGTGTGTGTGTGTGTGTCCCTTCAGGATAGAGGCAGACTCAAATCATACATTAGATAAAAACAAATAAGAATACTTGGGCAAGACTGGGAGACGGTGACCTCGTTAGACTGAGGACCTCTACAACCTGGACGTATTGGCTTGAACCACATGAAATTGTCAAAATTCTCTCATGTTTTACCTACAAAAAATGGCGATGTTTTTTAGCCCAATTCCTCCCTCCCGTGATTTATTTCCAAAACCTTTGGGATTTCCAGGATGTGTCGGTTCTGTTCACTCTGAGCTGATGTTTACGCCGCCACCGTGGTTTTTGAGCTCAGCTGCGTATCGGAATCATCTCTGGGGTTTTAAATACCCAAACCGTATCCTAAAATAATTAAGCCAAGATCTTAAAAAATAGACATCTCTTAGGATTGGACACAAGTATGAATATTTCGTAAAGCTCCCTGGGTAGCTCTAAACTATACAGATGTAGTTGAGAACCAACGTTCTAGGGGAAATAGCCACCACGTTTCACATACCCTTTCACCTAAAAATCTGAGAATAGATCCTGCTGAGCTCCGCCGTTGTCGTTCAATTATCAAGAAGACTCTAGAGACACGCTCATAGACCCAGCTGTCCTTCTAGACCAAGAGATGGACCTACAACCTGATTCCTTTGTTAAGACTCCCAAGCTTTTGTCATTTCCAGTCTGCAACCCTGTTGTTCCAAGGCTACCTAGGGGGAAACTGAGAACACCGTGTCCTACCTCTCCACCTCTGTGGCATTATTAAATGATACCTTCTCCCTTTACTCATTGGCCAGACACAAAAATAGTGAAATCCTGGACATACAATCGCCAAGCGCTCCTGTCTCCACCTCTGTTTAGGATATATATCCCGATAAAGGCTCTTCCTCCGGAAAACACCTGTTTTCCAAAACAGAAAGGCTAGTTGCTCAGGCTACAAAACTATCCGTAAACAGGCATCTGCTCCCATTCTGAGGGCTCGGCAGTGGTGTGCCTTGCCTTCAGAGACCTCGACGTTATCCACCTTGGCTTGGCACCCCGAAGAGTCGGTGATGTCAGCCAGATGCTGCGAGCTCCAGGCTGAGTCGGACGTCATCCCCCTGTCAGGGGCTCTGCTGTCTCCCGCCATTGGCCTCTGCTGTGTCTGCCGAAGTTAAAGGTGGGCACTTTGCACATTTATTACATACGGGGCTTATTAGCCAACGGGGCTCTGTTGTGATAAATTGGCTATGTGCTTCATTTGGACTCTCAATGCTCTGCAGGTTTTTCTGATTTAGTTTTGCCATGGCTCAGCCAAAATGGGATTCAGAGGAGGAAGAAGAAGGGAAAGGCGGGCAAAAAAGAGAAGAAAGCTTGTGTTGTATATCAAATCCTTGCTTCGCCTCTTGCTGGCTCTGAAATGAAGGGCCCTTTAAGCAGCCGTCCTCGGAGCTGTCTTCCTTGGGGGGGTTTGTTTTTCTCAAAGTGCCCCAACTCTTTCATGATGACTCCTCCATTCATTATGAACAGTTGCTGCTTTGGTCCAAAGCTGTCACTTTTTTTTCTTTCTTCCCTTCCTTTTAAGTTTGGATTTAAATGTGCACACATGCACCCTCACACACACCTCCTCCCCACCGAGAAACCCAGGCGGGCGGGAGGGGGGAAGGGAGCTGGCAAGGGGAGGTGGGAGGGGGCTGCTGGCTGTGTCCTGTGTGAATTGCTCTGTACCTGCAGACTTTGAGAGCCTTCAGATCTCTCTCCCTCCGAGCGAACACCAGGGCATTGAAGGCTGCTTTGAAACGTGGCAGGCTTTGAGTGCATATGTGCGTGCTTGTGCAATGAAACACAAAAATCTATTTCCCTATCAGAGTGACTGACATTTCTTTCCTCCTTCATGCAGGCCTTGATCTTTTGCCGTCTGAGTTTCCTGATTCCCTCCAGCTTGCCTTATCGGTAGGTGAATGCTCATCAAAGGACACAGAAATCATATGGTCCTTGATGCCAGGCTTGCATTAGCCTGGGAGGGCCACCGACCACATCCCAGGGGCAACACCTGGGGAGCAGATGCCATCTCTGTGGCCCGGAATGAGGAAATCCCAAGATGCCGCCTGCCCCAAACTTGGAGAGCAGAGAAGAGAGGCTTGCCTGCTTCTACCTTTCTCGAATGTCACCGGGGTCGTTTCCCACAGAGTGCTGTGCTCAGCCCCCACACAGGACTGTGCTTATCATCCACCCAGTTTGACTCAAACTACTCTAAGGAAGAGAGTTGAGAAAGGGGCCGCATGCGTGGGTAGATAAGCTCTGGACTTTGGGTTCAGATAGATGGGGGTGTTCCCGGCCCCACTCGTTAGTTGTCTCTATGTAAGTTATTTCATCTTTCCAGTCTCCCCATCCATAAAGTAGGCAGAAGGACCTCCCACCTCATGGGCTCATAGTCTAACACACGTAAAGCTCCCAGCTCATAGGAGCTCAGGGAGGGGCCCCATTATCGTGACGATGACTTTTTAGACATTTTGAAAGTACCAAAGCCCCTGCCAGTCCCTCTTGCATCCCTCGCCTCCTGCTCTCTGAGAAGGGATTCCAGGTCCTACTTCAAGAAGGAAGGGCTGAGATAGCCCAGTGGGGGAGGTGGGAGGGAAAGGACTGGGCAGGACGGGAGGAATGGAGTGCCACCATGCTTCCAGCATGGCAGGGCCCCAAGGACTCAGGATAAATGGCTCCTAATACCTGAGTCTCTTCATGCTAAGCTGTACATCTTTTCTACATCCTAACATTTCGGAAATCAAGACATATTTTCCACTAATGTGTATGTCTAATATGGCAGCAATTTTTTTCTCAAGACGGAAATACTCCATCGATGGTACATACATCCTAGCATTGATGTCACCTGTAGAATCCAGAAGATAAAGTATTTCAGAAGAGAACATGGTCTTGCAGCCCTGCTCTGTGTATCGAATGCCAGTCTGGTTTAGAATAGCCAAGACGACAGCTGGCCCTTTGTCAGGCAAGGCTTCATATTGGGGCATCATTCTATTAGGAAATGGAGGGCAAGAGTAGGGGCCTGCTCACATTCTTAGAAACCTCCCTCGTAACCTGATGGCATCATGAGAATTTCTCATTCAGATCTGACTCTGACCATAACTCAAAATCACAACGTGATGATCCCTCGACCAATATCTAAGTTTTCAGAGTGAACTGTATTTGTAAAGACCCGTGCGCTGAGTCTCTGGGCTTGAAGGGGAAGCACCCCTCGTGTGTACTCCTGCCTAGTTGGTTAGCTCAACCAGTGACATTTACTGAGTGCCCACGACGTGCCTGGTACTGTTAGGAGCTTGAGGCACCAAAGGGAATATGCCCTCAAGTAACTTACAGACGGGGAGCAAAGACAGGCAGCAAGATGTGTTTCTTAGTTGCATTACAAAGCCAGGTGTTCTGTTCTCTGTAAACCCCACCATTCTGCAGGTTGGCATTTTTTTGTTCCCAGTTTACAGAGGGGGAGCTGATATTTTAAGGGGTTAAGAGGCTTTCTCAAGGACAAATAAACCCTTTAAGAGGTACAGTTAATATTTACATGTTATTTCATCTCGCAACCTGGCCCCCGCCTGGGCATGCCTGGTCCTCTTACCCTGCTCTGCCTTTTGACCTGTGCTTGTCTTTTCCAAGCCTCTTACCACGTTCTAACATATTGTTTACTTATTGTTTTAGCTTTTTAAAATAATGCTCTATCTTAATCCACTGGAATGTAAATGCCACAGTGATTTTGTTTTGATCATTGAGTGCACGTAGCAAGTGCTTAATAAATAGCTGTTGGATAAACAGCTAATAGATGATTCTGAAGACTTAATTCTTTCTTCTGATCCCAAGTGTAAAGCCAATCCGTCCAAAGTAAGTCCTATTTAGAGGCTTATATAAAATACTATGGGAGCACAGAGAGAGACTTAAAATTTTTGACTAAATGTGGGTACAGAAATCTGGAACAGTGTGAAAGCAGCATTTACCGAAGTCCCACCCACTGATGGCCTGTTTCAGAATTTTACCGGGACGCGCTAAAAATGCAGGGTCCTGGGTCCTACCCCAGATGTACTGCATTCCATTCTCTAAGCCTAAAAATGTGCATTTCAACACACATCCCAGGTGATTGGTAAGCACTCCCCAAAGTCTGAGAATCACTGAAGGGTTACAGATGGAAGACAGGGCCTGGAAAGGGCAGAGGAAGAACAAGACGCATATTGAATGCTTTTTTTTTTTTCCTAAGATTTATTTATTTATTTTTAGAGAGAGTGCACACACAGGAGCATGGGGAGGGGCCGAGGGAGAGGGAGAGAAGCAGGGTGAGAAGCACAGAGCTCTGTGCCGGGCTTGATCTCGGAACCCTGAGATCATGACCCGAGCTGAAACCGAGAGTCAGGCGCTCAACCGACTGAGCCCCCCAGGCGCCCCCAACTGCTTTTAGAGATGAAGAATTGACCATCAGAGGAGCTAAGTCACTTGCCCCAAAGCCAGTAAGTCAGAAGTTGGTGTCAAGGCTCTTTCTGGGACATTTTATTGGCTTTAGGGATCACCTTTTACTTGGCTGCATCCCTACCACATTGTACGTTAATAGTCACTCCAAAAATATTTACAAACCAGTGGAAACCTTATACTGCAGAAAGAACTAGAAGAAGTAATTGCTCTTATTCCCCCAACTCTAGACAGCGGGGGCTCTCATTTTTCTGAACCTCCCAGGCAACCCCTCCAAATCCCAGACTTGACTACCCCGGGCCCCTAGGAGGCCGAGAGCAGACGGGCCGGGACTGCTCTGCTCACGGCGGCGTCTAACCCCTGTTTTGCAAGATGTCAGTGGTGGCTGGGGGAGCCTGGGTGTGGGAGGCAGGTAGGAAAACATGGAAGAGAGTGAAGCATTCCAGGCTGGCTGGACTACTTTGTACTTTCAAAGCGTGTCACTGCTCTCAGCCATCCCAAGGTTGACAACACAATACACACACTCGAACAAAGGGTTTCCACAGAGTGGCAGCTTCGAAGTTAGTTTGACTTTCTGCCATCATCTCCACTTCTGGGGGTCCGTCTGTCCTTCACTTCACCAACCAAGGGCTTAACTCAAAAACAACAATAAAAACAGAAAGACTGTCACGAAGTTTTCTTTCTACTACAAGTTTCCAGAAAAGAAAAAATGAGAAAAAGAAAACACACCCTGACAACATCCCGTGTCCCGTCACATCCCATTTTTACAGTATAGCTGTGGGGTGTGTGATCCACAGCCAGAAATAAAACAGGACTGGAAGAGTCAGCCATCTGTCTGGAAGTGCAACAGTCCCAGATGGCTCTTCCTTTCTGGCTTTCTGGTAACAATCTCCTCTGTCTAACGAAATGAGGCAGAAATTGCCCAGTGAGTTAGTGGGGGTGATGAACTCAACTTCCCCGCTCTGACATGAGGGTTTGAAATCCCCCAGCAGCAGTCGGTTTATCTGTACGTATTCTCTTGCCCTTACTCCCATCGTGCATCGGACATGTTCGTCTATGGTTCCAAAATGAGTGTGTGTGTGTGTGTGTGTGTGTGTGTGTGAGAGTTTTCCAAGGGTGGGAGCGGTTTCTTCCACTTCTCGTACACCCAGTCCTAGGCCACCCAAAGGGCAATATACTTTTTCACCCTGTACACAGTGGTGGGAAATACTGACTGACTGACTGACTGACTGACTGACTGACTGACTGAGAGTCCAAGTACTTTGCTAGAGGAGGGGAAAGGACTCTTCCTAAGTCCTGCTAACCACAATGTGACTTCGCTCCCGATTATCAGTTGCCCAGAGTCCATCCTTTGAAGTCAATTCTATATCAACCCAAAGAGATACAATTTTTTTTAAAGATTTTATTTATTTATTTGACAGAGATAGAGACAGCTAGCAAGAGAGGGAAAACAAGCAGGGGGAGTGGGAGAGGAAGAAGCAGGCTCATAGCGGAAGAGCCTGACGTGGGGCTAGATCCCAGAACGCCGGGATCACGCCCTGAGCTGAAGGCAGACACTTAACCGCTCTGCCACCCAGGCGCCCCAAGAGATACAATTTTTAAGTCAGAGGCTCCAGTAGAAAAGAGGCCAAGAGATGGCGAATCGATATAATGTTATGTAAAGTCCCCCAGATCGGCCTTCAGAAGACTTGTCTTAACTCTACCAACTACAAGTGAGACCATGCACAAGTAAGATATCAAACCTTTAGGAACCTGAGGTGTCTCATCTCATGCAGTAAATTCTGAGCTCTTTGGACGCAAGAACTGCAGAGCTTGACTTACTCATCACTGTCCCTGCTCCGCTGTCCAGCACGGTGGTTCTTGGGTTTGAGCCGCCGCAGGGTGACCTGGACGGCCTGTGGAAGCACAGACTGCTGGCCCCATCCCCAGAGTCTCTGATTCTGTAGGTCTCGTGGGAGGCCTCCGAATTTTCATCCTAACAAGTTCCCAAGGGATGCGAATGTTGCAGGGCGGGAACCACACGCTGGGCACCTGGGGTGAGCATACGCCATCCCCACAGCAAGACGTCAGGAAATGTTCTTTCCGTGAATGAATGCACAAGTGAATCCAAAAAATGACTTGAGAAATATGTAATTCTTGGCATGAATCGGAGAACAGCAAACAATGTGACCACCTCCTTTGTGGAGTTTTAGAGACATGGACTCGGGACTGTGTACAGGGCTTGACGGGATCTATCCGTGCACTGGTTCTCCTCCAGGCCAGAAGCGTCTCCAGTATGTGAAGCTTTAGCAAGCTGAGAAGACAACCCAACCGTCTGCACGGGAAGGTAACCCCAGTGATGTATGGAATGAAATAATTGTTTTCTCCATAGTAAAGACATTTTAACCCCAGGAAGACAGAAAAGTAAGTAAAGAATATGTGTGTCTGAACACACACACACACACACACACACACACACTCACACACATCTTTTCTCTGGGGGGGGGAAAAAAAACCTGCCCTTACAGACTAAAAACATTCATACGTAACAGGAATCTTCAGTTTCATCTTCCGCTTTATAGAAATTTTTTGGCAATCAGGGGCCAAACTCACCTATCCCTAAAACACTAAATAAGTGAATTGGTTGTACTTTTTAAAAAGTTATTTACTTATTTTAGTGAGAGAGATCACAAGATCAGGGAGAAAGGGGAAGAGAGAGAGAGAGAGGGAGAGAATCTCAAGCAGACTCCAAGCTGAGTGTAGAGCTGGACACAGGGCGCGACTCCAGGGCTCTGAGATCATGACCTGAGCCACAATCAAGAATGGGACCCTCAACCCACTGAGCCACCCAGGTGCCCCTGGTTTTACTTTTAACTATAGGTTGATATTGTTAAGCCAATGACAAACTCATTAACCAAGCGTGGCCTTTCTAATTAGGTAAATTAGAAACTGAGGTGGAGAGTCTGAAGACCAGAAGAAGGTCTTGTGTCCTTTCCTGGACCCAAAGTCAGGATGTAAGGCCGGCAGGGACATATCAGTGGTCTCACAGTTTTCAAACTTAGCACCCAAACCTTTCTCATGGACAGGTCACAAGAAGCCTGTCCTGCATCTCCTGACCAAAAACTAACTTCACTACAGAGGAGGAGGCCAAATCTATAATTACCATGGAGCTTCCTGTCACTTCTCTCCCAATAATTGTCAGAAACAATGTAGACCAAAAACAATTGTGTGTATCTAAATTCTGTGACATCAAATAGCATTCAGTAAAGAGACCGCATCATTATTCTTTGGCCCCAAACACACACCCCCACACACACACTGGGAATCTCATCTTTGTATGCCCCCCCCCAAGGTTTGTTGGAATTATACCTATAACTTACAGAAGATAGGACAGACCAATAATGCCCCTCAGACTTGTATAAAGGATGAATCGCTTCTTCTTCTGCTGTGAGGACTTAGGTGAGACTAGTCT
Source organism: Ailuropoda melanoleuca (assembly GCF_002007445.2). Lineage (NCBI taxonomy): Eukaryota > Metazoa > Chordata > Mammalia > Carnivora > Ursidae > Ailuropoda > Ailuropoda melanoleuca. The sequence goes on from NC_048225.1 coordinate 121,984,653, forward strand.
GGGACCTGAGGAGAGGCAGTCCAATTTAAAAGTTTGCTTTGTTAATAACAACTGACGTTGAACACCACCACAGGAGGTCCTCAGGGCTCTGCCTCCGGTTCCACAGATGCCCACTCCTCCTCATCGAGAAGGTTCAGGTTAGAGAGAACAATGATTGACTGGAATATTTTGATGGATTTAAAAATTCTAGCCACGTACCTCCCTCCTCTTCCTCCTGCCAAGAGGAAACATAGATCTACTCGTCATGTGGTTAAAGAGTGCTGCGTCAAGATTTCCATACTTCCATCCCAGTGAGTCTAAGAGGCCTTTTGCCTTCTCTTCATGCTACTTTCCTACCTACCCCATCCATAGATTGACACTTTCTTTATACCTATAAAAGTTTCTTATCATCTACTGAATGAAATTTTTGTGGGACATCCACAGACCTGTCCTACTGACTACACTGACCTCATCTACCAAAGCTCTTCTACTGACCAAGCCACGCACCGTGCAAACCAAAACTACCCTGAGCCTTCTGGGTGTCTGCATGTTTCTCTCCCATTCACCTAACAAGCTTCTCTTTGTTCTCTCGAACTTGTCTCATGTTACTTCCTCCATGAAGCCATCCAGGACTACAATCACCCTGTATCATAGTTGTGTATTTGTATATCCCGGGGGCAAAAACAGTATCTTCTGGTGCACATTAAGTGTGTTTTCAAGTTTGTTGAACAACCACACTAACAATAGCAGAATAAAACCTTTAATTTAGTAGTGGCGGGTCTCCGCGGGGCTACCCTGTCCACTGAGGTAGACCCCAAGCTCCCTGTGGTCTTCTGGTCACTATACATTCCGTGGCAGCTACGTGAAGGGCAGCAGGACGTAAACTCTTCAGATCCTGGGATCCTCACCATGAATGACTATATCTTTGTCACTTGATGGCTCCTTGGGTGTCACTCAAACAGCAAAATCTCCTATCCCATTTACATGAAGTGTAAATGTGTTTTCACACTTCTGTCTGGTGAAGTACTTTCTGTAATGCAGATGGTTAATTACCTGACAAAGAATCCCCTCTCCTGAGAGGAAGCGGAGGAACAGTGGTGGAAGGACAGAGAAAATTATTTGGATCACACCCCCTCATAGAGCAAGCCAACCAGACGTGTGCTATTACTTGGGAAATGTTTTCTCCAGAGCTACCCATTCCTGCCCCCGCCCCTCCCATACCTTCACTTCCTATCCATTTTCTTCCTCTGTTCTCTCTGTCAAATCACAGAGAACACCAAGTAACCTTCTGGGTTTTTAGGAGATTTCATTGTACTTGGTAATGTACGATTTATAAACATAAATAAAATAAATAGGATTCTGAGGGAATAAATTCTAAGTGGAATATCAATAAATCTCCTCCCTCCGATCATGTCTCTATGATTTTCTCCTTCTTCCCTTCTCCCCACCTCCTTTCCCAGACTGGGAGAATGGTCCGTTCTTTCCATCAGAGGAAACTGGGGGGGGGGGGGGGGGGGGGGGGGNGCCCCTCCCATACCTTCACTTCCTATCCATTTTCTTCCTCTGTTCTCTCTGTCAAATCACAGAGAACACCAAGTAACCTTCTGGGTTTTTAGGAGATTTCATTGTACTTGGTAATGTACGATTTATAAACATAAATAAAATAAATAGGATTCTGAGGGAATAAATTCTAAGTGGAATATCAATAAATCTCCTCCCTCCGATCATGTCTCTATGATTTTCTCCTTCTTCCCTTCTCCCCACCTCCTTTCCCAGACTGGGAGAATGGTCCGTTCTTTCCATCAGGGGGGGGGGGGGGGGGGGGAGGGAGATTGTGTGAGAAACGGAGCACAAGACTGCATTGAAATGTAAATTCCTTCAAATTATTAAGCACCAGAGAGCAGCTCTTGCCAGTCCTTTGTTCCTCAGACTCAGAATGTATAATCTAGAAGAATAAATATCCAGTCAGATATCAGCCACACAAAGAAATCTGGGCCATACATATTCAGGACCCTAGGTCCCATAGATAGCCCTCTTCCTTTTCAGGGAGTTTCTGGTCACAGCCACTAATCACTGACCTGCACACCTCTAAACTGGGGTCCAGATTATAGTCCTTTCTGCAAACCTAGACCTCCCTGTAGGGTTTTCACCAGAAGACCATCTGGTTCATGCCTCCTTTCCCCCAGCACTGGAGACGCATTGGCTGGGGACTTCCTTTTCAACAGGACTTCTTTCTCAGCATTTTTGCCCAGAGTGGCACAGCTCACAGCTTGGGATGAATGGCCCTGCAGCCTCATTTACATTTTTCATTCCCTCTTAGCTTCAGGAACCCATAGATCTTCCAAGTAGGAGAGCAGACTATTTACCAGTTCTGTCTTTGCCGCCGAGAGGGGAGGGGCTGAAGATCGAGTTCAGAGGCCATTGGCCAATGAGTTCATCGATCATGCCTCTGTAACAAAGCCCCCATACAAACCCAAAAGGACCAGGTTCAGAGACCTTCCAGGTCAGGGCACCAGAGCGCATCTATGTGCCGCCAGGCAAGGCCCCAAACTCCACAGGAACATAGTTATTTTGTTTTGGACTTCCCCCTACATATCTCTTCAGCTGGCTCTTGGTTCATATTTTTTTAATATCCTTTGGGATACACCGGTACTCTAGGAAGTAAATGGATTTCCGGAGTTCTGTGAGCTGCTCTAGCAAATTAGTCAAACCCAAGAAGGGGGCCATAGGAACCTCTGATTTATAGCTGGCCCGTTGGAAGTACAAGTAACTTAGACTTGCAGTCTGTGTCCCGAGTGAGGGGAGGTCCCTGGAACCTCCACTTTGGGTGCAGACATGCTTTGTGTGGGGCCTTGTTCAGATGGACGGTGAGGCCCTGAGGACACTGGTGGGGACAGCTGGGAAGGCAAGGCGGTGGTTGTCAAGAATAAGTGGGATGACGATAGTGTGAAAGGAAAAAAAGAGAAGTAAAACCAGAAGTAAAGATTTCAGAAAAGAAAAAAGAGAGAGAGAGAGAAAAGCAAGAGAATGAACAATAGGAAGAAACAAACAGCTGAGAAGAACTTCAAGTGGCAGCCCTAGAGAGCAATCAGCAGGTAAACCAGGGCTGGACAGACCTCCAATCAGCCAAAGAAACATTTGATGTTAATAGCAGAGCTTATGGAGTCAATGCTCTGAATCCATTCTTAAAAGGGGACTTCGTGGATTTTGAAAAGTTACCAAAAGCCACAATAGACCCAATCGGAAAAGTCACTCTATTGCGCAAGTCTGGGGAATCCTTGGATGGAGATGTGTGCTTGTCTTTGGAAACTGATGACTCGTAAGACATTACCACTTCGTGGGCAGTGACTCACAGAAGCGAGAGAGGCGAGCAGAAGAAAGGTGTGAGTTCTGGAGCAGGACCAAAGGCCAGCAGGACAGACAGCCTGGCCGCCAGGGCGATGGTGTGATGGAGGATACGTGCAAGACTCCAAAGACCTCGTGTGATGTTTGCTTCTTCCCCCGGCGTCTCCTCTGTGTTGTCCGCAGCCCCTTCAACATGCGTCCTGATTTCCTCTGTTTTCAGTCCTGCCAAACACGGCCATCAGAAGTGCTGGCTAATTTTTCTTTTTTAGATTTTATTTTATTTATTTGAGAGAGAGAGTGCAAGGGGAGGGGCCAAGGGGGAAGGAGAGGAGGAGAAAGAATCTGAAGCAAACTCCACACTGAGCACAGAGCCCGACACCAGGCTCCATCCCACGACCCTGAGATCATGACCCGAGCTGAAACCAAGAGTCAGACGCTCAACCAACTGGGCCCCCAGGTGCTCCGGAAGTGCTGCTCCTTTAACGGCTTGACAGTTAGGTGCCAGTGTAGAAATGAGGGGATTGAATCTGGCTACCAAGAACTGAAAATCTGGAAGCTCAGTTGCTACTAAATCCTAGTTACAAAAAAAAAAAAAAATCCTAATAATGTCACTGTTGCCTTCTGATTCCACAGCATTGCCACTAAATTGGAAACAAAGGTTGCCGTTTGACCAAAGATTGGGTAGTGTCTGCTAACACACCGTTCTGGATTACCCACACCTCCTTGAACTGCTCTTTAACTTGTCAAGGAAAGCGGTTTTCCAAAAGGGTATGTGATGTGCATGAGTATTAAAAGTGAGCTGGAGGATTAAAATAAACACACACACACACACACTGTAAAGAATAGCGCTTGTTTCAGAGTGGAGACACTGCTCTTGAAAAGCCACTAGTTTGATACTTAAAAATTAATCACCCAGGGGCACCTGGGCGGTGAAGTTGGCGATGCCTCTGACTCTCAGTTGCCGCTCAGCGTCCTGGCTCTGGGCTCAGTGTGGAGTCTGCTTAAGATTCTTTCTCTCCCTTTTCCTCTGCCCCTCCTCTCTGCTCTTTCTCTCTCCCTCTTTCTCTCTCAAATAAATAAATAAATCCTGAAAAGCAAACCGAAATTAAACCACCCAAACCCTTCCACTTCGAAGTTGAACAAGGGAAGCAAGGATTGCTTTACAAATTTTAGAATCTCCCAGGCGTCACTGGGTCTTGACTGTCAAGTGTTTTGTTAAAAAACAGAATTCAACTGAGTACATTTGAAGTCTAATTGGCTTTTTTACAGGATTCATGAATTGAGCAGCTCCCTAATCTAGCAAGTAGAGGGGCGCTCGGGGGAGTTGTACATGATGGGAGGTTTTTATAGGAAGGAGGGTGGGGCACGGAAGTTACTAGCAAAGAAGAGGAAGGAGTGTTGGCACCTCTTCTTTTCGGGGGGAAGGGACCAGAAGGGTTTTCATGGTGAGGATGCCCTCACCTGTGCCGATGGGACATTTCCGATGGCATGACAAAGGGTCACATTTCTGGAAGACATTGACCCTGTAAATAAGTCTGGGTTTGCCATCTTAGGGAGCAAATGACTCCATTTGGAGTTTATTGTTTCTTTTCTAACATTTTATCAGGAAAATGTTACTGATGGAGTACTTTAAGGCAGAGGAGAGAAAGTCCATGTCTCTTTCATTTGCCTGATTGAAGTGTCTGAAAAACAAAATCAAATTGCCTTTGTTCTCCCACACTCTGATGGGATGACTTTACCAGGGTTTTGGCAATTCCTTTCCCTTAAAAAACGTACTCAGCAAACTGGACCAGTTAGCAACATTCTGGCGAGTTGTTATGTGAACAATTATGACATCTGCAATGTTTTATAAAGCAACTAATTTAATAAAATCACTATTGTGAGGACTTAAAAAGAAGACTTTGAAACAAGGAGTTGGAAATACATATATCTGATTTTTTTTCTAAAAAAAAAAAAAAGATACATGGTAATGAAACCAGAGATTTGTGGTTTTGAACCACAAGGGAAATGATTTATTTCAGTGCAGAGAGCTAAATAAAGTTGGCTACCTCACACCAATCTTTACACGGTGCCCCATAATAATAGTAACGATATTATTTAAAGGTCCTTGAAATGCAGCAGTCGTAGGACCATTAAAGAAGTCCCAAAGGGACAATTACCCTGGACGCTTCTCAACCTATGTCCTGAAGCTTCTCTTCGCTCACCTTTGTCTTTCCATACAGCCAAGCTGTTGTTTCTGGGTCACCTATTCTGCTCTTATCACCCACACTCAAAGTTTTTTCTCTCAAATTTCCCCCCAAATGTCCTCCCAATATTCCAGCCCTCCCTTATTCATTTTCTTCTTTCCTTTCCCCCCTGATTCAGTGTTTCAGGAGGTGAAGAAATTTAACCTCTAAGGCTTTTAAAAATTCTTCCTTTGACCCACTATCCAGATCAGCACAATGGACCCTCGCCTGTAGGAAAAGTTAAAATGGAGTTTGTTAGAAAAGACCTGAGTACAGAAACAGCCCACGTGTCATCCACGTCACCAGCTGGACGCAAACTTTCCACTGGAGATTTTTAGCGGTGTCTTTTTTTTTTTTTTAAACCACAGGAATGCAGTTTCCTCCTCTTCCTCTGATTCCTGACAAACCTCCCAAGCCTCTTGGTTTGTTTTGTATCTTTGTTCTGTATCCTCTTGTTATAACAGTGAGGCTTGGGGACAGACGCATCCTGCCTTTGCAGGGCTTTCGGCTGTCCCAGTGGCTGGCCCACGAGGTGCCATCCGTCCTGTATCCTTGTCTTGGCAATTTCATTTATTAAAGGCCATTTAAGAGGAAAAATGGGAGCACAAGCAGGGATAAAGGGCAGGATATGGTCCCGATGAAAAGAAAACAATTGATGCACAATTGCCTTTAGGCTTGAGGATATTTCATCTGTGGGCTCCAACATCCTCTCAAAATCACCCTACCATTCGCTTCATTTTCTGTAGCAGGGAGGCCCAGGCAGGCTACCTTCTCCTCGGTCATAATGGGTGTAGAGGGGCAGGAGAAGAGTGGAATGGCTATCTGCCCCGAAGCTTGGAGTCCTGCCTTAATGGTCACTCCAGGGCAGAGAGATTTCCCCAGGGAGGAGCAGGAAAGAGGCAGAGTCAAGGAGGGAGACAAGGTGGGGGTGAGAAGAAAGGCACCCAGCTGTCCCAAGAACAAAGAAGGGGGCACAATCAGGGTACCACACGAAAGCCCCTTACCTAAGAGAAGGTCACCTGTCTTCTCCAGTTCCTGCCCTAACCACCTGCTCTGCCGGACATCATGAAACAGAATACAAGGCTTCTGCTTGGAAAAGCTGACCACATTCTCAGTATATAGGTCTTGTTTCTCTTTGCCTCTGTTCCAGATAGACAGGTGGCTCCCTATGCTCTCACAGTTGTCTGCATCACACAGAGCTGCCCCCCTCTCTCCTGGCACTCATGCATCCGTAACATAGGTGTCTGGGACCTGCAGAGACACTGGTAGTAAAAGGGTCAGACCTGCTCCATTTATACAGAATTTGAAGAGACCTATGAGTTAAAAACTGGAAAGAGAAGCCAAGAGAAGGCACAGGGCATATGATCTCTGAAATTTTAAGTCCAATAGATTCACATGCAAACCACATTTCCCCCATTTACCAGTTTGGGGTCCCCACATAACTATGCTGAGACTTAGTTTTTCATTTGTAGAATAAAGAAAATACATATTGGGCTATATGATATATATATATGGGGTCTGGCAAAGAGTAGTCACTAAATGAATGGCTATTATTATTTTGTCATTACTGTCACAAGGATCGTTCATATTTACAAGTGACCAGGGTTCTTGGAGATGGTCTAGTCCATATTCCCACCTTGCTTGCTGTCATGGTCTTTCCCCCTCTGTCCTCCCCATCCTCCCTCCCTCATGGCGCCATCTGCAGGAGGTAAAGCATGACCTCCATCTCATATATTCTGAACCTGACGCGAGACAGGAAGCCAAAGCAACAGGGCTTTATACAGCTGCCTCTGGGACCTTTCTTATATGAAGCCATTTTTCTTGGGATGTCTTACCTGGGGAGCTAATATTATATTTTTCAGTCAAGATAGATAGTTAACTCTTATCAATGTTCTGTTTACCTTTTAGTTTTGGGTTTTCATGATTGAAATACAATCAAGCCCACAGTGAGTCCTCCGTCCATCAAACTGTCAACGACGTCTCCACAAGAGCTGGAAACAGAGAGTATTACGCCAATACCGGTGTGGAAAAGATGGGCTTCCGTTTATTGGTAACATCTGGCCGAGTTTGTTGGAACATTCTAGCCATGTGGCCGTGCAAGTATTCGCTCTGATAAATGAGAACCAGCACGGATGTGGGTACACGGGGGCTCCCCACACCCCACAAAAATCATTCGAGCCTTCCACCCAGTAGCTTTCCTCACAGTTTTGTCTTTTTTCTCTAATTTCAACCACATGTCCATCTAGGTTTGAAGCTGCCTACCTCCCTACAAAACCTACATTTTGGCAAAAACCACGAAGCCTCGGAAGGTAAGGGATTTCGGGGTCCTGCTTCTCTCTTGCAGGCTATTGTTGTTCCTGCCCCTACTCGTGATTTTGCCTCATCCCCCACCCAGAGCCCAGGTACCTGGGGCTGCCTCCTTCCACTACTCTTCACACAGATTCGCCCACAGAGAGAGAGAAACAGCACAGGCTCTGTGGTTTCTCTCCCCGTCACACCGTGAACCAGAGTGCCAAGCAAGATACTCACAGAAGTTCAAGATTCGTTCATACAATGTACAAATAAATAATATTTGTTCTGATGTCTAAACATATTTATCGTCTTCTCTTAAGAAAACAAATTGTTCCCCACTTGTTCCCAAATCCCATAGACTGGCTCAACTGGGTCATTTTGGGGACAGAGGTGGGTCCCCAGTAGGGGGCACACTACTGAGAATACAGTGAACCCATGAGCAGCGAGATACCAACACATGCGAGAAAAAGAACCCTTTATATTACTTGAAAACCATGTCTGCTGATTCTTTTTTGGAAATTTTCTTAATTCCTCTCCTTCCCAACTCATTTTCGACTTTGAAAATCCCTGAAAAAAAAAAAAAAGGATTGGAGCCAAAGATTACAGCCATTGGTGAATCTTGTTGTGTCATTTACTGCACAACCACAAATATTTACTGAGTGCCCTCTTTGTGGGAGACACCGAATCCAGGCCCTAAAGATTCAGCAGTGAAAAAAAAGCAAGCAACAATTTCACTCTTATGAGATTTAAACTCCAGTGATAGGCAAACAGACAATAAACACTGAATGTACAAAATAGTATGTCAGATGGCGATGTATGTTAGTGGGGGAAAAGGAACAGGGGGTGGGGAATAGGAAATACTTTTAAACGGGAATAGCTTTCTTGATAAGATGACATTTGGAGAGAGACTTTTCCACATGGAAACCCAGAGGAAGTACAAAGGTCCTGAGGCAGGCCACACTGACCTGCTGCAGAAACCATAAGAAGGCCAGGATGGCTGGCCACACGTTACACTATTATAAGAACTTTGACTTATTCAGAGATGGAAAGCCATTGACAAAGGAGTCCCATGACCTCATTTGTACTTTTAAAAGGATTCCTGTAGCCAGGTTGAGAATGGAGCGTGGGGGACAAAGCAAAAATAGTGAGGCCATAGACAATGGCCACGTTAGACCAGAAGAGATGATGAGCCCTGGTTGGCATCTGGGTGTACTTTACAGGCAAAAGAGGTAGGACTAGAAGGTGAGTTGGTCATGGATTATGAACAAAAAAAGAAGAAGAAGGAGGAGAAATTCAGAGATGACACTCAGGTTCTTATTCTAAGAAAACNAAAAGAGAGAAGAAGAAGAAGGAGAAATTCAGAGATGACACTCAGGTTCTTATTCTAAGAAAACGTAGGAATGAAATTGCCATTTACTGAGGTGAGAAGGAGGAAGCGGGGAAGCAAGTATGAAGGGACGACCAGGCATGAGGCTTGAAACATGTTAAGTCTGGGAAGTCCCACGGACGTCCACGATTAAATGCCAGACAGGCAGCAGGACACAGGGGCGAGGTCAGGATTAGAGTTACATATATGGTAATCATCATTACAGAGAGAATTTAAAATCATGAGGCTGGGGGTGCCTGGGTGGCTCAGTCAGTTAAATGTCTGTCTTCAGCTCCGGTCATGATCCCAGGATCCTGGGATCGAGCCCCACGTTGGGCTCCCTGCTCAGGGGGGAGCCTGCTTCTCCCTCTCATCCCCACTCATGCTCTGTCTCTCTCTCTTTCAAATAAATAAATAAAATCTTAAAAAAAAAATCATGAGGCTGGATGGCTTCATGTAAGAGGTGCATAGAGATAGAAGAGAAGAGAGGTCTGAACATGATGCCATGAGTTACTGTAGAACTTAGAGATCCAAGAGGAAGAATCAACAAAACGGACAAGAGAAGGAACTGCCAATGAATCATGAAGTAAACCAGGGGAGCATGGAGCTCTGGAAGCCAAGTGAACGAAGGAGGGCGTTCCCTGATGTCAAATACTGCTGACAGGAGAGACATAGAGGAGAACTGCAAATGAGCCACTGGACTTCACACCAGGGAGGCCATGGGTGACCTGAGCCAGAACGCCCTGGTAAAGAAGCGCAGGTGAAGGCTGATGGGAGTCGGTCCCTAAGGAAGGCAGGTATCGGTGACAGGGAGGAGGAAGGAGAATTCCAGGAAGTTTTATTGTAATAGGCAACAGAGATATGAGACAGTAACTGGACAAGGATGTGGGATCAAGAGAATTTTTGTTTTTCTCTTTTGGAAAAAAAAAGGGAAAATTAGAGCATGGGTATGCATGAATGAGAATCATCGGATGATAAACAGGAAAATTTGATGATGCAAGGGAGAAAAGGGAGCATTGCTGGAGAGATTCCCTTCCGTGGCCAGGCGGGTAGGGATACAGTCCACAAGCCAGAGTTTAGCCATGGAAAGAAGCACAGAAATCTCCCTTCTTCCCTGGAGTAGCTGCAGACAGTGTCCAGCTTCCATTCTTCCTGGCGCTCAGCTAAGCATTTAATCTTAACTTTACTGACCAGTTCAGGAAGAACACTGTTCGTGTTCACACACAACTTGATCTGGCATCCCTACTCTTTCCTTAACTTATTTATTCAACAGGGGTTATTTGAGCAGCTCTCATGTGTGAAGTACAAAAATGAAGATAGAAAAATAGCAAAATGTTTTCTATTTGGGGCAATATGTTTATTTCCCCCCAAAAAAGTTCCAATCTGCCAGGGGAACATAAAAACTCAATTTCACTTAAGAAGGCACAACAAGGGCGTCTGGGTGGCTCAGTCAGCTAAGCGTCTGCCTTCAATTCGGATCCTGACACCAGAGTCCAGGGATTCAGTCTTGCGTTGGGTTCCCTGCTCCACAGGGAGTCTGCTTCTCCCTCTGCCCTTCCCCCCTGCTCGTGATCTCTCTCTCTCTCAAATAAATAAATAAACTGTATTTTTTTTAAAGGCACAACCGAATGCAGCAAGAGTTTAAGGAGAAGAGATGTCGGAGTCAAGTCAGTTCCATTGCAATAGGTAATGTAGGAAGAGGATTTCACTTAGCAAAAAGTGTGGGAATGGTATCCCAGGCAGGTGAGCAAGACCGTTTAGGCGAGGAAACTGAGGGAGTCCTCCATGGAATCTACACTGTCCTCCATTGCCCGCATCAGTTTCGCTTTGTTTTGTTTTTTCATTGTTACAAGGATCAAGAGAGACAGATTTGCTAAGGAAAGATCTGAGACTAACTCTAACAATTCATGATAAGAGGTACTCATATTCAATGTCCTTCTTCAAATTCAAGTCTAGTTAATAAAAGAAATTCAAGAGATGGGATCTCTGTTCTTTCTAAAGATGGAAACACCTTTAAGTGTGGCCAAAGACACAGTACAAGTCCAAGATAGAGATTGGCTTACGGCCAGGGAATATGCCTGCCCTATCTACACACACACACACACATACACACACACACACACACACACAATGTGTAATGTCTGGGTGAAACCACTTTTCTTGGTTATTATTTCCTGATGTCACAGTAAATCGTAGAGGGGAAAGAAGGCTCCTTTTTCTGTGTTGTATTTAAGAAAAAGGCGAGAAGAAACTTGGCAAGAGTACATCCGTTCGTCACACTTTGATAGCCTACTGTGCGATGGGCACCATGAGGGGCTCTAGACAATGTAGTGGCCGCAGAAAGGGACACAGGGCACCAAAACATTCCTTGATCTCTCTGTCATATTCCATCAACATGTGCCGATAGAACAGACTTGAAGTTAGACAAAGGTGTGTGTCCACCAGTCCCATCCAACTCAAAGAGTTTCTGGGTTTAATAGCAGTATCAGGGATTTATAACTTTCAGGGCGTGTCCCAAGTGTAAGTGCATTTGCCACCAAACATATTTGGCTTAGCTCCAGCCTCGTCGCCTCCGTGCTCCTCACAGGTGCATTGTGATCCAGCACTTGCTGAGGGGGCTGGGGAGGGGAAGATACCTACTCCGGGGATATGTTAGTGAGAGAACCCTCCACAAGCAAGCAAGAAGCTTTATGAAAAGTTTCAGATTGACATTTTTAAATGGGTTACTCATCTAAAAAGAATACAGCTGGGTAGCAATGACCCAATGAATGTATCTTCATCAGCTGAATTGCAATGAAGAGATTTTTATTGGTTTTACTTTAGATCTCGAGTGAAAAAAAACTATTTTTGGACTGTTACAGAATGAAAATTGCTATTTATGTGTCACAATACATACAGTAACCTTTGAGATATCTCATCTCAGAGGAATATGCTCTATTTTTGAGAAAGTGGAAGGCATGCCAACCAAAGTCTCCCATCATCACCCCAGTAGCCCAATTTCTCCTCCTTGTCCAGGGACAAAAACAGACATGAAAGCATCGATTTCCGATCTGTTCTGTCCTGAAGCAAGAGGGGAGTAGTTCGATGACAGCAGGAGCTGTTTTTTTTTTTTAATTTTATTTATTTATTTGACAGAGATAGAGACAGCCAGCGAGAGAGGGAACACAAGCAGGGGGAGTGGGAGAGGGAGAAGCAGGCTCACAGCAGAGGAGCCTGATGTGGGGCTCAATCCCAGAACACCGGGAGCACGCCCTGAGCCGAAGGCAGACGCTTAACCGCTGTGCCACCCAGGCGCCCCCCAGCAGGAGCTGTTTATACCAACTCACCCACCTGTAAAGACTAAGCCCATTGACTTCCCGTGGGGGTCTACAGAGGGCTCTCCCCACTCCCCTCACCCTGACCCTGTGCACCATAGTAGGTAGAGAGAGTGCTGCCCTGGGATGAGATACAGGTCTCAACCCCAAACCACAAAAGATAAGGAGAAACACAGTCTGTTCACTCTGTGGTTTCCACCACGTGTGAGGTGCATGGAGTTAGCACCGCCATGTCTGCCATGTCAGCCATGTCCGCCACGTCCGTATTACACCGAGGAAGCTCGAGCCCGCCCTGGGTGCGTGCCTCCCTCAGCCACCACAGCCCATGAGCGAGGCGCACTTGTGCAGCCAGGCTTTGCTGCTGTGTGTCCAGAGCCCAGCTGAGAGGCTTGGCTTAGGAGAAGTTCAAACGCTGGACAAAGTACTGGGCCCCCTTACTCCTCTCTTGTGTATCTCCACAACTGTACCAACCAAGAGCAATGGTTCCTGGTTAAGTGCTGGCTTTTAAGATGCAAATTCCCCAGGGACAGAGTTACTTTAAGTCACTTGAGGGAACCCTGTCACAAATGGAGCTCTCCCGGCCTTTGGAGCCTAACACACCCAGTTCAAATCCCAGCATGGCTGCCTATGGGCTCTGCGGCCTGTATCAAGTCATTTTATAGTTCTGGGAATTAAATTCCTTACCTGTATAATCGGAGTGTTATCTGCATAGCCCGTTGATGGTGGAGATTTAAGATAATATATGTAAAGTGCCTGCCCTTGGCACACAATCAGTAAACAATACTGGAGCCTGACCTGTAGAGCCTGAGAGCTCAGATTGGACGCTAGGCTCTGCTCTCACTCACTGTTAACTTAGCAAAGATTAACTTAGCTCCACACCTCAGCTTCCCATTTATAAAATGGTATCCTAATATGATCAAGATTAACCTAAGGATTACATGCATCAATGCATCTATAAAACCATGCCCGGTACATAGGAAAAGCATAGATAAATGGTCCCTGTAAGTACTATCATCGCACCCTCCGCGAGGACGAGCTCGGGTTCCTCGCCTGTGAAATGAGGGCAGTAACACAAGGAGATCTCTCGGCTCCATCACTCAAATCCTAGGATTGCAGGATGTCTTCTTGCAGATGGGCTGGAGTACCAGAGGAGGGTGGTAGACAGGTGGGAGGGGACACAGAAGAGAACCACAAAGACACATCCTGCCACTTCCACAAAGCTGGTCTTCAAAGACGCCCCCTCCGGGGGTGAGCATCGGGAAAGGTCATCCCCCAGCCCCTCCCGGGGGCACAGATCCAAGGAATGCCCAGTCCTTCCACCCAGAACCAACCCATCCAGCCAGCTCTGCTGTCCCCGCATCCCTCCCTTCCCAAGACCCACGACATTAATTTCCACTCCTGAGACCCAGGCTTTCGCCCCTTGTGTGCAGCTTGAAAAGAGAAAACTGCCAGGCCCCGGGGCCAGAAAGAGGAAGGATCAAGATGTCCCAGCCGGCCTGGCACTTGGCACTGCTCAGACGTCCTGAGTGCTTGTGCCGGAGCAGACATGATGGCCAAGGGACATGGGTTCCCATGTGTGCATATGTGTGTTGTGTGTGTGTGTGTGTGTGTGTGTGTGCACATGTGCGGGTGTGCGTGTCTGTGCATGCGTGTGCATTTTGGGCAGAGGCTAGGGGAAGCAATGTTTAGCCACCTACCTTCTCACCATGAAGGGGGCACCCGGGTGCCTTACACGTCCACAGAACAGAGGTCAGCACCAGAGTGAGTGAGGTCACAATCGAAATGGGTTTGAGGGCCAAATTACCTTCCCTTCCAGACGTTGGTTTGCAGAGCAGAACCAATTTGAAAATGTGGCCTGATCAGCAGTCTCGCCAGAGGAGAGACCAGGACGGAGGAAAGGGATGTAATAAATCAAGGCTCAGTTGCCCTGAGTGCCGAGCCCGGGCTGCATCCGCCCGGCAGCTGTGAGGCAGGATTGAGACGCACTGGCAGAGCTGTGACGGTGACCCCCGGACTGAAATAATTGGGGTTGGGGGAGGTGCGCCGTGGGTCAGACGGAGGGGCGCGGGAAGAGTACAGCGGGGAAGAGCGCTTTCCAAAGAGCTGCATAGACAATGACAGGCTTTGGTCCGAGCAATTATCTGCCGCGTTCATACGTGCTAAACTCCCGTTTAGAGGAGAAACGCGCTCACGCAAACGCACAGGCACAAAAGGAAAGAAAACCGTGCTTGAGGAAAACGAAGTCCTGTCTAGCAAAAACAATAGACTCCAGAGGGAAAGGTGATGGAAAGTTAAGGAACTTCATTTCAAGGCAAACAGTGCCCTCTAGAGGTGCGAGTGCGAGATGCAAGGGACGTTGAACAAAAGAAGTTCAGGGCAAAGGAGCGCAGGATGTGACCCTTGGCTTCGGATTTGCCTGGAGACGGTTCCGGTTCAAGGTGAAGGGCGTGGCGAGGTCAGTCCCAACCACCCCCTGCTTCTGAATGGGCGTCAGTGATGCTGTCGTTCTCGTCCTTGTCTCAGGAGGCTGACAGCGCCCGTCACTGCAGGGAGACCTCAGGACAAACAGTTGCAAAGGGCACGTTGTTGGAGCAAATTCAGTGGCCGTGTGTGTGGCAGAGAGCTGGGGTTTTTTGCAAAGAATGTCAGGAAGAGGAAAATCCACTAAAACTTGGGATGGGTGGGAGGGGGCAGAGGGTCATAAAAGACCTGCTTCGCAGCCTGTATCTTGGGGAACGAGATCTCGCCTCTCCGCATAAGACATCGGAATTCAAAATTTACAGCAACCCCCTTGGGTCCCTTCACAAACCCACAAGCCACCCTAAGCCCTTTTGTGAGTCCTAGTCACAGTCCCTTATTCCCCAGACACTGTCTTCGTTCCCCACAGATCCCCTCAGTGGGCATGGAAGCAGCACCCCACTGTGAGAGGTCATAGGCTTCCAAGCAAATCAGATAGGGATTCAGAATTCCCAACCAAGGCTTTCGGCGCCATATGCATCGTGATCTGAGCCCCCTCATCCTGACACGCGGCTCACCACGGCCTTGTAACGGCGTCGGTAGACATAAGGCAGGTAGGGTGTTGTGACATAAGGCAGGTAGGGTGTTGTGACATAAGGCAGGTAGGGTGTTTAGCAGTGTAGGGCGCAGAGAGGGTGCTCAACCAAAAATTAATCGCCTGCTCTTCCCTTCCCATTCGCCACCGGTAACAGCTCCCTGTAGCCATTCTCTTCCTCTCCAGTCCACCCTGCACACCAAATCCCACCAGACAATGTCCTGCATCACGATTCCACCATCGACATCTGTGGGATCCATCCGGAGCCCTCAGGCATCCCGCGCCCTCCTCAAACGGTGCCCGATTTATCTGCAAACCTCGTGTCTCACGGCCGCCCAGCACCAACCGACAGCCTGCCCATCCGCTCCCCACCCCCCAAACACCACGTATGCCTTTCCCTTGGCGCCCCCATTAGGGAAGCTGCTTGCCCACACCCTTCCCGCTCCTCTCCACTATCCAAATCCTGCCCATCCTTCTGGTCCAAACACTAGTCTACCTCCTCTACTGAGCCTTCTTCTTCTTAATCCATGGTGACCTCTGACCCTTGGGGCACAGTGTATCTATCCTTAGACCCTTAATAATGCTAAAATAAATACTACAAACCTATTAAGAATGATGCATGGCTGAAAGCATTGACATGGAAAAGACATTTCCGATACAGTGGTGACTTAAAGCAATAAAAATGGATGGATTTTCTGAGTCATTCTATAAACAACTACAACAAAAATACTCACACATAGGTGCATGTGTATGAATGCATGGAGAGAGCAGGAAACTTTCTAGTTTTTATTTTGTATATTCCATGTTTGAATTTTTTCCACTCAGCATTGCATGCATTTTTTATTTAAAAAATTTTTTTCAAAAAAATTCTGGGAGCAGCAGGATGCTAGCTAGGGGGGCAGGGGTTTGGACACAAGGAGATCACACCAGGGCCACGAGGGGAAAGAGGAGTGGGCGCCTACCAAGTGGAGAAGAAATATTCAGACATTCTTGAGGGAGAAACATAGTCAAAACCAGTAGCCGTCAAGTGCTGGCCTTGTTTGGGGAGTAGGAAGTAAGTGTGTGTGGCCCGGGAAGAGCACACAGGGTGCAGAAGCAGCAGATAAGACTGCAAAGAGGACTGGGGTCTCACCACGATGATCGCTGTGTGGTGAGGTTGGAAATTCAGTCTTTATGCAACAGGGAACCACAGACAGTCTTGAGTAGGGTCTGACCCTATGCTTCCTGGGGTTCTTTCATTGTCTTGTCCCATCTATCCTAATTTCCCTGTCTGTGGCCTACGTCTTGGCCCTCCACCCCCTTATGGAGATCAGGGCTCCGCAAGGGAACACCAGAGGCAGCTGGGAGCTTGTTCCCAGACAGAGTGCTGTCACTGACTTGAACACGTTACCCCTAATTCTTAGGAGAAGAAACTGTGCCTATCTCGGGTCCAGCGCTCTGGTCGCAGCCTTGGCCCGAGAGCATGGCATCTCATTTCTCAGAATGACTGCGTGAGGGATCAACAGAATTGACTTCGCTACATCCACCCCTCCTCCCCTCTCCCCACCTCCCAGCCCTCGCCCCTCCCCACCCCCTACCCTGCTTCTGCCTGGGCTGCCTGGAACAGACAGAACGCTGGCCCCCTGCAGCTGCTTTTGTGCTCATACTAGAGAGGGGGCCGGTGGGCCCAGAGCATCCACGTGGCTCCCGGTGATAACACGTCAAGCAGGAGGAAAAGAAAGCCGGTGTGCTGTTGATGGCAGTGAGTACAGCCGGCTGAGCCGTTTGGCACGGTCTCTGCAGCTGTGTACTCATAATGCTCTCTGTAAGCCAAAAACCCAACGAAAACAAAAAAACAACCTCTGAACAGTATAATCCATACAGGCTGAAATTTGGTTGACCCTGTAAGTGTTTGCTTGCCGCTCCCTGCCAAGGACTGCTCTGTGAGGGAGGAAGCCGAGCTGCAGGCATGAGCCCCCCCAAAAAAGTTTAAACACCCACTGTGCAGAAAAACAGGGATAGAATTCTGCCACATGTGGTGCCACTTGGCTGCGCTTCCCAATCGCTCAAATGAATTCCACGGCACATCTTCTCAATGGATGAAAGGCGAGCAGAAGCGTGTTTGCACAATCCAGGCGGAGAGCAGGTGATGGTGCAAGCCGGTGGGGTGAGGGGGCGAGGAGGCTGCAAGGGTGGAGCCAGTCCAGGCAAGATAGATTTCAATGAAAAATAGAGCCACCACTGGGCTGATGCGGTCAGACACCTGCCCAACCCAGAGGGCCACCTGCTTCTCCAAATGCCCGAGCTTCCAACAGCTTCTTTCTGAGCCAGGCAGGCGTGTGTGCCCTTCCCCTCCTTCCCGGGGGCCCCTGCTCTCCACGGCTGACATACTTACAGCCGAAGGCTTCAGACTGCCCAGGACAGGGGGAGGGGCACTGACCATTCTCTCTTCCTTGCCTAGTTTTTAAAGGCATGTCGAGAACACTAGACATGGAACCCCAGCTTGTAGCGACTTCAATCAATCTGGCTGCTTACGTCTATTCTTCACTCTGAAAAGTCAGAGTGAGACTGGGTAGAAATAAGATGGTTCCAGGCCAGAAAACTCCAAAAGGTCTCACGGCTCTCCAGAACCAGAGGCCCCATACCCTGAGGTCCCAAGGGAAAGTGCACAATGAACCGGGAGGTTGGCCTCCCCAAACCTATGCTGTGAATGCTGAGAAGCGGACTAGCCCTTCTCGCTGGTTCCAGCTACCAGGAGGAGCTGCAGATGGGAACGGGCTGGGACGTCTGATGTTTATTTTCCTCCCAATTCCTAAGTCCTGATGTCTGATTTCTCCATCCTCCAGAGCCCTGGAAAGAAGAATGGAGCAAACAAGAGGACCCCAGGAGCGGAGCTTGTCTGGGTGAAAATGGACAATGAAAGAACACACGAGAGAGACAGGGAGAGAGGGGAGCAGAGAACACTCATCGGGGATCTGGATGCTGACCCAGCAGGTCAGGCCCACTTCCCCTCCACTACATAAATACATCACTGCTTTGTTTTGTGTTAAGCTTTCCGGGAAACTTCAGATTGCTAGGATTAGAAAAGACCCCACAGATCACTGAGTGGAACCAATCAATTTTACAAAAGCAAAGACAATCCCGTAGACTGTGGGACTTGCCCAGGGTCGCATAGCTAGTTAGTGGTACAAACGTAGTTTCAGTCCAGTGGTGTTCTCCTGGAGCTTAGCGCTCTGCTTTTCACACCACCGGCCCACCGCGAGTGAGGTCATGTGACAGTTCTTTGGCAAATTTGGTTGCTTTCATTTTCACCCTAATAACAAGGCATCCACTGCATATTTCAGAAAGAGAACGTCTCAAATATGCTCTGATACTGCGGGGCCACTTTGGATGGATTCGGGGAAAAATTATCAAAGTTTGGTTAAATGACTTCTCTCCAGACTACATATACAACTCCTCCGTTGGGGCTCAAATGGGGACATGCATTAATTAGAGAATGATGCAGTTTTTCATGGATGTGCTCCCAGGCTCCCCAGGCACTTCTACAAACAAATATTCATATTGCTATTGTTATATTATCATTTGGAAGTTCAAAAAAATTAGGCCACTGATTCCAAACAGACCTTAGGGGGGGTCTGATCTCTCAGCAGTTGTGTGGGTTAGTGGCATTTCGCAGGAAGGATGGAGGGGGCAGAGGCCTGGTGGGAAACAAGGGTCCCCCAAGCCTAGAGTTCTAGAAGGTTTCACTCCTCTATTAATTGCAAAACAAACAAATCCTCATCTTGTTCCAGTTGAGGGGCTAAGTGGGTAAAATTTACATGTAAGGACAGGAAAAAAGAGGCCACACAGCGGGGAGTCTCTTCCTCTGCTCTGAAGCCAGATCACAGTTTGTGATTTTAGTCCATCTCTGGTACAAATCAGAGCCTCATAGAAATAAGCCACTGCTGGGGTCTTTGGTATGACATGTATCTTCAAACTCAGGTATCTTGATACAATTGGGCAGGTAGGTTAGGCAAATAAAACGGTGCAGAGATTTGTGATGTTCTTCTGAAAAAAAGCCTTTTGAATTGATAGTCCTTTTTCTGATTATTGATTTTTTTAATTTTTAAAGATTTCTTTCTTTCTTTCTCTTTTTCTTTCTTTCTTTTCTTTCTTTCTTTCTCTCTCTCTCTCTCTCTGTCTTTCCTTTCTTCCTTCCTTCCTTCCTTCCTTCCTTCCTTCCTTCCTTCCTTCCTTCCTTCAAGAGTGTGCATGTGTGAGTGTGGACAGAGGGACAGAGGGAGAAGGAGAGAGAGAATCCCAAGCAGACTCAGGACTCAGCTGTGCAGAGCCAGAGGTGGGGCTCAATCCCATGAGACCACCACCTGAGCCAAAATCAAGAGCTGGACACTCAACCAACTGAGCCACCCAAGGCACCCCAATCTTTTAATTTTTAATTGGAATATAGTTGACATGCAATATTATAATAGCTTCAGGTGTACAGCATAGTGACTGGACAATTCTATATACTATGAAATGTTCACCATGATAAATGTAATTACCATCGGTCACCGTACAACATTATTACCCTATTATTGACTCTGTCCCCTGTGCTGTGCTTTTCATTCCTCTGATTTAGTTTAACGCTGGAATTTGGACCTCTTGATCCTCCTCACCTGTTTTCCCATCCCCCCCCCACTCTCCTCCCCTTTTGCAACCTCCAAGTTGTTCACTGTATTTAAGAGTTTGTTTGGTCGTTTATTTTATTTTTTAGATTCTGCATGTAAGTGAAATCATATGGCATTTCTTTCTCTGACTTATTTCACTTAGCATAATACCCTCCAAGTCCCTCCTGTTGTCATGAATGACAAGATTTCTTTTCTTATAGCTTTTTTCTTTTTTTATGGCTGAGCAGTAATCCACTGTATACATTCACCACATCTTCTTTATCCATTTATTACGGATGGATACTTAGGTGCCTTCTGTGTGTTGGTTGTTGGAAACAATGCTGCAATAAACATTGGGGTACATATTTCTTTTCAAATTAGTGTTTTCATTTTCTTAGGGTAAATACCCAGAAGAGGAATTACTAGATTGTATGATATTTCTATTCTTAGGGTTTTTTTGAGAAACCTCCATACTGTTTTCCATAGTGGCTGCACCATATACGTTCCCACCAACGGTGCACAAGGGTTCCCCTTTCTCTACATCCTCATAACCACTTGTCATTTCTCGTCCTTTTGATACAAGCCAATCTGACACATGTGAGGTGATAGGTCATTGTGGTTTTGATTTGCATTTCTCTGGTGATGAGTGTACTTGCAGTCTCTAAATGGGCAAGGGGCAGTCCCACAGTAGGCTCTGCTGGGACCTTTTGGTTGACTTGTTTGGTTCTTTCAGCAAGGATGTCCCCCGGGGAGTATGGTCCCTGGGATGATCACCAGGAGGATGCAGAACGGGGAGAAAACTACTCTAACACCTTTCACTCTTTTCCCAACCTTGTCTCAAACATTCAGGTAACTCCAGGAAAACAGTACTGAAGTCAAGACAACTTTGAAGAGTAAAAAGTCCAAAAACTCTATGCTTTCAAAGAGTGGAAAATTAAGATGAAATTGTCACACCAACTTCATCTCGGTGACTGATAGAATGACTCAGCAATTCTTTCAGCAAATTTTTATGAGCACCCACCTTGCATGAAGCGATCTTTGGGAATATATTGGTAAACAAACCTAGTGGGCTGACTGCTTAGTGGGGGAAAAAATAGAATTTATATAGAATAAACACGAAAATAAATGTATTTGGGTAAGCTGGACCTGGCTGTGATAACCCACAAACATCAAAGTTCCAGCAGCTCAGCATAAATGTTTCAAATCCAATGCCCATCAGACAGCTCTCCTCCATCTGGCCGCTCTCCTGTCTGGACATGTGGCCTCCAAATCATGGAAGAAGGACAAGAGAGAGTCGAGGGAGGCATGGGATGCTTTTAAGGGCCATGCCCAGAAGTAAATGCCTTACATCCCTTCTGCCTGTGTTGCATTGGACAAAACCCAAGCCCTGGCCACACCCCAGCTCCTAGGGAAGCTAGAAGATGTGGGCGAGTACATGGATATTTGTTAAGCACTAACAGTCTCTGGCATATTTAAATACATTTTCCGATACGGTAAAACCATACCTCACCCAAGAAGAAGCCTAGGAAGTCACTGGCTTCTAGAACTCTTACCACTTTAGCAGTGTGGGTGCAGAAGGCGACTTGTATTAACCTACATCCTCATCCATCCACTCTCCCAGGTATAGACCCAATTATTGGGCACTTCCCCCGACTCACATACACCTGCTGTCCGGCCGCACCCATGGACCCATTGGCTCATAGTTTTATTCTAGTTGTTTAGACCCCCTTCAAGTTTCACTCTGATGCTTTGCAACCTCTCCCCCACCCCCTACCAGGTGTGCAGGCTTCTTGCAGCTGTGCGAACATAGCGGCATTTACTCAGCCTGAAGTAGACCCTTTTCCGAGAAGTAAGAGCAGATTATTCACTTTTGCCTCCTGCACCTCCACGGGTTCCTTCCTGCCTGTGGCTCCAGCCTGAAATCATCCCCTATCTCTTCATCTTCCTACAGCCTTTCTCCTAAGGCCCTGCTAACATCCGACCACCCGCGTAAAGTTCCTGAACCTCACACAGTCTAACTTAGAGGACCCATTTTTTTTTTCAGCCTTCTCTTCCTCAAAGAGATTATAAGCTCCTTGAAGAAATGGAACAAGCCAAGGTTTATCTCCTGGCTGCTTGTTCTTGCTCTTTACATGAACAAGTATGAGGAAGAGGCTCTCCTAAGTCTCTTTGCAGACTGTGAGTCTTTCCCTTTTCTTGGTTCTGGAGGGTGAGTCGTGTGCATAACTTTGCCCTCGAAACAAGGTTGGACCCACAATAACCCAGGGAAAGACAGGGACAAACACACAGGCAGTAAGCTGAAGGAAGGTAATATGAAAAGATTGGTACGTCTGGGCTTGAAGCCCATTGGAACTGGGTTCGAATTCTGACTGTTTGAGCCTATAGTTGAGTGATCATAGGTACATTTCTCCCCTTTACCGAGCCCTGGGTTGCTCATTTAAAACTACAGGGGGCGCCAAGGTGGTGTGGTTGGTTGTGCATCGGACTCTTGGTTTTGGCTCAGGTCATGACCTCAGGGTGGTGGGGNGCCTATAGTTGAGTGATCATAGGTACATTTCTCCCCTTTACCGAGCCCTGGGTTGCTCATTTAAAACTACAGGGGGCGCCAAGGTGGTGTGGTTGGTTGTGCATCGGACTCTTGGTTTTGGCTCAGGTCATGACCTCAGGGTGGTGGGGTTGAGCCCCATGTCAGGCTCTGCCCTCAGAGCAGAGTGTGCCTGAGGCTTGAGATTCTCTCTCTCTCTCTTTCCCTCTGCTCCTCCCCTGCCTCAAGAAATAAATTAAATAAATCTTTAAAAAATTAAAATTAAAAAATAATAAGTAAATAAAGATTTAAAAATTAAAAAAATAAAAATACAGGAATAACATTTTCCTTTCCGTGATGCTGTGAGGATGAAAGGTCAGGTATGGGAAGGTCCCAGCACTTTCTTAAGTAGACCCTTAAAAATAGTGGCCTTGCCCTGTACCTTTCTCTCCTATGCTCTATCTACTTTTAACATAATGGTTTCTGCTTGCTTATTTCTGTGTGTCTCTCTAATTCTACCTTTGGCAAACATCAGTTCTAACTAGTTTTTTAATTCACTAAGGAGATGCCTCTGACTGGGTTAGTGATGCAGTATAAAGCAACCCTTCTGCAGAGAGTTTCCTTGCCAGGAGATGGGAAAGTTCACGGGCTGGTCAACAACGGCTTTTGATCCCTATCCAATCATTTGTGGCCTTCATGTCAGAGGGACATAACCCCAGACTCAGTGGCCTGTGTGTAAGGAACTGCCTACACCTCTTTTGTATAAATGGATGATGTAACCAGCAGGAAGCGAGTGGGTGCTTAGGAAATATTTGGTGAAAAAAATAAATGTGGCGATCCTTCATCAAGCCCGCCATCATCGTTGAAGTACTGGGGAGCGGCAAAGCAGTGCTTCTCAAACTTTAAAGGGTGTATAACTCCTGTGTGGATCTTATTAAAACGGCAGGTTCTTGTCCATCAATTCTAGAGTGGGACTTGCTTTCCTAACAAGCTCCGGGAGATGCTCTCACTGCTGGTTCATGGCCCACTCTTTGGGTGGTGAGGAAGTGAAGAACCAAGTCATTGACTCCAATGACTCCCCCACGACCTCGTTCTGCGAGAGCAGCCCACATAGGTGGTGGGTTAATTCTACTGCCAACTTCTCTGCTAGGGAGATCGAGAGGACAGCATACCAAGTGCAATTCTGTTTATGGTTCCAGTAGCAACCATGAGAGAGGGTGAGACAGAGCACTGGGCCAACNTTCAGAGCACTGGGCCACCTTGCCTCACATCAACGACTCACCATGTAACTGGACTGTTCATCGCTCTACGACTACGAGCTCTTTAAAGACAAATACCTCACCTTAGTGATTTTATATGCCCACGATCGGTATAGTGCTCGGGCCTACACAGTACATTTTCAACAGATAGCTGTTGAGCAGAGATGACACCCTAAAATGTCTAGCGTACACAGCAGGCACTCAATGAAAGCTTGTTGGATGAATTCATAGCGACGAGGAGAAGTAATGCTGTGGGCCTGTGTAGAGGAAAATATTATTTCTCATCAAAATCATCTCAGCAAACCATCTCTTAGGGTAGATGGGCACTAAGGGAAATAACACTGATGTTAGACCAAGGCCTTGGAAATGAGTAGGCCTCAGCTGACGATCCAAATTGGTTTGGGTACCATCTGGTGCTATGACTGAATCATTTTTCATGCTCACTAATAAAGAACTCAGGCTGGCTTTAGGGAGGACGGGGTCAGACCAGTGACTTCCCCCGGCTTGAGCACCAAAGCCGGCAGGGGCTGCAGAGGGAGCTGACCTGGCTGGCTGTTTCCTTCTCCCACCCCACAAGGCAACAGGCGCAGACTCCGGGGAAGAGCCAGAGGGCCCACACTTTGTGGGGAGCCCCCCAGGGAATACCTGACCACGAGGCTGCAGCGATGAAA
Organism: Ailuropoda melanoleuca; assembly: GCF_002007445.2. Lineage (NCBI taxonomy): Eukaryota > Metazoa > Chordata > Mammalia > Carnivora > Ursidae > Ailuropoda > Ailuropoda melanoleuca. Next base: position 122,009,305 of record NC_048225.1, read on the forward strand.
GGCTCCTTTCTCTGCACTTGGCTC
>NC_048225.1:122009428-122021115 GCF_002007445.2 Ailuropoda melanoleuca
GGGGAGCCCCCCAGGGAATACCTGACCACGAGGCTGCAGCGATGAAAGGCTCCTTTCTCTGCACTTGGCTCGAGAAGGAAGCCCTGTGGCTTGAATCCACCAGCTCCGTGCAATCTCCGACAGCAGAGCAGCTCCGAGACCTGCCGACGGGCGAGGGGACAAACGAAGGAGAAACGCTGCCAGCAGTGGGAACAAAAGCTCGTTCGCATTGCTGGGGTTGCAGGGGAAGTAGCCTAGGAGTTTTGCTTTCATGAAGAAAAACAAAAAGGAGCATTTGGAGTCTGGGATGGAGAGGACAGAAAAGAATTTTTATTCTTCATGAGGAACTCAGGGAACCTGGATTGTGGCAGGAGAAGTGCGTTGACAGAGCCCATGAATTTCAAACAAGATGGTCAACACTCATGTTCCCTGTGCTTCGAGCAATCTTCATGTGCCCTTCTTTACAATCAGACCCCCAAGGAAATTCTCAGAGAAGGGCCGCTCAAGGGTGTTTCAGTCCCTTTTATTCCTTTTTGCTTTGTTTCCTCTCTTTTCTTCCCTTCGGCTGTCGGGGAGGGCGGGGGGTGGGGGGGAGGCAGGGCAGTGCCTCGGACAAAGAGCTTGGTGACAGATCTGAAAATTATTCTCCAGCTTTACTTGTACTTCAAGCTATATTTAGAGACGTGGTCTTAACTAGTCATACCTAATCATAAGTAACATTTATTTTTTTCTCATTTCCCACAGGACAGGAGCCACTCTTGGTCTTTACCTCTGTTAATTCAATTCATCATACAATGGATTCTTGGCGGGGGTATAATAATCACTGACACTTTAAAGACAGCCAGTCGTAAAACAGGAAGGTCAAGGAACTGTCGCAACTCTCTGTCACTCAGAGAATAAAGCATGAGGCTGGGACTCAAAGCCCAGAGGTCTCGCTCCAGAGCTGGCCTATGACACTGCGCCAGGGGTCCTCTGAGAAGGGACATCACCACTGGCCTGTCACCATGGTGACTCCTTCCCAGGCAACCCTGTCTGACAACTGCCTGCCTTCTTCTGGCTTTGGTTTTGTCTCTGGATACAATCTCTTGATCACTTGCTTCTGTTTCATGCACGGAAGACAGTTCTCAGGCAAACGTCACTGAGGCTCCAGAGACACCACCCCCGACAGCCCTGGTGCCGGTGCCCAAGCCCCTGGGCTCGGGGGGAGGAGATGACACTTCCAGGTCTTCTCTGTGTTCTTTCAGCTACTCCATTCGTCTCTCCTTCAGCCCGCTGTCCTCTTCTCCTGATAATGCTCAGCGCCTACTTTCTGTGCTGTATTTAGACACTTCATCCTGTTGATTTCAGTGCCTTAAACCTGTGTTATTAATCTCAGCATCACCGGCAAACCCAAAAGCAGACAGAGCATACAATTCACCTGTGTTTCCCCCCACAGCTAAGCAGAGCTGTTGAATGAATCATACATGAACAAACCACCTTTTCTTTTCCTTTCCTCTCATTCTTCTGACCCCCCCACAAGTCAAAATTAAACTTCAGGTAGCTAAGAAGTTCTGGGATTGGTGGTGGCAAGTACACTATGGAAACATCAGAAACCAAGTGATGGGGGCTCAGTGCTGACTCCATTCCTAATTTTCTGCTGAGACGTCTCCCCATACCTCCTTGTCTGAGAACACTAACCTCAAGAGCCCACTTAGGGTGGATGGGACGCTCCAGATTTTCAGAAGTGAAAATGTCACATTTAGCAGGGAGGGAAAAGGAGAGCCCTTTGAGACAACACTTCTGGACCAATGTGCCTACTTAGATACTCATGAAAACCAAAGAAAATGGAAAGAGGAAAGCCTATCAGCTTAAACTGAGTTCTTTAAAGACCACCAGTTGTTTTCTCCAAGCATCCAGCACAGCAGCTAGACATTAGAGGATGCCACAGCATGCCTGGTGGCTCAGCTATGCTGTTTGAACTCCAAGGACCAGGAGATAGACCTGTCATTCTCCCTCTGTCTTCCAACCAGCCCCTTACCTGATCCATATCCAGCCTTTCTTCGTATCGTGCACCGCTTCCCCCAGCAAAGTGTGGTACAAGGAACACGGGTTCTGGAGTCAAACAGTCTTTGATCCAAAACCCAATAAATAAATGCCATCATTTATTAACTATGGGATCTTGGGCACTTGGTTTAATTTTGCTGATTTGTCTTGAAGATGAAGTGAGGCACCATGGAGAAGGACTTAGTAGAGCTTCTGGCTTACGTAATTTTGAGCAGCATTGACCATGTTCTCCACCTTTCTTCTAGCTCCTTCCATTTTCTTCCTGATGTTTTTACGTTTTCAGACCTTGTATTTGTTAGTCTTTGCAATTTCTGCTTAACTACTTGAGCTATCCTTCACAACANGTAGACCTATCATTCTCCCTCTCTCTTCCAACCAACCCCTTACCTGATCCATATCCAGCCTTTCTTCGTATCGTGCACCGCTTCCCCCAGCAAAGTGTGGTACAAGGAACACGGGTTCTGGAGTCAAACAGTCTTTGATCCAAAACCCAATAAATAAATGCCATCATTTATTAACTATGGGATCTTGGGCACTTGGTTTAATTTTGCTGATTTGTCTTGAAGATGAAGTGAGGCACCATGGAGAAGGACTTAGTAGAGCTTCTGGCTTACGTAATTTTGAGCAGCATTGACCATGTTCTCCACCTTTCTTCTAGCTCCTTCCATTTTCTTCCTGATGTTTTTACGTTTTTAGACCTTGTATTTGTTAGTCTTTGCAATTTCTGCTTAACTACTTGAGCTATCCTTCACAACATTTTTTTTCTAAATTGCAGCTCTAAGTTGAAAAAGAAAGAACAAAACAAAACAAAAAAACCAGAGAAGTTATAACAGTATTGAACCTGGAAATGATAAATGGAAAAGCACTGCCAATGAGCCATGGCCTGAGAAGGAACAGCATGTCACTGAGATTCTGCAAAGTCTGGAGGCACCAGCTGGAAGTGACGCCTGTGAAGAAATAAGCCAGTGTCTCCCTCATTCAGAAGATACTCTAGCCTCAGGGATCAGAGCAGCCCTGAGCCATTTTCAGGGATGACGCAGTGTCATGTAGGGTAGAAGAAGGGGAAACAACCTACTGAAATATGAGTCAAGAGAGAGGACTTGGAGTCTCTCGTTGAATGTGTGTCTCTCTAAGCCTTTGTTTCTTTGGACAACAGTCAGGCTCCTGTATGACCCCTCTTGGTATCTAAAACTTGGTTGGCCTTTTGGTGGGTGTTGACCCAAAAGACACAACTAGGGGCGCCTGGCACGGCGGTTGAGCGTCTGCCTTCGGCTCAGGGCGTGATCCTGGCGTTATGGGATCGAGCCCCATATCAGGCTCTTCCACTATGAGCCTGCTTCTTCCTCTCCCACTCCCCCTGCTTGTGTTCCCTCTCTCACTGGCTGTCTCTATCTCTCTCTCTGTCGCATAAATAAATAAAATCTTTAAAAAAAAAAAAAAAGACACAACTAAGCCAAAGAATGGGAAAAGGAAGGGGTTTTACTTTCAACAGGTAAGGAGAACACTGGGGATCTTTCCCAAAGCAGTGTCTCCCTGAACTACACAATTGGGCAAGTTTTAAGCTAAGGGTGCATGCATATTCATGAAGGGGCTTGAGCAATGGGGAAGACAGCATGGAATTGGGGGAAAAGTCATCTTAAAGTGACAGAGTCCAGGTCAAAGTCATGAGGACCAGCAAGGGTTGGCAACACCAATCTTCTGGTTCTTGTTGGTCTGGTGTCTGAGTATGCAGAGAGGATTAGGTCCTGCAAAGATATCTCAAGAATGAGCATCAGGTCAATCTTTATGTTGACTCAGCACTGGGAGTTTTATCATAGATTTATTGTCAGTGATATGAGTAGGCAATCTCCTGGCCTGATAGTGGCTATTTGTTCTTACATTCTTTCGCAAGATGGCCAGGGTCCTAAAATGACTTTTCTTGTGTCAAGAAAGCTATGTTTTGTCTTTCTTTTTCTGAGGACCCCTCATTCTGCTTACACTGTGAAGGTTTATGGCTAATTTCATAGCTTCTGCTCTCTAGACCCTTATAACTATGAATATTCTTCAGGCAGGCCTCCTGAGAACGTATTTATGCTACCAGAGACTACGTGTTTACTTTTGCTGCATTGTAGTAACAGGAAAAAGAATGACAAGAAGACAAGATGGTATTGGGCAAACACGCTAATATGAATTATACTTCAGGCTTGGCTTCAGGAAGCACTCAGTTCAATCGTCTGCATCTCTATGACTTCAGCGTGAGGAACAGAAAATGCACCCATAACATACAAGGTAGGAGATCTGTGCTCACAGAAGGCTAGCTCATAAGGCAAAGAGGGAAAGCTCAGTCATCTCTGGGTGGAGAAAAGAGCCAGCTGCAAAAGCTTTACGGAGAAGGTAGTTTTTGAGTTAGACCTTAAGGGATGACCAGGATTTGCCAGGTGCACATGGAAAGGAGAGCAATCCAGGTATGAGTCCCACAGAAGCCAAGCACAGGAGGGCAAAAATAGGATATATTTTTTAAAAAGTGAACAGTTCAGCTTGGAAGGAGTATGGGGCATAGTTAAGGAAATAATGAATATAAGAATGGAAAAAGCCAGAGGAAGGGAGCAGGGGTGATGTATTTCAGCTTAAGGAATTTCAACAGTGGGAAGCCAGAGAGCTGCCAAGATGCCAAAGACAAGCTTGTGTCTGCCTTCTCGTGGGAACTGGTCTTCAGAGTATACATCCAGTTACTACCGGCCTTATGTGAACACTGAGCATGCTGCCTTTCCCCCTGAGCTCTTTCACTTCTCCCTCCATTTATCAGTGACTGGGTGAATCACTGATAGCAAAGTGGCAAGGGAATTCAGAGATCATCTGGCTCATGCTCCCATTTTATGGATAAGAAAACTGAGTCTCAGTTCTCAAGGCCAGTCAGTCCAAGGAAGTCACATATCTCAACCCACCTCCATAGCTTTTTCCATCTCAAGAGGCTGCTTCCTGTGGCAAAACGACTCCCTCCTTTTCTCTCTCTGCACTCCAGGGCTAGCTTCCTCATTAGCATTGTTAATGCCCTTTGGAAACACGCCTGCTCTGCACAGAGTACTGGCTTCGCTAAGCAGCAGCTCCTTTAAACCACTTTCCTCTTAAAGGGCAAAGAAGACTGCTTGGCTCTCCTCCAAAGCGTCTTGGAATATTTAACCCAGTGGGTGACCCAGGGAAAATGTGAAGTCAGCACAATATGGCTACCAAAGCAGAGAAGAGTGGAGAAGGAGTGACCTCCTAATAAAACACTGATAATTGGGTGGTACCATCCTCTTTAGAAGTCTTTGGAAATAGACTAGGTGATGTCAACCTATGCTTCCTTGAGGTAGGTCAGATGTTAACTGACTCAACGGTGGGAAAATGGAAGTCATGGCTTTGGTGGCTTCGAGTCCACAAATGTGTGTGTTTGATAGGAGATCTTGTATTGTGATTAATCCAGATCTTAAAAGTAAAATATATAAACATCTCAGAATGATTAAGCTCACATGTAAAACTGTATTTCATAGAAACTAAATAGCATATTGTAGGAAATGTGTGTATTAATTTTCGGTCACTGTGTAACAAATTACCGCAGATTTCGTGGCCGCAAACAACACACATTTATTATCTTACGGTTCCCATGCATCAGACCTGGGTCTGGTACAATTGGGTTCTCTGTTCAGTGTTTCACATGCTTGAAATCAAGGTGTCAGCAGAGTGACATTCTTATCTGGAGCTCAGGATTCTGTTCCAAGCATACTGAGGTGGTTAGCAGAATTCAGTTACTTAGAGTTGTAGGACTGAGGTCCTGGTTTGCCTGATGGCTGTCAGCTGGGGACATCTCTCTGCTCTTAGACACTGCCCTCAGGTCAGAGCCCTGTGGCCCCCTCTATCATCTGTTTACAGTGAGATACTTCCAGTATCTTCTAAGGGCTCTGACCTGACAAGGTCAGACCCATTACAGATAATCGTCAATTTGATTAACTCAAAGTCAACTAATTAGATACTTTTAATGATATCCATACAATTCCTTTTGCCATGCAATACAGCATTATCACTGGAGAGCTATGACATCGTAAGTCCAGATCCCACTGACACAGGGAGGGGATTATACAGCACGTACGGGGGAGGGGGACGGGTCAGGAATCTTGGGGGATTATCTTAGAATTCTGTCAAACTCAATGTGTATGTACCCTCTCTTCCCTTCCGGTCTGTGAGCTTCTTCAGGACAAGGATTAGAATTTAAATTGTTGGTTGAATTAAGAAAGAAAGACTTGAAATTACTTTCCCCGATCTTTTAAGTGTCTTTAGTTGATATCTGGTTATGTTGAGACTTTGTCACCAATTATAATTAAGCATAGATTTCCATAAATAACTGGCAGTTTGTAACAAAGATTTGTCAATATAACTGGCACTTCTAGAGATCCAAATTTCATAAAATCTGTATAATGACTAATTCTTCCTCGGAGTAAGCCTATTTATCAACAAGCACTTATTGGAAACCAATCACGTATGTACTGAGCAACATGCTGGACTATATGGGAGACAAGACAGAAGAGTGCCAGATATCCTCTTTTTCTCAAAGAGCTTACAGCGTAGTAGGGAAGACAGCTCAGATAATATTAAACAACTCCAAACGGCACAGTTTATATGACTGAACTGAGTGGTACTGTATACGCTGCTAAAAGTTACAGAAGTAGGTAGTCAAGATGGCCTGATGTAGGAAGAGAAGTTTCGAAATTATATCAGCTCTCAAAAGCCAGGCAGAGAGACTAGATTTGATGGGTTAGACAAGCCAGCTGCTAAAGGACTTGAACGAAGACAGAAAGCGACGGAAAGCTACAGAAGGAACAGGAGAATGAGAAGAGTTCGCAGCGTGGACTGAGTGGGAAGAGGCTGTTGTGGTGGAGATCACCTTGAAATCTAGCGTAGTAATCCGGAGGTGAGGTGGTTAGAGCCGGGGCCGTGTGGCAGAGCTAGGACTAGATGGATGGTGTAATGAGATATACTTGAAATGCGAATATAGCAGAATTCGCTTTGACCTGATTTGGTATATAAAACAGGGACTGCTGGCTGCACCTCATTTCCTTTTTCCTTTTTCCCTCCCTGGCAAATAACTGGACTACATTTCCCAGCTTCCCTGGCAGGGGGCGTGGCCATGACGCTAAGCCCTAGCCAATCGGGAGGGCAGAGATTATGCAGTACTGCCCTATCCTTGAAACCCCCTACAGGCAATCCTGCGTTCCCTTCTTCCCTCCTACCTGCCTGGATTGGAGTCAATGCTGGGGTCTCTAAAAGGACTCTGTGGAGAAGGACCACCCAGCACACCTGTTTTCCGCACCCTGTGCTGTTATGTAAAGAGAAAACTTCAATGGACTTTGAGTCATTTTGCATTGTTTTGTCTATTTATTTTAGAAATCAGACTAAGCATTCCCTAAGGAATAGTGACACCACTGGGGCACCTGGGTGGCACAGCGGTTAAGTGTCTGCCTTCGGCTCAGGGCGTGATCCCGGCGTTATGGGATCGAGCCCCACATCAGGCTCCTCCGCTATGAGCCTGCTTCTTCCTCTCCCACTCCCCCTGCTTGTGTTCCCTCTCTCGCTGGCTATCTCTATCTCTGTCGAATAAATAAATAAAATCTTTATAAAAAAAAAAAAAGGAATAGTGACACCACCAACAGAAGTAGTGAGTTGGGCAGAGGACATTCATTTGGTTGTTTTAGAAAATACCAGAAGAGAGCAGAAAGTCTATCAGGCAGCTGGTGGTACAGCAGGATCAAAGCTTAAGAGCAAGGACTCCATAGGAAATAAATTTGTTATTTGCAAGTAAGTTTGTTGACACCACAGAACAGAAGTCTCAGATGAAGGGAGTGTAAGAAAACAAGAGTGGGGATTGAGGACTGGGTCTTAAACATATGTTCATAGTTAAGCAGTGGAAGGAGGAGGAAGAGCCAGCAGAGAACTGGGAGAGGAGCTCTAGGGATACAGGAAAATAACAGATTTTCCAACAGCTCGAGATTGAAATCCAATTTTGACCTATGTCACCTCTGACCAAGAGCCATGCAAGCCCAGATAACATCACCATCTTGGACCTAGGGCCATGTTGCAGTGGAATCAGCCACCACAGCTCATTGCCTGACTCCTTCGTACCCTTTGAAGGCGTCTTTCCTCTCAAATGAACACGTGGAAAACAATGAACTGGCCAGAAAACAGGCAGCATTAAGGAGGAAGAAAAAGCACAAAATCTGATTTATGAAAACATGATTATATCTGCCTTCACTTGACTTTATGCACATTTGGAACTTTCATCCATTTTACTTCATCATCACTGTATCTCAACTTTTTTTTAATAATTTTTTTTAAAGATTTTATTTCTTTATTTGACACAGAGAGGGAGACAGCCAGCGAGAAAGGAAACACAAGCAGGGGGAGTGGGAGAGGAAGAAGCAGGCTCTCAGCAGAGGAGCCTGAAGCGGGGCTCGATCCCATAATGCCGGGATCACACAATGCCTGGATCACACCCCGAGCCAAAGGCAAACGCTGAACGACTGAGCCACCCAGGCGCCCTTGTATCTCAACTTTTAACTGCAAAATATTAACTGTTCCCTATGTGAGATCAAACCATCTCTGATTTTTTTCCCATGAAATTATTCAAATTATCTGGCTTTTGTTGGCATTATGTGGGTACAACCTCAGGGGCAGCCGCACAAACCAAAAGAAATACCTAAAGTCTGATTTTGAACGTGAGCTTTGTTCAATAGTAATCATTCTATGAAAGGAGTCGTACATTTTGATTTGTTCACAGTTTAAATGTAAAAGCCTAAAAATGGGGTTGGTTTGGTTCTGAGCTAAGGAAATAAATACAAGTTATTTTGTTGTTAATAATAATAATTACATTTGAGGATAGTCCTTACTTAAAGGAAAAAAAAGTTTAAAGCGACAAAACCGTCTTTAAATTAAATGTCAATTGTACAGAAATTTCAAAACAGAGATAATTTTGGTTGGAGGGTAAAAAATATGATCATTTCTATGTTTAACTGGCGGGAAGACATTTTGTTAATAATTCTCACAAGTGGCTTAAGGAGTAAAGCCTTGGACATGCCCATCACTCAGCTAGCTCACAAAAAAATGTGAACACAGTCTTGCAGACACTCAACAAATACACCTTGTCCATCTGATCCTCTTGCCCATTCCCCATGGAGACGCCATGTTCCAGGCATGGCGGTCAGCACCACATTTAACTCAACTGTGTGGGGAATGAAACTGCAGAAGGATGTGATTTACTTAAGGCCACATCTACATGATACCAAAGCCATGCATCACTGCAATCAATCCAGTCAAAACAATCAGTCAAGTTAGAGAAAACAAATAAGTCAGATTTATTATTTAACGATGCTGACAAATCCAGTGAATTATCTGAGCTATTCAATCTCCTTCAGTGATTTTTCCCCACTGTAGAAAGACAGAGATCCTTGATACAAGATGACTTCACTTATTCTCTTTATCATGCGAAGCACCACTGTTCTCTCCTCTCCTTTTTTATACAGTGTCACTTTGCCCAACTTTCAAGTAGACAAAATAACAGTGATGGAAATGACTCAGTGATCTTTTTAATTTCTCAGGCTCTTTCAACCTCTGTAGACCGACTTTAATGCAAATCAAACTTGGGTGGATTATGCATTACCTACTGAAAAATAGTTTCAATTAGAAATTTAATTACACTGTCTTGAGGAAATGGAAACGACATTTTCTTTGAATTTTATACATTATGGAAACCTCCAAAGTGCTATAAATCTGCTAATTGATTTCTGTACCTGTAATGTTTGATTAGGTGTATTTTATTGTCTTCTTGGTTTTAATTAACCCTGGGCTTGTCAAAATGCTTCCAGCGACAAAGGATATATGATGAAGTGTGATAAACTCTATTAACAGAGGCTGACTTTTGTCAGTAATTGCTCTCGTGCACAAGAGTTATTAGAAATTAGCACACAGAAAAAAAAGAAACTGTACTTTTGGTAACAACTTTTATTGGCAGCCATAAATCTGGGGATTGCCCCCTATGTGCTGGTGATAAGCAAATGTGAGTGACCATAGGGCCCTATAGAAGATCAATCACTCACTAGATGTCATATAAATATTAAGAGTGACAAAATAGAAAGAATTATGAAGTCTCAGTGATAAGAGCCAAAATTATACCAACATCCCTAACAGTTCAGATTAAGGAACTGGATCCAGCAGGGGGACATAAATGTGAAGTCTAAGCTATTACAGCAGCAGACCCAAAGCAGACATTCACTAGGTGCTTGGGCAACTGACGTCAGAATAAATTAATCAATCAGTCAATGAATTTTACCAGACAATTAGGATTGCTTTTCCTTTCCAAATCATTTTAACCATAATTTCCTAGCAAGGGGGATAATACAGATCCTTTTGTTGAAAATAGAAAGAGGAACTTTTATGTTCCACTATCTACTGTATCAGAAACAGAAAAGAGGGGAACAGGTTGATGCATTTGTCCAAATATTACAACGACTTTTGTTTTGTTTACAGTCTGACATGACAGACCCATACCAGCAAAGGCTCTTTGGTTTTAATGCCTAAGATACTGAGAGAAGCACTCCTTCCTAAGAATATCTTCTGAAACCTTGTTTTACACTGATATGGTGTTAGAACCCTGAACACCTGGGGGCGCCTGGGTGGCTCAGTAGTTAAGCGTCTGCCTTTGGCTCAGGATGTGATCCTGGCATTCTGGGATCGAGCCCCACATCAGGCTCCTCTGCTAGGAGCCTGCTTCTTCCTCTCCCACTCCCCCTGCTTGTGTTCCCTCTCTCGCTGGCTGTCTCTCTGTGTCAAATAAATAAATAAAATCTTTAAAAAAAAAAAAAAGAACATTGAACACCTGGATGTATGATGTAATTTAAGTAACCAGATGACTTTGCCCAATCAGATTAGACAATTGCCCATGATGCCTGGATCTTGGAGACAATCTCTGGGTTGGTGATCAGTGTAGTGGGTGTCCTGGTGTTGGTGATCCTCTGGGGGTAAGCTTCATCATGGATACTGACCCCGTGTAGAGCACATGGCAACTGAGCCTGAGCCCAAGGAACTAATGGAGCAATGTCCCGAGGCAGGAATAAAACAAATAGCCAAAGAGAGGAATAACAAGGCAAGAGCCAAGCACGAAGTTCCTACTGGTGAAGAAGTCTTGGAGAAGATGGCAATGTGAACAAAATAATGCTGATGATAATATTATGAGCACTTAAGGAAAGTGAATTAAAGCACAGGCACTGCCTAGAACTTGAAATTCAAGTTTCAAATTTTGAAATTTAGTAGATGCAACCCAAGAATTCTATATCCAGCCAAGATAGCACTCATCTATCTATTAAGATAAGAGAATGAGGGACGCCAGGGTGGCTCAGTTGATTAGGCATCTGCCTTCAGCTCAGGTCATGATCCCAGGGTCCTGGGATGGAGCCCCGTGCCAGGCTCCCTGCCTAGCAGGTGGTCTCCTTCTCCCTCTCCTGCTGCCCATACCCCCACTCCTGCTTATGCTGTCTCTCACTCACTCTTTCTCAAATAAATAAATAAAATCTTTTTTAAAAAAAAAAGATAAGAGAACAGTATACAAGAACTTAGACAAATACACCATTTGCATACTCTGAGAAAAATATTAATGGAAAGGA
>NC_048225.1:122021605-122084786 GCF_002007445.2 Ailuropoda melanoleuca
AAAAAAAAGAAACTGTACTTTTGGTAACAACTTTTATTGGCAGCCATAAATCTGGGGATTGCCCCCTATGTGCTGGTGATAAGCAAATGTGAGTGACCATAGGGCCCTATAGAAGATCAATCACTCACTAGATGTCATATAAATATTAAGAGTGACAAAATAGAAAGAATTATGAAGTCTCAGTGATAAGAGCCAAAATTATACCAACATCCCTAACAGTTCAGATTAAGGAACTGGATCCAGCAGGGGGACATAAATGTGAAGTCTAAGCTATTACAGCAGCAGACCCAAAGCAGACATTCACTAGGTGCTTGGGCAACTGACGTCAGAATAAATTAATCAATCAGTCAATGAATTTTACCAGACAATTAGGATTGCTTTTCCTTTCCAAATCATTTTAACCATAATTTCCTAGCAAGGGGGATAATACAGATCCTTTTGTTGAAAATAGAAAGAGGAACTTTTATGTTCCACTATCTACTGTATCAGAAACAGAAAAGAGGGGAACAGGTTGATGCATTTGTCCAAATATTACAACGACTTTTGTTTTGTTTACAGTCTGACATGACAGACCCATACCAGCAAAGGCTCTTTGGTTTTAATGCCTACGATACTGAGAGAAGCACTCCTTCCTAAGAATATCTTCTGAAACCTTGTTTTACACTGATATGGTGTTAGAACCCTGAACACCTGGGGGCGCCTGGGTGGCTCAGTAGTTAAGCGTCTGCCTTTGGCTCAGGATGTGATCCTGGGATTCTGGGATCGAGCCCCACATCAGGCTCCTCTGCTAGGAGCCTGCTTCTTCCTCTCCCACTCCCCCTGCTTGTGTTCCCTCTCTCGCTGGCTGTCTCTCTGTGTCAAATAAATAAATAAAATCTTAAAAAAAAAAAAAAAAGAACATTGAACACCTGGATGTATGATGTAATTTAAGTAACCAGATGACTTTGCCCAATCAGATTAGACAATTGCCCATGATGCCTGGATCTTGGAGACAATCTCTGGGTTGGTGATCAGTGTAGTGGGTGTCCTGGTGTTGGTGATCCTCTGGGGGTAACTGGTCATAGCAGTATGGCAGCCAAATTACTCCCTTGACTGAATCAAAATTTGCTCTGGTGACATAGGTGGTAAGACCTCAAAATTCTCAACTAATGGAAATATTACTATAAAGTCAATCCACATTATTACGATTGCTATCCATTTTTTCAGAAGTACGTCTATTGAATGTGTTCACCATGGCAGGGCACTATGCTAGGCAATTGAGGAGACACAAAGATGGATTAAAACATGAATTTCATTCAAGAACATTATGGATTTTCTTTTACTGGAAGGGATAAAACAGACTAGGCAAGAAATAGTGAATTAATCCATGTGAAGTGTTCAGAATAGTGCCTGATAAATTAAAATTCAGTAGAAGTGCTACGTTTCAAGTCTCAGGCATTATTAGGAAGTGATACATATATGTGAGTTACATGAGAGATTATTTCCATATGAAGATATAAGGAAAGTGGCGTTGCAGTAAGGCTTTGAAGTATGTTTTCAGCTTTAATAAATAGAAATGGTCAGAACGTATAATTTGAGGGAGAAATGCAAAACCTTCTCTTTGGCATGGGCAGAAAAGAGTAAATTTTCTGGGTGTCTGTAAGAAGATGGAGGGGAGGAGCTCATATCACAAAGAGGAGAAAGCCCATTAGTGCCAGGCTGAAGGGTTTAGAACTTCTCAGAAGTCACGCATCTGGCAAGTTGCTGACTGTTTGTGGTGCACCACAGTGTGCTCGGCACCCCAAATTCAGGCTGGCTCTACCCCAAGAACCCCCCCTTGACAGAGCTTGCTCTTCCTGTAGCATGAACCCCCAACAGAAAGAGGAGAGCAAACATGGGAAAGTGGTGTTGGGAGGACCACTGGTCTCCTTGGGTCCTGAAAAGCTGCAGAAGGTATCTGCATCTGAGTTTAAAGAGCTGAGAGATGGGGAGGGGATGACCTGTTGGCCACTGCGCCACTGGCCCATAGCTATGGACATCACTATTTCAGCTTCATCATGGATACTGACCCCGTGTAGAGCACATGGCAACTGAGCCTGAGCCCAAGGAACTAATGGAGCAATGTCCCGAGGCAGGAATAAAACAAATAGCCAAAGAGAGGAATAACAAGGCAAGAGCCAAGCACGAAGTTCCTACTGGTGAAGAAGTCTTGGAGAAGATGGCAATGTGAACAAAATAATGCTGATGATAATATTATGAGCGCTTAAGGAAAGTGAATTAAAGCACGGGCACTTCCTAGAACTTGAAATTCAAGTTTCAAATTTTGAAATTTAGTAGATGCAACCCAAGAATTCTATATCCAGCCAAGATAGCACTCATCTATCTATTAAGATAAGAGAATGAGGGACGCCAGGGTGGCTCAGTTGGTTAGGCATCTGCCTTCAGCTCAGGTCATGATCCCAGGGTCCTGGGATGGAGCCCCGTGCCAGGCTCCCTGCCTAGCAGGTGGTCTCCTTCTCCCTCTCCTGCTGCCCATACCCCCACTCCTGCTTATGCTGTCTCTCACTCACTCTTTCTCAAATAAATAAATAAAATCTTTTTTAAAAAAAAAAGATAAGAGAACAGTATACAAGAACTTAGACAAATACACCATTTGCATACTCTGAGAAAAATATTAATGGAAAGGATTTTAAACAGCAAACGAATCCTGAAGAAGAATTTAAGTTAGGGGAAGGTACAAAGGAGAGGAAAAAGGAGCAGGGATAAACCTGGCAATGTGTATAATCGACTGTAAAAGAATAAGGACAGAACGATGGATCAGGAGCAGTCTCATTGTGAGACTAGAATTCCTAGAACAGAGAGCACATCCAGCAAAGAAAAACCGAAATATAGTTTGAAATTAAAGGTATACAACTACTTCAGCAATACCTAGGGGCTGTGAATCTCGGGGATGGGTGAATGAATTATGAAGATATCACCCACTCAGGAAAGAGAGGAAAAGAGAAAACAGTCTAAAGCTCCCATTTTTCTGGGGTGGGGCAATCAACAGATGAACGGTGCCTTGGAAGGAAGAAATAGTTGTCATTTTGTTTTCAAAGAAGAGCAAAGAAATACACTCAACAAGTGAAGTGTAGGCACGTATTAAACATCCGTTGAAGCAATACATTGTGGGTGTGGAGAAAGAGAAACACACCACGAGGTGAATAGAAAATGATTCTAGAACTTCCAAACAAGAGGAAAAAGTGAATAGTCACTTCATTCAATGAGCATAAAACACGAAGTGCTTAATTAAATATAAAATAGAATGGAAAGATTAAAATCAAGTATACACATTGCTTTCCTTAAATGTGAATATGTCGAATTCTCTTATTAAATTACAGGGGCTAAGAATTTCTTGGTGTAAAAACAAAGCTCAAATTAAAAAAGCAAAGAAACAAAGCTCAGCTATATACTGTTTACGACCTTGTTACTCAAAGTACGTGGAACCAGCAACGTCAGCATCACCTGGAGCCTGTTAGAATGCAGAATCCTAGATTCGGGAAGATTGGTAGGGGAAGAAAGGGATAGAGAAAGGGCATGTGATCAGAAGGGGGAATGAAGCATGAGAGACTATGGACTCTGAGAAACAAACTGAGGGCCTCAGAGGGGAGGGGNGGTGGGGGAATGGAATAGGCTGGTGATGGGTAGTAAGGAGGGCGCGTATTGCATGGTGCACTGGGTGTTATACGCAACTAATGAATCATCGAACTTTACATCGGAAACTGGGGACGTACTCTATGGTGACTAACGTAATATAATAAAAAAACAACAACAACAAAAAAATCCTAGGCTCCACCGGAGACCCAGCAAACAAGAGCCACGTGTCGTTCATCTGCATGTTAAAGTTTAAGGAACATCCTTTTACGAGACGCATATTTAAAACAAATTTAGAAAAGAACACCGGAAACACAGAGGTAGCCAAAAGAGGTACCAGATGAATGCAAACAAATAAAAAAAATTGGTGTCAATATTAATATCAAACAAGGTAATGTTTAAAGTTAATTAACAAATAGATGAAAGAGGAAAATTGTATGCCAATTGTTTTAAAGCTCAATTATTAAATTATTGATGTAATACTATTATTAAAATTATTTTTATTTGAACTCAGCCTCACAAAAGTGGATTATTTATAATTCCTAGTTCTCATCATTGGTCCATTCAAAGCCTACTTTTATTTACTTAGTCGGATATTTCATTCATTAGTTTTAATTATATTACAAACACCTGAGAATCCTGACACACAATATCTGGTAAGAAAGCAGCATCACCTACATCTAACCATATGTGCCTCTTCTATCCCACCTCCTGTTCTCCCCCACCTGACGTAAATATCACTCTGAGTCCTGTACCTATCACACACTTGGTCCCCTTTTTATATAATCTCCTTCGATTTATATTTTCCTAAATCACATGCACACACTCATCCTTAGTTTTATACAAATGAATTCCATGTATGAAATCCTTGAGGAATTTCCTTTTTTATTGCTATCTTATTGCTAAGATTCACCCATTTTGCTGTGTGTCCTTACAGTTTTCATTGTCATAGAATATTCCAGCGAACCAGAGTGCATCCTTTCATTCTCCCGTTGGTGATTTTGGGGATTTTAGAGGTTTTCGATTTTATCAACCAGTGCTGCTATGAACATTTTGTACGTGTGTCCTGTTAGAGCTACGGCAAGAGTGTCTATTGCGTACGTATACAGGGTAGGTGACAATCTACTTTCAAAGATGATGCCAAGCTGGTTTTTGAAGAACAGAGCACTGTGTGAGAGGTCCTTCCTGCCCACATCCTCCCCCACACTTGACATCGTAGACTTGTAAATGTTTGTCTGTACAATAGGCATAAAATGGTGAGTCATTGCGATCTTGACCTGCATGTATGATGGCAAACATCTCTCCATGGTTGTATTGGCTCTATGAGTCCCTTTCAGGTGAAATGCCTGTTCATAACCTTTACCTTTCTTCTATTGGTTGTTTGTACAAAAAGTACATAATCAAACAGAGCTGGTGGACAAAAGTGTATAAGGCCATGGGAACAGCATGATACAATAAAACTTAAGTTTCACCCACACACAACTTGTGTGTGTGCGTGTGTGTGTGTGTGTGAAGAAAGAAAGAGAGAAATTTACATCTTTAAAAAAAGGAGAAAGTAGATTTATTTCATATGTTCATGGAATATTTACAAAAATCTACCATGTAACTGTCGTAAAACAATTTTAACAATTCTGGGGAGAGAAATTTTTATAATTTATTTCAATAAAATTGGCATAGAGATTTTAACTCTTCAGAAATTAAGTAGCCCTACAAAACCACTGATCAAAAAGGCGGACAAAATTGAAACTCTGAGTAAAAAATGAGAGTTTGATTCATATTATAACCTATAATAGCTAAAGGAAAACTTACTAAATGTTATTTGAATATTTATTTTAAATTTAATAAAAATAAAAACGTTTATTTTTAAATAAATACTAGTGACAAAGAAGCTTAGGACTCAACTTAAGAACTTTAAAAAAGGAACAAAAGGGCGAGATGCCTGGGTGACTTTTAAGCATCCAGCTCTTGGTTTCAGCTCAAGTCATGATCTCAAGGCCCTGAGATCAAGTTCCACGTTGGGTTCCAGGCTCGGTGGCAGAGTCTGCTTGAGATTCTCCCTCTCCCTCTCCCCCTCCCACTCCTGCTCTCCCTCTCTAAAATAAATAAATAAGTCTTTTTTCAAAAGGAACAAATGGATTCAAACAAAGTAGGAGATGATTAATATAGATAAATGCCACAATTAAAGCCAAGAAGTTAGAGAGGATTCATAATTCCAAAATCTGTTTGAAAGAACTATTTTTAAAAACTCAGCTTCCTGAAATCCTGTTTAATGGGAAAAAGAGAGAGTAAAAATACAAAAATCAGAAAATGGAAAGGAGACAAGAGATTTTGAAAATTAGGAAAGAATACAATCTGTGCCCTGTGGAGCCTTGTTTGAAAACCTAGAGAAAACACATAATTTACTAATAAAATGTAAATGAATAAAAAAAAAAAGCCTGTGAAGAAGTAGATAATTTGAATAGGACCAGATGTAACAGAAGAATTTGGAAAATGATTAAATTCTATCCTTTATATTCAGTATTGTTTAAAGTATTTTAAATGATAAAAAATGGGATGCTCTATAATTTATTTTATAGAGAGAGTATAGCTTTAATACTAAAATCTGAAAAAATCATTACAGAGATCAAGACCTGAACATATCGTTGTAACTTTTGAATTTTGTGAAGAAATAACCCCATGAGCTTCCAGTCAGAAAAAAAAGCAAACAAAAAACTATAACAACAACCAAAAAACAAATAAATAAAAACCAACAAACACAAACAGTTAACTACAGAGGGGGGTGGGGAAAGCAGGGGCTCAGATTTCTCCTTTTAACAATAAATGCCTGAAGACTAGAAGACCATAGATAGATAACTATTGAGTATAAAGGAAATGGCTATAATTCAGGGAGTCCATATTCAGTGAAATCGTAATTCACACGTTAGGAAGAAGATACTCTCAGATACACAAGGACTAGGGAGAGAAAACGTTTATGTACTAGTGCTGAAAATACTTTAATCTGTGTGCTTTCCACTGAAGAATGAATTAATATAAAATGATGAAAAAAAAAACACTGTGAATATATACTGATCTAAATGATTACTGAAAATACATTTTAAATAAGGAACAAGGAGACAAAATTTTCTCACACAATAAAAAAAAATCAAGAAGACAGGGAGAAAACCTTTTTATGCGCATTCCATTTTCTTATATAGCGAGGTTGTTAATTTTAACTACTGGGGGTGAGATAACTTGAAAGGACCAAAGGTTCAGTCTTTAGACTCCTTTTCTTTTTGATCTGTGCTTACTTACTTCTTTGATAATCTCGCCCAATATTGATAACTAATATCAATACACTATTGTCCTCCAGATTTATGCCCCTAGCCCTGATCTCTCCCCTGACTTACCATGAGCTAATCTCCATCTCCATTTGGGTCTCTAATAGGCATCTCAGACTGAGCAAAATCAACCCAAGTTCAGGTGCCCTACATTCTCAGTCTTCCTCCAGCTTAACAAGTGGCCCCATTTGTACTGCAGCTCAAGCCAAAAATCCCTCAAATGATGCCTGACTCCTGTCTTCCTCTGATGCCCCACACCTAATCCCTATTCCCTGGTGTCCCTACACGGCATATCCAGGGAATCCTGCTCTCTCCCACCCTCTGTGCCATTTACAGCCCTAGTTACATCCTTCATCTATCTTTTTCAAGAGAGTCCTAACAATTTTCCTTCTTCCTTCTGATACTCTCCGCACAAGAGCCAATGACCTTTCTAAAATCCGTCACATCCTATCCCTGCTCTGCTCCATACCTTTGCCTCTCCTTCAGAGTTAAAGCCAGAGCTCCCAGCAGAGCCTTCACAGTCCTGCACAACTTCATGCCCCCAACCCCCCTTCTGTGACCTCATGTCTGCCACGCCCCCACCAGTCAGTCCTTTCACTATAGCTGTACTCAACTCCTGGCCAAATGAGTTCCCAGCTCAGGCACTTAACTGTTGCTGTCCACTCTATGGGGAATGCTTTTCCCCCAGAGAGCAGCAAGCACAGCTTACTCACCTTTGGGTCTTCTGTTGAATGTCACCTTATGGAAGATGTCCTTCCTGACCACCCGTATAAATTAAAGAACAATTCCCATTTCCTATCTTCGTAACCCGCTCTGTTCTTTTTCTTCACCAGCACTCATTATCACTGGACATATTTACTTTTAGACATTCATTGGCTGACCATCCCCACTAAAAGGTAAACTACATGGGCACAGAACCACAGTGCTTCTGAGCTGAGGTGCCTAGCACATAACAGCACTCAATAAATATTTATTGAGTAAGTGAATAAGATAATTACTAGCAACACACACACACACACACACACACACACACACACAAGCACACACCCTACAGAGCTGCATTCCTAACAGCATTATCGACTGAGTATGAATTCTATGGGATATTAGCAAGAGATATGTCAAATAAGCTTAGGGAATGCCGTGTTAAATGAAATTGCCTGGATTTTTGATTGGTTCGATACATAGTTACGGGGTGCCTACTGTTCGTATAAAACAGGCAGATGCCGGGACTCTACTGATGAACAAGACAGACAAGTTCCCGCTTTTATGGAGTTTACAACCCATCCAGGAAAACAACCATTAATCAAATTATTATACAATAACTAATTATTTGTTGTTATAACCAGTGCTACAGAGGAACAGCACAAGATGCTTTGGGAATATATAATGTGGACCTGATCTATAGTCTGGAATTTCTCCCCAGTGAAATGGTATTTGACTTGTGAAGTGGAAGAATGAGTTATCGAAGGTGCAGAAGCAAGAAAAAGAACCCTTGGGCAAAAGGAACTGTTGTGTGAAGCTCTGAGGCAGGAAAGAACTTGGCGTATTCGCGGAACAAATCAAGTCCGACAGAGTGTCATGGGGTTGGTAGGGACCAGATTTCAGGAGTTCACAGGCTGTGCTAAGGGTCTAGGATTTGGTCTAAAAGCAATGGGAAACCATTGGAGAGTATTAAACAGGACTTCTCAGAGCCCTTAAAATACTAATACAAATTATAAATCTCTAAGAAGAAATTTCTTCAATTTATTTGTTTACAAAAACTACTTTTTGTACAGCATCTCGATAGGACTATTATTCTATAGAACGTATTTTGGGAAATGCTACAACAGGGGAAAAACTTATTAAGGAAAACATCTAAGTAGAAAAATAAGAAGGAAGCATATAAAAATAAAATGAGACTTTATAGATCAGTTGGGTCCATAAATACATGTGGATTAGGTTTTGTTGTTAGAGGGGCGCCTGGGTGGCACAGCGGTTAAGCGTCTGCCTTCGGCTCAGGGCGTGATCCCGGCGTTATGGGATCGAGCCCCACATCAGGCTCTTCAGCTATGAGTCTGCTTCTTCCTCTCCCACTCCCCCTGCTTGTGTTCCCTCTCTCGCTGGCTGTCTATCTCTGTCGAATAAGTAAATAAAATCTTTTAAAAAAAAAGTTTTATTGTTAGAGGAAAAAAATCACATATTGGTTCCAAACCCCAAATCCAACGTTGTGCTGTCTATAAAGATTAATCTAAATAGCTCCCATAGTATACAGCTTCTCCATTCCTAATTATTTACCCAAAAGAAATGAGAACATATATCCACCCAACCACTTGTACATGAAAGTTCATAGCAACTTTATCTGTAATAGCAAAAACCGGAAAAAACCCAAATGTCCATTAGGAGGTGAATCAATAAGCAAACTGTGATGTATCCATATAATATATAGATAGAATATCGCATAGCAATAAATAGGAAGGAACTGCTGACATATACAGAAACTTGGATGAATCGGAAAAATCATTATGTTAAATGAAAGAAGCTAAACACAAAACAGTATATACTGTATGATTTCATTCTAGAAAATTCTAGAAGATGCAAAATATTTACAGTGTCAGAATAGAGATTAGTGGTTGCATGGGACCAGAGCGGAGGAAGAGATGGATTGCACAGAAGCCCAAGGAAGCTCTAGGGAAGGATAAAATGTCCCATATCGTGACTGGGGTTGTGGTTTCTTGGGTACACACATCTATCAAAATTCATCTAATTGTGTGCTTTAAGTGGGAACAGTTTATGTAAAGTTCATCTCATTAAAACTAATAAAAATTGAAGAGAAAAAGAAAAGATAACTCTAAAGCAGGGAGCATATCTGTTTGGTTGCCACTGCGAGCCTGGCACTTCATAGATGCCCAACACATGGTAGATGCCCAATAAATAAGGAAATAATTTGGTTGACACAAACAGTGCATTTGTTTTAATGGCTATATAGAAATTTGTATCTTACAGAAGGAGAACACATATGTGCAGTTGGCCACAAAGAAAGTACACTCCAACACTCTCTTAAGAACAATGTTTCCAAACTAGGAAATAACAAAAAGACAACGGCAAAGCTGTAACAATTTGAAAAAATGTAAACACTTATTTCAAAGAGGAAATAAATGAGAAAAAAGAAGGGGAATAAAAAGATACAAATTCAGAAGAAAGAAAGGTTTACAATTACTGTTAAAACTAAAATATTTTTANTATCGACTGAGTATGAATTCTATGGGATATTAGCAAGAGATATGTCAAATAAGCTTAGGGAATGCCGTGTTAAATGAAATTGCCTGGATTTTTGATTGGTTCGATACATAGTTACGGGGTGCCTACTGTTCGTATAAAACAGGCAGATGCCGGGACTCTACTGATGAACAAGACAGACAAGTTCCCGCTTTTATGGAGTTTACAACCCATCCAGGAAAACAACCATTAATCAAATTATTATACAATAACTAATTATTTGTTGTTATAACCAGTGCTACAGAGGAACAGCACAAGATGCTTTGGGAATATATAATGTGGACCTGATCTATAGTCTGGAATTTCTCCCCAGTGAAATGGTATTTGACTTGTGAAGTGGAAGAATGAGTTATCGAAGGTGCAGAAGCAAGAAAAAGAACCCTTGGGCAAAAGGAACTGTTGTGTGAAGCTCTGAGGCAGGAAAGAACTTGGCGTATTCGCGGAACAAATCAAGTCCGACAGAGTGTCATGGGGTTGGTAGGGACCAGATTTCAGGAGTTCACAGGCTGTGCTAAGGGTCTAGGATTTGGTCTAAAAGCAATGGGAAACCATTGGAGAGTATTAAACAGGACTTCTCAGAGCCCTTAAAATACTAATACAAATTATAAATCTCTAAGAAGAAATTTCTTCAATTTATTTGTTTACAAAAACTACTTTTTGTACAGCATCTCGATAGGACTATAATTCTATAGAACGCATTTTGGGAAATGCTACAATAGGGGAAAAACTTATTAAGGAAAACATCTAAGTAGAAAAATAAGAAGGAAGCATATAAAAATAAAATGAGACTTTATAGATCAGTTGGGTCCATAAATACATGTGGATTAGGTTTTGTTGTTAGAGGGGCGCCTGGGTGGCACAGCGGTTAAGCGTCTGCCTTCGGCTCAGGGCGTGATCCCGGCGTTATGGGATCGAGCCCCACATCAGGCTCTTCAGCTATGAGTCTGCTTCTTCCTCTCCCACTCCCCCTGCTTGTGTTCCCTCTCTCGCTGGCTGTCTCTATCTCTGTCGAATAAGTAAATAAAATCTTTTAAAAAAAAAGTTTTATTGTTAGAGGAAAAAAATTCACATATTGGTTCCAAACCCCAAATCCAACGTTGTGATGTCTATAAAGATTAATCTAAATAGCTCCCATAGTATACAGCTTCTCCATTCCTAATTATTTACCCAAAAGAAATGAGAACATATATCCACCCAACCACTTGTACATGAAAGTTCATAGCAACTTTATCTGTAATAGCAAAAACCGGAAAAAACCCAAATGTCCATTAGGAGGTGAATCAATAAGCAAACTGTGATGTATCCATATAATATATAGATAGAATATCGCATAGCAATAAATAGGAAGGAACTGCTGACATATACAGAAACTTGGATGAATCGGAAAAATCATTATGTTAAATGAAAGAAGCTAAACACAAAACAGTATATACTGTATGATTTCATTCTAGAAAATTCTAGAAGATGCAAAATATTTACAGTGTCAGAATAGAGATTAGTGGTTGCATGGGACCAGAGCGGAGGAAGAGATGGATTGCACAGAAGCCCAAGGAAGCTCTAGGGAAGGATAAAATGTCCCATATCGTGACTGGGGTTGTGGTTTCTTGGGTACACACATCTATCAAAATTCATCTAATTGTGTGCTTTAAGTGGGAACAGTTTATGTAAAGTTCATCTCATTAAAACTAATAAAAATTGAAGAGAAAAAGAAAAGATAACTCTAAAGCAGGGAGCATATCTGTTTGGTTGCCACTGCGAGCCTGGCACTTCATAGATGCCCAACACATGGTAGATGCCCAATAAATAAGGAAATAATTTGGTTGACACAAACAGTGCATTTGTTTTAATGGCTATATAGAAATTTGTATCTTACAGAAGGAGAACACATATGTGCAGTTGGCCACAAAGAAAGTACACTCCAACACTCTCTTAAGAACAATGTTTCCAAACTAGGAAATAACAAAAAGACAACGGCAAAGCTGTAACAATTTGAAAAAATGTAAACACTTATTTCAAAGAGGAAATAAATGAGAAAAAAGAAGGGGAATAAAAAGATACAAATTCAGAAGAAAGAAAGGTTTACAATTACTGTTAAAACTAAAATATTTTTTAAATATATAAATGATGTAATATAACAATTTGAAAATCATACCTGCAATGAACATATTTCCAGAAAAACTAAATTATCAAAACAGTCCAGATGAAATAGGAAATTTGAATAGACCAGTATTATGGGAGGATATTGTATACATTGTCAACGATTAGAAAAGGCACAAGCAAGCACAAAATAGAAATTGTAGCCCAATATCACTTATGAATTTAGATTTAAAAATTCTAAGTAAAACATTAACAAAGAGTCATATAATGCATTAAAAATTATTGATGATCAAGTGGAGTTTATTCCAAGGTTAAGTTGGAGGAAAAGAAGTAATAAATGATATTAGTTGTGTTATTTTTATTAAGTGCATTTAAAAAAAAAAGCTATTGTTCAGTGGTTTTTCACCTTAAATATGTTCATGTTATTTAAAAGAGAAATAACATTGAACAATGATTATAAAAAAAGTATCTAATAAAAGTAAGTAGCAATTCATAACAAATATTCTAATTAAAATAGGATAAAATATCCTATTCTAAATAAAATAGGATAGAAAATTTCTAAAAATGGTAAAAAGCATGAGACAGAAATTGGTAACAAATGTAAAATTATATGACGAGACAATGGATGTATTTCTCTAAAGCTAAAAATGAAACGCCTGCAGCCATCTCCAGTTAAACAGTATTCTGGAATTAATAGCTAACGAAATAAAACAAACAAAAGGGCATATATATATATTCCAAGAGATTCAACCCATATAAAAATAACTATCAGAACTACTAAAGAAATCAGCAAGTGGCTGGATACAAGATTAACAGTAAATGGCTTTCTTTGATACTAACAAATCAGCTGGAAACTATAATCAAAAAAGATATCCTGTGCTTATACATCAGCAGAAAAAGTATAACGTATCCAGAAATAAATATGTAAGGAAATGTGTAGGATTAATAAAGAACAGAACACAAGATTGTGTCATATTTTTGTAATTCTGACATTTATGCTTAGTTCTTTTGGCATTTCCCTTTATCCAAGGTACAAGGAAGGAATTTAGCTTCTATAGGTAAATAGCCTCTGACATCTACACTGTCCATTTCCCATCAATTTGGAAATATCACAGTGATCATCTAATACATTCTTATATATTTGACCCTTTTTTCTAGGCTACATATTCTATGCCACCGAGTTGATCTAGTTACATATTTCTGAACTGATAATATAAACACCTTTAAGAGAAAATAATATTTGCTAGAGGATTCCAATCTACTGGTTAATAACCCTCCCTGTAAAACATAAATGAAAAGGAGTGTCATTAAACAGACTTCAGAATTCTGGAGCCAGGTGGTTTTCCATGTGAGAAATCCTGCATGCATTCGTCTAAGAAAGTGGATTCCTTCACTGTCAGCATGCCCCCCACCCCCCAGCCTTGTTTTTGAAACAGTTATTAAATATAATGAGAAGTTGATCTTAACAGAAAGTTCCCACCTTCTCTGTTCACTGACCTAGTTTGGAGCCCAGCAAGTTGTTGCTCAGCTTTTAAAAAACTGGTGACTCTCTCCAGGGGCTTTTAAAATACTAGTGCCAGGTGCAGCCCATTCAAACAAAGGCAAGGCTCAGCATTTCCAGGCAATTCCAACTCTTCCAGAGGCTGAAGCTAGCAGTTCTGTCAGTCTGTCCCCAAGGTAGCTGGGGGTCCCACCAGGAAAGAAGAGTCTTGCTTATTTAATTTTGATTTGCTTTAGAAAGCAAATACACACAAATTTTAGTACGCGCCTGTGAGGACTCATTTGTTAACCTAGTAACTATTTCATTGTGTAAATGTATGTGGGCATCGTCCTTCCTGTTTCCAAGGAGATTTAACTGCACCACAGACAAACACGTGTGGGTCAGAAAGGCTCCCTTTTATGAATCTGATCAGAACTTTCTTTGTTTTGACCAAGGATTTCCAAAACCTTCCACAGAAATAACGGGTATAATCTGGCATTCTGAAAAGTTACAAGGGTCAAAATTGGACTAACTTAGGGTGAATTGAAAAGCAGAGGAATCACACACAGTTTTTAAATTGGTATTGTAAGATGAATCACCAGCGTAATGTATCATTACGTTAGCTTGATGTTCTCTCAAGCATATCTTCGGACCTTATTTTCAAAGTGACCAATAGATCAAGAAACTTGTACACAGGTCTTGTCTTCAGTAACTAAATTTCTTTTCTTCCAGAACAATTTTTCAAGGAATAGTAGGATTGATCATTAACAGTTTTTGAGGGGTGGGGAAAGGAACCATCAATGTCCTTTCAGCCAAATTCCTGTCGTATGGAAGAGGGTTCAAGAGCATCGTGAAAGACTTTCTACTTCAGGTGGTTTAAGATCATAGGCTTTGGGGGGATGAGGAAACCCAGTGATATTTATCTTCAATCATGATTATAGACCATGGATCTGGCATCAGTTACTACCTCATTCTGGAAAAACAAATTGACAAAATAAAATAATCTAACGTAATTAAGCCTGCTTATTGTATAACAACTGGTTGGGGAAGAGGAGATTCTAATGTATGTAAGTCTGTCAGACAAAAACTTGGGCCATCAAGTTATCAGCGTTGATGTGAGAGCAAAGAATTCAGTTCGACAAGTGTTTGTGGGATGTATATCGAATCCAGGAACCATGTCAGGTGCAGGAGGCATAAACATATGATTCCAACCATAAGAAGTTCACAGTTGAGTGGGAAAGACAGATGAACCTGTAATTATATAATGTCTCTATAATGTGGTAACAAACAAGTTAGGACAAAACACAATAAAACAAAACAAAACAAAAAATACCTTGCACAACTTTGATGAACGAAGCGACATAGTAATATCTAAGGGTAAAAACCAGGCTCTAGAACTTGGTCCTCCTTTGTATAACCTTGAATTTCTCCAGGCCTCAGTTTTCCCATCTGTAAAAAGAGGAATTCTACAATTTGCCTTGAAAGACTTTTTTTTGGTGAGGATTTAGATGAAATACTTTATGCACAATGTTAGCTCCTTAGTAGTCATTAAGTAAATAGTAGCTATTGGCAATATATGCTGTTAATATAAGGGACATAGAAGTCAACACCCAGCTACTAAAAACAAACAAACAAACAAAAAAATGAGAAACGTACAGGAAGAGCCCACTCACAAAAGAACAAAGTCAAATAGATAATAAAAAAAGAACGTCATTTCAACTTCACGTATAAAAAAATAAAAAAGAATGAGATGCACGTCTTGACGACCAAATTGGCAATTCGTTTCAAAGTAACACTGGACTGTGGCAAGATTGTGGTAAAATGAGCTGTTTGGAGCAGCACCAGTGACTTTGCAGAGAGTTGTAACCTTTCTAAAGGAGTTGGTCGATATGTAGCCAAGGCCTTCAAAATGTTCACATGGCCTTTAGCCTGGTAATTCTGCTTCTACTTTAAAGATATCCATTACTCTGCTTTCTATTAGAAAGATTTTTTTTAAAAAACAATCTAGATATAAAAAATAGGGAAATGGAAAGGTTTCATTCTACCTCCATAGAATAGACTATCATATAGTGGTAAACCTAATGCTTGGCCAGAATTTTCTATTATGATTATGATTAAAATGTTGAAGGGAAAGAAAGATACAAATTTGTTGTAATTGGTGTGATTTCTACTACAGTAAATATATGTACGTATCAGTAAGCTGTTGCGGCATAACAAGCAGCCCCTCAAAATTTAGTGACTTAAAATAACCATTATTTAGCTCATAATTTTGCAGCCAATTCAGGCTGGGCTCACCTGGGCAATTCTTCTCATCTACGTTTATCTCCACTGAGTTTGTTTAGGGATCTTTGATTAGCTGGTCAGTTGGGAGCTGGCTGGTGTAGGATGGCCTCAGCTGGAATGATTCATCTGTTCTCCAAATGTTCTTTTATCCTTCATGAGGCCAGCCTGGAGTTGTTCTCATGGTGTATCAAGGTTCCAAGAGAGAAAGGGGAAGAGTACAAGGCTCAGAACCGGCACGTCATCACTTCTGGCATAGTCTGTTTTCCAAATAAGTTCACAAGGTCAACCCAGACAAAAGGAGGGAAAGGAGACCCCACCTCCTGGCAGAAGGAGCTACAAAGACATATTGCAAATGACCAGAATACAGACAGAGGTGGAGAACTGAGGAAATTTTTGTTTTGTTTTTTTGTTTTTTAAAGATTCTTTTTTTTTAATTTCTTCATTTGAGAGAGATAGAGAGAGCACAGAAGCAGGGGGGAAAGGCCAAGGGAGAGGGAGAAGCAGGCTCCCTCCTGAGCCAGCCAGGAACCCAATGTGGGGCTCAATCCCAGGACCTGGAGATCATGACCCAAGCTGAAGGGAGATGCCTAAACATCTGAGCCACCCAGGTGACCCGAGAAAACGTCTTATAATTAACCTAACACCATAAACATAGAAAAAGGTTTGAAAGGTAATATTAACCTACTATATTAACACTGTATTTCTGAGTGATAGAATGGTGATTTTTAGTTTTTCACAATTTTCCCTTTTCTGAAAGCAAACTTTTAGAAGCAGATAGAAATTAACAGGAGAAATGTGTTATCTGGTGTATATCTAGTGCTGTGAACACATCGGAGCATGTGTGGGACCACAGCCTGGGGTGGAGGTCAGAGCGGGCTTCTAGACAGGGTGCCATTTGAACAGAAAGTTGATGGAAGTATAAAGAGGGTTTAGCCAAGCAAAGGAAGGCAGGACTTTGAAGGTCGGAGAAGAGGTCAAGAAGAGAACTCTGTGCAGGTGGGCGAAAGGGTACTGAAATGAGGAGGGGGTCAGGTGGGAAGGTGGTACACGGAGGGGGGCTTGCGTTTTACTGTCCGGACATGAGTTATGAACATTTAAACCCAGTCCTTACAAACTCAGAGCAGGATGATTTTGAAAGGAGGTTCTCTTCTAAGGTTTCAAAAATATTAAACTACAGTCATGGGGACACTGGTGCTGAGGAAGAGAGTTTGCTTTCAGCTGAGATCAAAACTCCCAAAGAACAAGGTGCAGAAGTAAAAGGACGACCATCTATTTTCTCAGCAGCTCCAACCGCCCCCTCCTTCCCCTTTTGAAGTGTAGAGAGTCTGGGCAACTGCGTGCTAAGGAAGATTTTTAAAGCAGGATTAATCAGCACCTGCTGATTAAATTTTGGGCTATAAAATTGCAATATAGCTGTCACAGTTCTAGTGACAGTTGTCTATGTTATGTGTTTTCCAATGAAGGGCTTAATTAAAATGAATGCCTAGATATTTAAATTCCTAGAGCCAATCAATCAGCTCGTTGTTTATGACTTCTCAAAGGACACCTCGTGGTCCCAGTGTAACGCGGGCTGTGGTCCCAGTGTAATGAGGGCTGTGGTCCCGCCCCTGAGAGACTTCACCTGTTCCAAAAATCGAGTTCACAGCCTCGCCAGTGCCTGACTTACCAAAGGAGAAAAAAATGCAGCAAAACACAGCAAACTGCCATGCTAGCAAAGACATGAATGGAAGGTCATGCGTGGAAATCCAATCACCAGCTTGACAGACGCCACCTCACACAGTAGGCTGTCAACTCTTTTCCCTTCTTAAGAAGCCCAAGGAGTGTAACATACGTGTGTTACCGGTGACAGCCATTGGCCCTCAGTAAAAGCTCCGGGAGGGTTCTTTTGCTTTCCTGTCTAACTTTCCATGGCTTTCTGTGATGGTGAGTAGAGACAACTGAGAGAAACGGTAATCTTCCTGTAATGATGAATGAATTTTAACTAGGACTGCTACATTTAGCAAATAAAAACTACAGGATGCCCAACTGCATTTGAATTTCAGATACACAACAAATAGAAATGTAAGACATACTTATACTAAAAAAATTACTCGTTGTGTATCTGAAATTCAAATGTACCTGGACGTCCTGTATTTTATGTGCCAACCCTGACGTAAAGTGTTTGCTGGGAGGGCAAAGGTCCTTCTTCAGAGAAACAGCGGGACTTGGGCTAGGCACGGGAGAACCCAGATGGGAGGCCAGGTGTCTGAGTCGGCACAGCTTTGGAGGAACTCCTGGTGTCCCCGAGCCCCCCTGGATTCTCTTTCCTCACAACACCCTGGTGCGCTTCGGTTGGGCAAGTCATTTCGTGGATTTCATTATCTTCCAAATGACTCCATTGAATTTTATGTGGCTTACCTGGAGAGAAATAAGCTTCTTTAAGCAAAACTACCTAATTTGCTAAGCTGAGAGCCAAAAGTTTGACTGTTGGAGTCACTGTACAGCTACTCAGCCCAAATGTTCAAGGATATAGGGGTTCAGGGAAAAGGGAAGACTTGATAACAACCCCACAGTCTGTACATGTGAAGATATCCACTTGGAGGGCTCTGACCATCAGAGGAAGGACTTCCTGAACATCAGCTACAGCAATTATAAAATAAGGCTTGGACACTCCTCTTCAATTCCTTCCTCGTTAAGAAATTAGAGAAACAAAATATTCATTAGCCAAATTCCTCTCCCGTGTAGCCCTAATTTTGGAGATTCCGCCATCTATTACCCTCTGTCCTCCCCCCACACTGGTCTCTCTGGCATGATGCTTCCAAATAGCAGGGTCCTCATGGCTCTGGGAGGATTTTTCTTAGTACCTGTCTGCAGTTGGGCAGTGTTTGTTCTCAGCTCTGAGTGTTTTCCAAGAGCAACTGCGAAGGATGTTGGCTCCTTGCGCTGCGCTCTGCTGACATGCTCCAGTTACTCTCCAGCCCAGGAACAGCTTCTCTGTCTGGCCGCTGGTGCTGCAGCTCAGCGTTTTGCCCCACTGGGTTGTCCGCATGCCGTGGTGACAGAGGATGTCTGGCCCCCCTCTTGGGAGAAAGTGCCGTTTCCTATTTGGGGTCCGATCTGAAAAGAAATTCCCCACAGGGCAGAGACATTGATTTCATTAATGCGTTCTTCCACAAATTATTCCTGAGAACCAATTATGTCCCAGGCACTACACGAGGCTGTGGGAAGAGAAAGAAAGAAAGAAAGAAAGAAAGAAAGAAAGAAAGAAAGAGAGAGAGAGAGAGAGAAAGAAAGAAGAAAGAAAGAAAGAAAGAAAGAAAGAAAGAAAGAAAGAAAGAAAGAAAGGAGGGAAGGGGAGGGTGGAAGGGAGGAAGGAAGGAAGGAAGGAAGAAATATGCCCCCTACAGTCTAATGAAGAAGGCAGATACTTTTTAATAATTTTAATAATGTTGGGGTGCCTGGGGGGCTCAGTGGTTAGGCATCTGCCTTCAGGGTCCTGGGATGGAGCCCCGCATCTGGCTCCCTGCTCCATGTGTCTGTTGGGGGGAGAAACAGAAACATGTGTCAAGGCCCCTAAGGAGAAACATAGAGGATGATGTATCATGAAAATAACCAGAATATGAAGGAGACTTCAGGAGATTCACAAATATTTATCAAGTGTCTGCTATGTGCCATACTATTCTAGAATCTGGAGGCACAGCTTTGAATACAACAGACATTAAGGTGGACCTTAAATCCTAGCTAGGAAGACTGACACCAGGGAAACAGTAACAAGATTACCCCATGCATGGACGGTACACTGAGACAATAAAATAATGAGCTCGGGTCTGATTGGGTTAGGAGTCGGGCTGCTTTAGCCGAGATGGTCAGGGAGAGTCTTTGAGGAGGTGACATTTCCGTTGAGGTCAGCATGAGGAGGGGAAGCAGCCTTTTTTGGTCCGGGGAAGGCAAGAATGCCACGACACAAAGAAGATCATCAAGGACCCTTAGAGCCATGTTTAGGAGTTTCAGCTTTATCCCAAGGGTACTGAGAAAACAGCTGAGTTTGTTATGCAGGTGAGTAGTTTTTTTTAAAATAATGATTATTTGGGCTTTCTAGATCAGAGAGGAGCAAGACAGAATGTGGCAAGAGGTCCAAGGGATGGGAAAAGGATCGGGTCCAGAAACATTTAGAAATGGGCATTGGTTGGCTTGTTGACTAGGTTGTACAGGGGTGAGGGAGAGAGAGGAGGGAGGAAGGTTTTTTTTTTTTTCTTTTTTGTCTTGCGCAACTGGGTCGCTGGTGGTACCATTTGCTAAGAAGGAGAGATGAAAATGATAACTTATATTTTGGATGTGTTGGAATGGGGTCCCTATAGTACATCTAAGTGGGGGTGCTCAGAAGAAAGGCACATGCATAGGTCTGGGCTCAGAAGAAAGGTCTGGGTTGGACATGTGGTTATCGGAAGAGCAGACGACAAAGCCGAGGGAAAGGGCAGACCATGGATAGAGGACCTCAGACACATCCCTGAGGAGGGCCAGCGGCAGCCACTCAGGCACATGACGGTTTTCCACGTCCCGTATTAAGCATGCTGGACATCCTCGAAACACGTCTCCTGCCAGTTGTTGAAAGACCAGGCGCAGGTCAGGATGATTTTCATTTTGCAAAATTTATTATATACCTAGCATGAAGACAGTCCTTTGTGAAGCATGGTAAAACACCTCTTATCAAGAGGTGAAATATACCTCTTGATAAGATTTGTGTATAGGAGGCCAGAGATCTGATGAGGATTCCATGCGGGCCGAGGATGTGGGGTAACTCCCCTGCCCCGATCAGTAATAACAAAAATAATGAGTCATGGAATGTCTCTACGCCAGACACGGTGCTGGATGCTGGAGATCAAACAGTGAATGAGCCCAAAGCTCACAGATGGAGGTGGAGTTTCTCGTATAGGGAAGTGACAACAAACCACTTTCCTGCTGGAACAGGATACACAAAGAGATAGGGAAAGAGTATTGTGGGACATAGAAGAGGGAGGGGGTAGTAATGGCCTGGAACACCAAGGAGAGGAGGTGATGCACTTGACCCGTGGTTGCGGCCAAATGCCTAATGCTAGGATGGAGACAGATCGTACCGAGTAATGCTAATAATCCGTATTGGGACTCGCAAAGATAAAGCCCTTAAAACTCTTGATGGTTCATAAAATGCTCGTGGGGTGGTGGGTATTTTTAAACTATTTTCAAACAGTACAAAAACGAAAGCCTTCTATGGAAAAATAAGTGGATTACACATCACTCTTACCTGGTCCACATCAGGTGACTGATTGGGGTCTGAAGTAGGAAAGCCAGAGGCTGCTATCAGGAACTTTTGGCTATTTGCTTCTTGTATGTGGGCTACACATGGGAGATCAAACTTCTCTGACCCTAAGTTCCTGCATCGCTAATCTAGGTGGGGGGGTGGGGGTGCGTATGAATCCTTCTCCACGTGGTGAGGACGGATGTCGTGATGTCCCCAAATCAGACCATGCACTCAGGAGATGGCCCGGGATGTCCTAAGTATTCTAGTTACACCTGGTGACGCTGATAGATCATTCCAGATGTATCTTCAGGACAGGCACCACGTTTGAAGGACCTGGATGTTGCATCTTGGGATACCCCTTGATCCACTCAATTAGCAAGGTTATCTGTGCCACCCATGAGTAAACTTATCGAATAGAAAGCATGCTTATTGTAGAAGACAGAACGACCGACACCCGGTACTGGGGGAGCAAGTCAGAATCTCCACCCGACTGAGGTGGATTAAGAAAAACAATACGCAGAACAGGACCCAAATTGCCTGAAATTGGGATAATTAGCAGAAATGATCCAGAATCGGATAAGGTTGAAACTGGTCCAGGGTAAGAGTGGTTTCTAATCCTAACAACGTACTATATTATTCAGAGTCCATAACAATTTTGGCTAAAGCCACCATTTTAAGGCACAACATGTCCTCCACATTGGTTTTCCAGTCTAGACTTTCCAAAGAAATCAGAGCATTTGTTGATTAACCTCTCATTAATTTTTAATTATTTTTGCTGTGTTAATGGCCTGCTCCGGTCAATGGTTTTAGTCACAAAGACCAAACACACGGAAGGAGGTAAGGCCAGCTTTGAGCACACTGAAAGGGCGACAAGGGACCAGCCAGTGTGGGTCGTGGTGCCTGGCAGGGAGCTGAGGGGAAGAATTTGAGACGAAAGTTGTGGCGTTTGGTGACAAGTCTGGCAGGCATTTGGGATCCGAGGGCTGGACTCTGCTCTCAAAGTCTGACCCAGGTGTCCATCACAGCAACTGCCTGGTCGAGACGGGAATCTTCTGTGACTTTTTAGGCAGAAGGTGCTCAGATCCAACGGTTCTGTCCCGGGGAGTGCATGCGGGGTGAGACGTGTCTACATGGTCCTTCTCACTGTCCAGCCTCTTGGAAGACCTTCAGGGAGCAGTGGAAATCATGCAGGAAAATTTCATGTCCCCTGAGCACTGGGCTGATTTTCTCCTCCGGCTGCCTTCTCAGGAGCCTGGAATTCGGATAAACGGGGGTGTACTTCTTGTTCCCCCGTAACCCTCCGCCAGCCACACGGAGCATTGTATCCAGCATAAAACTGAATCTGAGCATTTCACAACATTCTGTTCTCCTTTAAGGATGGTATTTGTTTTTCAGAAATGTGTAATATTGCTACATTGTGAATAATAATGGATATCCCTGACCCATCACCTAACTGAGGAAAGAAAACATTAGCAATCCAATGGAAACCTTGACTAGAGCCTTCCGGGAGGACAAGGCGCCTCGCTATTCTCCAGTAAGCACTAACCTGGAAGTGATTGAAGTTTAAAATGGAAAGAGGGGCACCTGCCCCTGTGAGGCTTGGACGTGGGGTGAGAACTTCCAAGGCAGCCTTAGCTCTGGGACGTGGGGTTCCCGGAGCCCGGGCCCCATGAAAACTGGTGGGATTCCC
Organism: Ailuropoda melanoleuca; assembly: GCF_002007445.2. Lineage (NCBI taxonomy): Eukaryota > Metazoa > Chordata > Mammalia > Carnivora > Ursidae > Ailuropoda > Ailuropoda melanoleuca. The sequence goes on from NC_048225.1 coordinate 122,044,597, forward strand.
TCCCACCACCACACAAATCCCTGTTGCCAAGGAATGCCATCGAACTTTAAAACTCTGCAGCAAGCAAGTAGGATTTAGTACATTTTTTTAAAAATTCAAGTTCATTACCATAAAAATGAGCCTCTTCTCTGTCACAGCTTGCAATTCTCTCTGACATTCAATTGACTGATCAGCAGACCTGTGCCTTATAGTTGGAGATTTTTTGCATTCCTCTTTGATCTGATTTCCCCCTATTTAATAGACAATTATAGGCTCTTGAAATCCCAAAGGTTCAGAGACAGCAAATAATTACCAGTAGCAATTTTAGAATAAAGCCAATCTAAATGAGTTCAGTTAAATTATGCAATACTAAGTAGTGGCGTTTTTTATTTTAAATAAGGACAGCAAACCCAAACCCCAAACAATCGTTATACTGCCTCAAATTCCTCCTGACAGCTGCCTGTTAAACTTCTGACCTGTTTGTAAAAATCTGCACACCATCTACCAAAGGGATATACACATGATTGCAAACTTCTGTTCTAAGGACATTAAATAAATTATTTCTTTAAGATCATATGGCAGATCTATAATTAATTAAACCCACCATGATATTACGGCAAAATAATTTAGCTTTTCTAAAAAGGTAAATGTAATTTGCCGATCCGGTATTTGCAAGAATGCTTTGCCCAAAATCAATTCCTTTAGTTTCTAGAGAATAGAAACTAGAGGCAATCTCATTTTAATTATATCTCTTTATTGCTAACAAAGGAATGATTTATGCAATTAAATTAACTGGCTAGAAAATTATTCTCAGCTGGGCTGTCCTAATTCTTTGCTTTCTGAATTGCAGGCTCTCACACTTTCCTACGTAGATTAATTTTCCTGATATGCAAACAATGCTTCTGTGTTCGTCTTGTCCTTTTTTTTTTTTTTTTTTTTTATTTNTTTTTTAATTCAAAAGTACCTTTTCTTCTTGCCAACGACATGAGTAATATTTGTTGAACTGCCGGGCTTTGACTAGTATTTTTTTTAATGTTAAAAAGATGAGAAAGATCTTTTCTTTCCAATCTCATTATTATAGAACAGAGCAAGGTTTGAGGGTTTCTTATCTGTGGTGCTGGAGCAGCAGCAAAGACATGGAAAAATGGCAGAAATGTCAAAGGCTGCAAAATCTGAATGTGGTTTCAGCAGCCCCAGAAGTTGTAAATTAGCAAATGTTTTCAGGACCATCTTTCTTCCTTGCTTCCCTCTGTCCCTCTGCCCTCCGCCCCCATCTTCGGCTCCCTCTGTCTGCCCCAATTATTTCATACAAAGTGCAACCAGGTAAATAACAAGCTTAAGTATCATATCAGCAGCCCTAAGTCCACATTTATGGAGTGACTTCTGCATGCAGCACTGACTGTGGGGGCGGGGCGGGGGGGATGTGTGAAAAAGGAATCCAAAGACACTTTCTCTGTTCCTGAGTAGTTGGTGAACCTGGAGTCAATTTTTGGTAGAAATTTTTATGAAATAATATCCATTTCTATATTGGCAGGTTAAAGATAGAATGATGGCATTATTGGGGCCCTCATTAATTTAGATAATTTTTATTTTATTTTTTTAAAGATTTTGTTTATTTATTTGAGAGAGAGAGCACAAGCAGAGGGAGGGCCAGAGGGAGACAGAGAAGCAGGCTCCCTGCTGAGTTGGGAGCCTACTGTGGGGACTCCATCCCAGGACCCCGAGATCATGACCTGAGCCAAAGGAAGGACACTTAACCAACTGAGTCACCCAGGCACCCCTAGATTATTTAAAAATATGCTGGGGTTGCCTGGGTGGCTCAGTCGGTTAAGCGTCTGCTTTCAGCTCAGGTCACGATCTCAGAGTTCTGGAATCGAGTCCCACATTGGGTTCTCTGCTCGGCAGAGTCTCCTTCTCCCTCTCCCTCTGATCCTCCTTCCTCTGGTGTTCTCTCTTTCACTCTCTCTCTCAAATAAATAAATAAAATCGTTTAAACAAATAAAATAAAATGTGAAGAAAATAAAAATATCCTGTATATTTTGTTATTGAACTTTTTTTTTTAAAGATTTTATTTATTTATTTGACAGAGACAGACAGCCAGCAAGAGAGGGAACACAAGCAGGGGGAGAGGGAGAGGAAGAAGCAGGCTCATAGCGGAGGAGCCTGATGTGGGGCTTGATCCCAGAACGCCGGGATCACGCCCTGAGCCGAAGGCAGATGCTTAATGACTGAGCCACCCAGGCGCCCCCTGTTATTGAACTTTTAAAATAGGATGAGGTGAGGAGTTGTGACATACATGTGACATACATAGGCTGGTGATGTTAGGAAAATGACAGAAGAGATTAAGCGCACTTTTGCTTCTGAAGCCATAAGTATGTGATCATTTCACGCTTCCCAGTATATCACCTTCATCTGCTGGACCAGGAGTTACAACCTTCCTCTGTAAAGGGCCGCATGTTGGAATCCAACCTTGTCCTGCTCGTGGCATAATAGGCCAATAAGTTAAGAGGCAAGGTCAAGTTGGGGTAAGGACAGCAACCCTACTGAGAAAGCCAGCAAACCAAACCGGGAAGATGGCAGACCATTGTCCCAAAAAGCATCTCCCCTGGGCATGAAATTTGAGCTTCTTTTATGTCAGGAAAAGGGGGACATGGGAGAGGGTTGGCGTTGAAAGGTGACTGACCTTTGTAGACATCCGAGGAAGGTTGTGACTTCTTTGTCCTTGGACAGTTGATCTTTGCATACAGGAATCTGCTCATGTCGTTCCCGTAAATCTTAGACATACTTAGTCATTTCTGCACCCACCTCCTTATCTCCTCAACCGAGGTAGTTGTGGGTAAAAAGTTGTTTTTGCAAATCTCAGCTGTAACATGCCAATGTGCAGGGCTAAGCGGAGGTTTCTAAGCTCTAGGTCACAGCAGCAAGGGAAATAGAAGCAATACGGAGTCAGACATGCTAAGTGTCTCCCTGGTACAGCCAGCAGTAAGTATTTTGGGGCCTGTGAGCCATGTGGTGTCTGCCCCACTTCTGAATTCTGCCACTGCAAGAAGAGAGCAGCTGTCGACAATCTACAGTAGTAAGCGTGACTGTGTTCTGATATAACTTATTTCCAAAAGCAGGGAGCAGTCTGGTCTGGCCCGTGGGCTGTGTTTTACCGACCCCTAGACTACTCCCTACATGCTGCTTTCGGTCTGTCTGAGGGCAGAGCCCTATCCATTTTGAAATTCAAAATCGAAAGTATTTCTCGTGTATTTTAAGTTAGGGGAAGGTACAGGGATGTTCATTATTATTTGCAATGTAGTAGCATTGTATATTTCTGAAATATAATACCTTTCTTCTAGGAAAACAGAAATGTCTTCACATTCCATCATTACGTAAAGATTTTGATTATTAAGTATTACAACTAAACATTTTAAACACTAAAGATAGTCTGCTTGATACTCGGCATATCTAGAATAGATTCAACTAGCTCTTGAGAAATTAACATGATGGAGTTTTCATTACGTTGAAAAGAATGCTGTGATTTGGTAGCGTTATCAGTTAAAACGGAGCCTGTTGTTTCAGGGTTTCTGGGCTAGAACCCCATGTCAGATGTTTATAATTGCTTAATAGAAATTCCCTTGTAACCAGGAAAATAAAAAAAAAGATGGTAGCCTTCAGGGAAGTAGAAAATGAGGAGTAATTTTATCTGTAAGAGTTAGGGAAAACTTCTCAGTGGGTACTCCAACTCTGACCTGGATTCCTAACCCTGTTCCATTTATAGCAGTGCTGCCTAACCGTGCATGCCAGCGATCTACTCAAAGACCTCGAGGGGCCATGTCTCCTGGGGTTGATGGAGGCAGAACTGACTTAGTAGGCCTGTTTCACTCTGAAACCACCTTTGGAAAATAAGTCAACTATTTGGGACATGCCAGGTAACTGTCAAATCACTGAGTCGAGGGTATTATGGGCTGGTCTTGAGTTTCAAAGAAAAATTGAAGTGAACCAAGACATATATGGGGCAAGGGCTTGGTGGTAATCCCAGTGGGGCACCATAGAAACAGGAGCTGGAAAAGAGCCGTATTTGTATTTCTTATAAAGGAGCACCAACTAGGGAGCCAAACCCTGCTTCCCAGAATCTACAGATCTAAATTTCTGGAATCACATTGGGTGTAGAGTTCATCCTGCAGCCTCCAAAATTCTGGAAATATGGCTAATAGATATTTTGTTTGTTTTTGTTAAAAGTTAAAACAAAAAAAAAGTTGGATCCTATTTGTGATGTGGTTTTGGAATATAGGTGATGTTCAGTGGGGTGGAGTCCGGAGCCGAGGACCAAGAAAGAATTCTTGAGACGTCTTTGGTGCAAAATGGTGGTTTATTGAAGCAGGGGGACGGGACCCGTGGGCAGAAAGAGCTGCGGCCCTGGGTTGTGAGGGATGGCTGATTATATACTATGGGGTTGGGGGAGGTAAGGAAAAAGGGAGGTTGAGAAAGGATTTTCATATGTGAGAGAAGACTCATTCTTGCTATTGTCAAGTTAGGGTTGTTTTTCCCTCTAGCAAGGCATTTACATGAAGATAGTTGGGGACTTCCTGGAGGAAGGTTATACTCTGCCTGCTGCAAATATCTGTCAATGGTCTGCAGATTATAAGGACATTTAATTGTATCTACATTCCCTTCTGGAAGCTACGTTATTGATAGAAACACTTTCTTCTTGTAGATTGCCAAGACCTTTGTAAACTGAGGGAGACTCCTGGTTTGCAAGATTGTGATCTCTGTAAGTTAACTGTTTGGTTTTTCTTTCCGTAGCTTTTTTTTTTTTTTTTTTTCTTTTTTAAAAAATATTTTATTATATTGTGTTAGTCACCATACAATACATCCTTGGTTTTTTATGTAAAGTTCGATGATTCATTAGTTGCGATAACACCCAGTGCACCATGCAATACGTGCCCTCCTTACTACCCATCACCAGCCTATCCCATTCCCCCAACCCCCTCCTCTCCGAAGCCCTCAGTTTGTTTCTCAGGGTCCATAGTCTCTCTTGCTTCATTCCCCCTTCTGATTACCCCCCCTTTCTTTATCCCTTTCTTCCCCTACCGATCTTCCTAGTTCTTATGTTCCATAGATGAGAGAAATCATATGATAATTGTCTTTCTCTGCTTGACTTATTTCACTTAGCATTATCTCCTCCAGTGCCGTCCATGTTGCAGGAAATGTCGAGAAATCGTTCTTTCTGATAGCTGAATAATATTCCATCGTATATATGGACCACAACTTCTTAATCCAGTCATCTGTTGAGGGGCATCTCGGTTCCCTCCATGATTTAGCTATTGTGGACAGAGCTGCTATGAACATTGGGGTGCAAATGGCCCTTCTTTTCACTACGTCTGTATCTTTGGGGTAAACACCCAGTAGTGCAATGGCTGGGTCATAGGGTAGTTCAATTTTTAACTTTTTAAGGGACCTCCACACTGTTTTCCAGAGTGGCTGTACCAACTTGCATTCCCACCAACAATGTAGGAGNACCAACTTGTATTCCCACCAACAATGTAGGAGGGACCCCCTTTCTCCACATCCTCTCCAACAATTGTTGTTTCTTGCCTTGTCTATCTTTGCCATTCTAACTGGCGTAAGGTGGTATCTTAGTGTGGTTTTGATTTGAATTTCCCTGATGGCTAATGATTTTGAACATTTTTTCATGTGTCTGTTAGCCATTTGTATGTCTTCATTGGAAAAGTATCTGTTCATATTTTCTGCCCATTTTATGATTTATTTGTTTCTCGTGTATTGGGTTTGAGAAGTTCTTTGTAGATCTTGGATACCAGTCTTTTATCTGTAGTATCATTTGCAAATATATTCTCCCATTCCGTGGCCTGCCTCTTAGTTTTTTTGACTGTTTCCTTGGCTGTGCAGAAGCCTTTTATCTTGATGAAGTCCCAAAAGTTCATTTTATCTTTTGTTTCTCTTGCCTTTGGAGATGTGTCATGAAAAAGGTTGCTGTGGCCAATGTCATAGAGATTGCTGCCTATGTTCTCCTCTAGAATTTTGATGGATTCCTGTCTCACATCTAGGTCTTTCATCCATTTAGAGTTTATCTTTCCTTAGCTTTAGGGCAGCCAGGAGAGCCTGAGGAATGTCACATATATCCCCCTGGGGGGGTGGGGTGGTGTCAGCTTCTGCTTTGTCCTCAGCTTGCCTTCTGTTCCCTCATCATTTGGAAGAAAATATTTTTTTCAAATAACTAAATCTTTAATATTTTTATATTTTTAATTGCAGAAATAGAGAAATTATAGTTACAGAGAGTCCTAGAACACCACCAACTTTCCTGGTACATCACTGCATAGTTAAAAGTCACAGTAGGAGTAAGAAGTTCTAGCTAAAACTCCAAGATTTGCGTTTTTTCCCCCTTTCCATTTGCTTAACAAAAGGGGGGAGCTAGGATGTGTTGCCAGGGCTGGGGGGAGGGGACGCTGACTGTGTAGAAGAGGGGAGCTTTTTTCCTTGAACGCCTAGATCCCACAGATGGACAGGTGTGAGGGAGCACCGCGTACCCCCCGGGAATATGCTTTGTAGGGTGGGAGGGCACATGGGGCTCTGTCCTTGCTCCCCCCGCCCTTTCTGGAAAGTTGGGAAAAGAATCTTCACTCATAGGAACTTTGGCACTTTCCGCTCCCCTGAATATAAAACTTAAGCAAAAAAAGTCATCTTTCTCTGTGTTGGCAGAGGGTGGGGTAGCTCTCTCCAGGAGAATCTGGGGCCTGGTGACCTAATGGGTTACACAGCCATGGATTACTGATAAAAGGATTGGAGCAAAAGGAAGACTAGCAACATTTGGATGGAAAGAAAGTCTTTAAGAGTTGACAATGTCGGGGCACCTGGGTGGCTCAGTCAGTTAAGTGTCCAACTCTTGATTTTGGCTCAGGTCATGATCTCATGGTTGTGAGATCAAGCCCCATATCGGGCTCCATGCAGAGTCTGCTTGAGATTCTCTCTCTCCTTCTGCTGTTCCCCCGACTCCTGCTCTCTTCCTCTCTCTAAAATAAATAAAAACCTTAAAAAAAAAAAACACCAAAGAGTTGACAATGTCATACTTCTGGAGAGCAGAAGTTATGCTTTCACACTTTTCCATGTACTCCGATTAGACCTGGCATTCCGTGGACTCTTGGTAGATGTCGCTAGAATTATGGAGCCAAGGTAGGGGGCTAAACTTTGTGAAAGTAAAGAGAGCCCAATCAGGGAGAGGAGCATGGGGTGAACAGAGCTTCATGGATAAAACATGTCTAAGGAGACCAACCATCCTGGCTTGCCCAGAACAAAGGGGTTTCCTGAATGTGGGACATGGAACACTAAAACTACCACGGTGAGAGCCTCCTTAGAGGGACCTTCCAAGGAAAGCAGAGAATTCACGGAAGAACCAATGAGGGGCAGCCTGTTATACCTTTGAAGACAGTGAAGTTTCTTCACCAAATATTATTTCGCTTCCATTATGTACTAAGTTTTAACGAATAAACATGAATTCTGGCCTCCGAAGGAGAACTGATATAAAGTTGCCTTGGTTATACGGGACAGCTCTGCCCTCCTGGAAAAATGCACTTGATTTCTGACAGCTTCTTAGAGGATATTAATGTTGCCATAATATGTTTTTTCCTTCAAATCTAGTCCAAAGGATGGCTTTAAGCATCTCAGTAGTTTCTGAATCCTTCCTCCGTTGCCTGGTGACAGACCAGATGGCCATCAATGAATATTGGTGGTGGGTACTCAGAATCCCCAGAACAGTAGGAATTGTTTTTCTGTTTCAATTCTATTTCTTTGAAACCATGAAAGCTCACCTCCCACGGGCCGCAGTCAGTTTTATCACCTCAACTTCTTGATCTTTACCCCTAACAATAGCCATTTATGAAGAGGGCTAAGTAGTTCACATTTATTATCTGATTTAATCCTCACAGCAGCTTAAAGACGCTATAATCCCTGATTCACACGTGAGAAACCAAAGGCTCAGTGCCATTCCATAATGCGCCCAGTTCGCACAGCTGGTCATCGTAAACACGGATTTGGAAGGTCTTTCCAAAACCCACAACCTGAACCACTGGGCTAAATACCTCATCTTCACGATGGCCAAACACACACAGAGTGCCTGACTAGGCCCTGCCGCTGGGCCAAGCATCGCACAGGCATCATCTCAGCCGGGAAGGGCAAAGAGCCCGGCGGTATGAAGGTGGAATCAACGATGAGGGGCTGTTAATGTCATATTCCAAGTGTGGTCTGTGGCCCAGCAGCACCAGGATCACCCACGAGCATTTTAGAAATGCAGGGTTATCGGGTCTCCCCCAGACCGACTGGGTGAGTATTTTAAGAAGAGCTCTCGGCGACTTGAACACGAGATCCGTAAAAACCCTCACCCAGCTGTGGGTGCATTCCCCTAAAGCAGTGCTTCTCCAACTGGGACCCTCAACCAGCAACATCGGCTTCACCTGGGGACTTGATTGAAAGGCACATTCTAGGGGCGCCTGGGTGGCTCAGTCGTTAAGTGTCTGCCTTTGACTCAGGGCGTGATCCTGGAGTTCTGGGATGGAGCCCCACATCAGGCTCCTCTGCTGGGAGCCTGCTTCTCCCTCTCCCACTCCCCCTGCTTGTGTTCCCTCTCTCGCTGGCTGTCTCTATCTCTGTCGAATAAATAAAATCTAAAGAAAGAAAGGAAAGGACGGAAGGAAGGAAGGAAGGAAGGAAGGAAGGAAGGAAGGAAGGAAGGAAGGAAGGAAGGAAGGCAGGCAGGCACGCACATTCTAGAGCCCCACCCCAGCCCTTCTGAATCAGAAACTCTGGGGCAATAAGCCGGTGGAGCGTCCAGGTGATTTCACCGAGGTCGAGAATCTCCTAATACCATCCTTACCTCGGCTCAACCTGGAAAGCAGAGCCGGCAGCGACACCCTGTGGACCCAAAGGAAGGTTGCACGTCATCTCTGAACTATCTGCTGCTTTTCCCTGGTAAGGTAGACTGTCGTGATCTTTGTTCTTTGCACCAAAAATACAATGAACTATTTGCTTTGGGGTCTTGTGCCCGTTGTGATCAAGCAGACTAGATCCTTTAATTCAGCAAACATTGACTCATTCATCACCAAGCAGGTGTGAAGGTTTGCAGTCGAGAAGGTAGAGAGCATATCAGATTGGTCCCCGGAGCCGTGTACTAACAGTTGTATTTATAACGGCACCTGCTGCCCTGGAATATTTGCTGTGTGGCAGGCACGGTGCTAATTGTTTCCCCAAACTCCTTCAGTCCTTAGAGCTGGAGATGTAGTTACTATTGCCATTTTATTATAAAGAAAGTAATGCCAGCTGATTCTGATGCTCTTCGTCACCGAACAGCACTTCTTAAAGTGATCCCGGAGGATCGCGGTTGAGTCACGTAGTGTGCTGGTATCAAGTGTAGCTTCCCAGAGACCCGCCGCATCGAGGCAGGTGTGACCAGTACCGCAGGCAAATGTTACACTCCCGCAGTCTGAGAACTGCTGCGCTACTCTCAACTCCGTCCATAGCAACATTGTCCTTCAAAGGGCTGTGGACTGTTCCCGAAGTGGTGAGGTGAGCAGCGAAGATTCATTCATAAGGCAGTGGGGAAGAGATGACCAAGGGGACCTCCAAAGGGAGAGCTATGCGGCGACAGTATGAGTGGATTAGGGGAGGATGTGGTGGTAGAGACTGACTTTATCATCTTATCAGAAAAAAAGGATGTCCGCCAGAGTCCTCAATGCTAGTGGCGCTCGAGCTTTGTTTCCTAAGTGACTTGCTCATCGTTGCATGGGGCATCTCAAACTCTTGTCTCGGGAAACCTCAGTTTTAAGAGTTGCATGAAATCTGAGCTGGAAATCCAGCACCATGCACTAGGAGAATGATTTAGATAAAATCATCTTAAAAGGGTAATAAAATAGGGTCAGAAATTGGAGTTTTGCACGGAGTCATCCTTATAAGTAAACTTTTAAATAATTTTAAGTGGCTGCTTAGAACCTATTTTGACTCTAAATAGATTGTCTCTGGGTTCCTTCTGATGCTTTTTTTTTTTTTCAAGTTGTAACTATCACTTTAAATTTTTCAGCTTTCAAATCTTAAAATCGAGTTATTCCCGCATTGGTCATGCAAGCTATGTTATGCCCCCTGGTGGCAATATGGGGAGGAAGATGAGAGGCCGGTTTCAATCAAAGGGAGAGAGCCGACTTAATTGAAGTCTGTGGCTGGCCCTGAATTTGAAATGGAATTTCACATAAAACTTTTCTGGTTTTACTAAAAATAGGAAACATCCCGTTAAGCTAAAATCAGATGTATTAACTTCAGCCTGCAAGGTGCATATTTCAATTTCCCTTGCTTTGTCATAAAATGGATTAGCTCCTTGAAATATGCCAGTTGAATTTGAAATTAAATATTTGCTCTACATATAGCTAAGTAGCTGGACTCATAAAAGACGCCTGGAGTCCAAATATGGGCAGAATTTCCTTCGAGATCAGGCCTCAGCCTATGTCACATACACACTGTTCTTTCCTTTCTTCAGAGCAGTCACTGCCCGGTTAATAAACTTTAAAATGCTACACAGCCCAAGGAAGTCATATATATTCAAGAAGCCTTTGGGGAAAAATTTCAAATTTTGTAATGTATTCTTCAACTGAAATGGCCAAATATAGGTTTAAATGTGGATTATACTGAGGGCTTCTTGAAGGTGGCTTTTTATCTGTCTGTTGTGGGGGGCGGGGAGGGGGAAGGAGAGTGAAGCTAGCAAACTAGCAGTTTGTTGTGAAAATGCATGGAAGATACAGGTTTCTTGCTGGATTTAGATAAACTTGACCTCGATGGGCAAATTTTTTGGTCAAGGAGAGAAAAATGGCAGTTCCTTAAGTAAACAAAGTGACTACCGGGTGTCCGACTCAATGCTATCCTAAAAGTATGGGGGGAGAGAGAGAGAGAGAAACAGACAGAGAGAGAGAGAAACACACTCATGGCCTCAAGAAACAGTAAGTCTGGCAAGTGAAGATGTGTGAAAAATTACAGTGATAGAAATGAATGAAAATCATAACAGATCTAAAGGAGAACCTGACAGTTTAAAAAGTGCATTTCAGCTGTAGTTTGGATTGAGACTCAAAAAACGAGTATTCTCCAGTTGAACATACAAAGCAAAAACTGAAACTAAGGGAGGAAACGCGTGCAAACACACGCAGGTGTGAGGTGCCGGGGACACTAAGCTAGCCTGGGATCGCTCCCAGATAGAGCTCTGGCGAGAAGCAGTGAGACAAGGCAGGAGTCTGGGTGAAAACTCGTGCAGTTACTTTGTCCTGTGAGAGGTCCCCCGACTTTCTCAGTTCATGAAGCCCTTCGGTTTCGGAAATTCTTTCACTGTGCCCTTTGGCCAAAAAAACAACAAACACTTACCAGTTCCATTATTAAGTAGTTCGATTAAAACAACTTCATGGGCATTTCTGTCCTAACGATGTGTGTTTAGGAAAAATAACACAAAAACGGAGAGTATTTTTATTCTACTCTTAAATAACCGATTATTAATTGGATGTGTGTGCCTTTTGGGCAGTGTCCAAGCACTCAAACTTTGCAGTCAGTTTGGACATCACCACCGTCGTTGCTCATTCCCTAAGCATGTGATGCTTATTATCACAGCAAATGCCAGAAATCCACTTCGTCAAGACGTTATCATTGAAGGGAATGCAGCGCGATCTAACTTTGGAACTGTGAGCTACCTTGGGCTAGCAGTTTGCAGTGGGGTCCAATAGAAAGCCACCATCTCTATACTCCCCCGTGCAAATTTCAACTGTTCCCTAGTTCCCCTGTGAGGTCGCCACAGCACCCCAGCAGCAGTTCGAAAATCCAAAAAACTTTGTGCACTGACATAATCTAGCTTGCAAGTTTAGAACGCCCTAATGCCTAAGTAGGTAGGGGTGGGTAGAGACTGGGAGCCTGGTGAGATCATCACAAGCATGTCAGGTAGGAAAGGACAATGCAAATTGCAGCATGGGGGAAGACATGAGAAGAAGCGGAGTTGGGTATATCGATGCACAGTTCTGCTAACTAAATGTTATAAAGGAGCGAGGTGCACAAGAGGGAAAGTGGAGGGGTTCCAACTAAGTGTAGTTAGCACTACCATTTAGCAGAACATGTATTAAGTATTTTGATAATCTTATTTGAATCTCATTTGTTGCCCTTGCAATCCCGTATTTTATTTCATGCATGAAAAACATTATTTTGAGAGGGTCCATTAGGCTCCACCAGAATGCCAAAAGGTTAAAAACATCTACTGACTATTGGACATGCAGGTGTGAAATTCAGGAGAAAGGGGCAAAATGTAATTAAATGTACGTAATGCAGTAAAGGTGGTGTGGATGTCTCGCTGGCGATTGGAGCTGGGGGTGTAGATACAAGTTTTCAAGCAGGAGTAAGAGATCGAGGATCGAGGGCGGAAGCCCACACTCAAACTTTCTTTCAAATGATTACATTAGGAAGTGTGGTACAGGGGGCACATTCCAGGCTCCAGCACCATACAGAGCGCTGCTCAAATTCTGGCTCAGCTGTTTAATCTCAGGACCCTCCTGGTTGCTTCATCCAGAAAGCGGTCACAAAATACTCACCCAGAGTTGCCCAAGTGAGGATCAAATGAGACCCCATCCACGATGCTCGGGAATACTGCCCCCCTGATGTCCACAAACGAAGCCCCAACAGCCAGGGTAACAACAGAAGAATCACTTCTTTCAAATGCACCGATTTTGGTTTTATTCCAACTACTTACAAGGGGCAGAGACATGAATCGCTACACAAGTTATTTGAATTATAAGTTAATAAACGTCTACGTTAAATGCATTATCTTACAAAATAACAACCTACGAGAGGATATAGAACATTATGTGTTGCTTCTGATGCTTCTGTTGACTTTAACTGTTCCCTTTCCAAACCCAAGCTGAAGGCGGTGAGCTGTTTACAGGAAGACAAGTGACTGTGTCCATCAGGCCGACGTTCTGAACATCCTTTTCTTCAGTTCAGCTGTCTTCTGCTCCAGCCGAGCACCACGGTCCTCCGTGGCCTTTTCGATGCCTTCATGGTATTTCTCCAAGCCAGCTTTCAAACTCAGAAATATTTCCTAAGTGAGAATGAAGTGGAGTAGGAATTATCCCATGCATCAACCTAAACTGATGAGAGTTACAAGAAATCTAACCATCTCGTTAATATTTATTAATAATATTTTATTTTATTTTACTTTTTAAAAAAGATTTTATTTATTTATTTGTCAGAGAGGGAGAGAGAGAGCACAAGCAGGGGGAGTGGCAGGCAGAGCCGGCAGAGAGACAAACTGACTCCCTGCTGAGCAAGGACCCTGATGCGGGACTCCATCCCAGGACCCTGGGATCATGACCAGAGCCGAAGGCAGATACTTAACTGACTGAGCCACCCTGATGTCCCTATTTATTAATAATATTTAAAGCCTAAACAATCTCATGTGCACGCGCACATACACACACACATGTGTGCCTACTCGTTTTGAAAAATTCCTTCTGTAGGGGCGCCTGGGTGGCTCAGTCGTTAAGTGTCTGCCTTCGGCTCAGGGCGTGATCCCACTGTCCTGGGATCAAGCCCCACATCGGGCGCCATGCTCCGCTATGAGCCTGCTTCTTCCTCTCCCACTCCCCCTGCGTGTGTTCCCTCTCTTGCTGGCTGTCTCTATCTCTGCCTAATAAATAAATAAAATCTTTAAAAAACAAAAAAATTCCTTCTGTAGGTGGTCCAGACACATCGAAGAAGTCTGCTGCTTAGAAAGAACAGAGCAGAGACATGTAACAATGACTTGGATTCGAAGAAGTGAAGAACATATTTGTAATTGTCAAGGAAAAGCTTTCCTTTGGAGCTTTTCATCTCCAGACAAGTCCCTGGGTTACTGCAGACAGCTAGACACTCTGGTCTGGCCCCGATCACCACTGAAAGGTTAGGTCAACAGATTTAATAAGTCATCTGTACGACTGAAAAATACCCAGGTTAGAGACATTTTAGTAAACTCATGAGGTAATTCTACTATAAGCAATAATGAGTTTTCATATAAACCTATGTGAATGTGCTAAGAATTAAGAAAAAAAAAAGAGAACAATGTTTAGAGATGGAATAAAATAATGAAAGAAGCCAGGTGGCCTGCAAACACTTTCTTTTATCTCATACGCATCCAGGGCAATTTCGATCCTTGTATTACTCATTTTTCTTGAACAAAACAGTTCTCAAATCTAGACACAAGAAGAAGCGGTATTCTACGTTGATGGTTTTTCATCACTGAAATAAAACAGCAGTTCTCTTCCAACGGGAGGAAGAAGCAGTAAACGGGTATAATGTTCTCAATTTTAATCGTCCCTGCCATTAAATTTTCCTTAAACCTACAGTGTGGCTACTCCTTACCGTAGTTTAAATTTTAGTGTAAATACTATCTGATCGTGAACAAATTATAGAGATTATAATTTAATATATTACAATTCATAGTGCTTCAAAAAAGAACGAAACTATTTCCAGACTCTGGCATCTATGCAGGTTTGAGGACTATTGCTCAAGATTCAGCGAATATAAATGGATACTTAAGGCTAAACACCTTCTAAAAATCCAAACACAGATAGTTATTAAATCTGAAGACAAAAATAGAAGAGTCTATTTAGATTTCTAAGATCTAATTGGGCATCAAATTACTACAACTATGATGGAATATGAATCATTAAGAAAATAAATCAAACATTTTTGAAAGTCTTATTTCTTCAATCTTAAAGGAAAAACAAGGTGAATTAGTTGCTAGCTTGTGTAGACACCATTTAAAAAAAAAACAAGTCAGCACATTCACCAGCTATAGATCAATTTAACTTCCCAGTTCCATAGGAGTGTGTATTTATTCTAAAAAAGAAGCTGAATAAATTTGGTGGAAAGGTAGTACTCGTAAGAAACTATTAAGACTAAGTGTGGTTAAATAAAGATACACAATCGAAGTATCTGAACCAACCAGTTTGACACCTACAGAAACCAGTTCCTTCCAAGAACAAAGGTAGTCTCATGGAGGAACCAAACCCAGCAGGGAGAGCCGCCGTAAATGACATGTTAAAGCCCATCCCAGGGGCATCTGGGTGGCTCAGGGGGTTGAGCTCCCAACTCTTGATCTCAGCCCAGTTCTTGATCTCACGGTTGTGAGTTCGAGCCCCACATTAGGCTCCACGCTAGATATGAAGCCTACTTTAAAAAAAAAAAAAAGCCCACTCCAGGGCACGTCTACAGAAAGAAGCAAGCGCGCATCTGAAGTAACAAGCCAGCCCTCAGAGGGTGCTCACGGCAACAGGCACGTCCTCGCAAATGCTGTTTCGGTTTCCAATTAAATTCTGTATCCAAGTGGAACTTCTTATCATTAATTCATATCTAATCCACCGAATAAGTACATCTGACGGTGATGATGTCACTAAAGTGACATATTTTTAAATTCCAAGTCTGGGTCTGTGGTGTCTGTGCGGTGACCACTAGGTGCTGAGGCTAGAAAACTGACATTCGAATACCTCCAGGCTGCTGGGCTGCGTTAACCACACGTCAGCTGCTCCACAGACACAGGGACCTGGTGGCTACTGTCCTGAATGGGACAGAAGAGCACCCCCATCACTGTAGAAAGTTCTACTGGACGGCGCTGGTCCAGGGAACTTTCTCACTTTTACGTCAGATAAGTTGAAGAGGACAGTTGACCCTTGAGCAACACGGGTTTGAACAGCATGAGGGTCCATTTATCCACGGATTTTTTCTACAGTATGGGATTATAAATGTATTTTCTCTTCCTCATGATTTTCTTCCTACCATTTTCTTTTCTCCGGCCTACACAATGTAAGAATACAGTCCATTGTACATATAGCATGCAGAACACGTGTTAATTGGCTGTTTATGTTACCAGTAGGCTATTAGTAGCTAAGGTTTTAGTAAGTAAGAAGTTATATGTGGATTTTCGACTGTGTGGGGTTGGCATCCCAAGTCCCTGGGTTGTTCAAGGTTCAGCTGTATATAATATACATGGGGTTTTATAGCCAGTCATTACCCAACAAGTACGTATGTAATTCATCAGCCAAATACAGTACTGAGTACCTTTCAGAAGTAACACTGTGACTAAACACGCTAGAAAACGCAGATGTGCTTTCTACCCTGAAGAAACATACAATCCAGACCAGACTGGACACCGGGCACTCGAAGGATAGCTAAATTTTGTACTGCATTTTAAATAGTTACAATTTTAAACATTATTTCATTGTAATAAATCACAAATCCAGATTATCTGTACTCGACTGAAAGCACTACCACTGTATCGGAGAGAGGAGAGAGATCGAAGATCTGTCCCAGGAAGCAGAGAAAGTCATACAGGGGCTATACTTTCTAGTAAGTCGTAAATAACGGAAATGATTAGCTTAGATCTAAAGTTTTAAAAGTCCTAGAAGGCAGGGGTCGTGGCTCCCTATTCACTACTGACTCCGAGTCAGGTGGAGTCAGGTGGCGCCCCTGGCACCCGGCGGGTGCACAGACCAAAGGTGAGCGAGGCACTGAGGGAATGCACCACAGGGAAACTGGCAGCTCCCGCTTTAAGCAGGAAAGAACAGCCACAGGGCTAGTTTAGCAGGATAACTTTGGTGGTACATAGCACTCAGGGTGGATCTGACGCAGATAATCTTAAGTCAAGGAAGAAATTTAGCAAGTTTTTGCCATAGTCCATGAGCATTACAAAATTATGGGACAGAGGTAGAACAGAAAGGGGTTGTGATGAACAGTATCGACAACTTTTGGAAAAGTCCGAACACTAACTTGGTGCTTGTCTGGGTCAGGATTGTCAAAGAAAGTCCAAAATTTCAGCTCCGTGTGATGGAAAAATGATGATGCCATCAAAGCATAAGAGGAAATTTGTGAAGAAATGGAGTAAAAGGGAAAGAGAGAAAGAGAGGCAGAGGGGAAGGAGAGAGAGAGTGAAGAGGAGAGATGCTGGATGCTGCCGGATGCCATTCTGTAAGTGTCATTCTTGTGATGAGATGTGAAACATCTGGCAGACAGCTGCAGTGAAGAGCAGAGGTGGGGTGACTGGGCAGAGCAGCACGCCGATTTCGAAACCGATCTCAGTCAGAGTGTTAACTGAAAGCAGCAGAGATAAGGATCTCTGGGAAAGAATATTTAATGAAAAAAGGGATGTGAAGATCTCCAGGATCCCAGAGAAAATGCACCCAGAACAAACGGGCAACCGTAAACCCATCTTCTCCCTCTCGTGGAGGGTGATTATGAAGGAAGCTACAAGGAGCTGTTTGGCAAAATGCAGCACGATCTGCCATCAGATTTGGACTCTCCCACGCTGCTCAGGACACGTGGGTATCACAATGCAGACTGGGAAACGTTACAACTTCGCAACTTCAACGACTGTATCCAAAGTTCCGATCAGTGGCTCTATGCCACTCTGAAGGAAGAAATACCTAATGTAGCAAAGGGCCCAATTCTACTCAACATCTTTATTTTGGAGAAGAAGGCGTGTTGATCAAATGTGCAGGTGACGCTAAGCCATGAAGTATCATTGATGGGAATGAGACAAAGATTTAAAATGACCTTGATACTTTGAAATTGGCATGGAAGTAAACAGATGAAGCCTAAAAGAAATACTGGCAAAATTCTGACTCAAAAGTCCCAGGAAATGGTTGTGTTCAAGTATGGTGAAACAATTTAACTAGACAGAGCTACACGTGGAACGGATAGGGGTCGTTTAATTGATCACCAGCTTAATATGAGCCAAGGGCGAGATGCTGCTGCTGAGAGTCCAAGCCCGTATCACACTTCATTAACAGAAGCACTGCGCTTTGGGACTGGTCACAGCATTATCTGGAAGGCTATGTTTAGCACTGGGTCCTACATTTTAAACAGAATAATGACAAACAGGAAACAGAGGGGAGAAGACAGTAAACAGGATAGTAATGAATCTGAAAATTAAGCTATATAAAGAATGGCTGGAAAACTGGGGCTCATTAACCCAGATGAGAAGGCTGGAGGAACCCATGATCATTATCTTCAAATGTCTGAAGTGATAATAAGCACAGGACGATACAGATTTATTCCAGAGAGATCTTGGTTCACTCGAGTACAGAAATTTTATTTTAAATTTGAAATAAGAAATAACATTTTAACCACTAAAGCGGTCCTAGCAGAACAGCCTGGGTGGTGATGAGCTCGATGATACTGAAAACAATGAAGCAGAGCCTATCAATGGTTCTCAGGAGCCACAGTAAAAACTCTGGTTCGTGAACCCCGTTGCTGATGATTCTAATTCAAGACCTATGGGGCTGGAGGTTGGGTGTTCATTTTTGAATTCTTTTTTTTTTTTTTTAAAGATTTTATTTATTTATTCGACAGAGATAGAGACAGCCAGCGAGAGAGGGAACACAAGCAGGGGGAGTGGGAGAGGAAGAAGCAGGCTCCCAGTGGAGAAGCCTGATGTGGGGCTTGATCCCATAACACCGGGATCACGCCCTGAGCCGAAGGCATCTGCCTAACCGCTGTGCCACCCAGGCGCCCCTCATTTTTGAATTCTAACACGCAGCCAATTTTACCAAGCGAGATGACCATCCAAACTTCCAAATTCTGATGAAAAACATACTACATAGAAGGCACCACTCCAGGCACGGTTTGACAGGACACGCTAAGGTAGAAAACATAGGATCGCGGCTGTTGAGAAACTGAGTATGTTCCTGGCGAGACAGGCACTAACACAGTGATGTGGGGCCGGTGGGGCACGTTTGCGGCCGATGGGCCGGACGTGCTGAGGCGGATAGTAGCTGGTTCACTAACTGCACCTGACCATGTAATAACAAATAAATATTAACTGATTGATTGCCTTGGTTAGGGAGTCAGATTAAATAACTCCTAAGATCTTTCTAACCCGCATTCTAGAGATAAACAGAGGGCTGGGCCTTGGTGAATATCCAGTTCAAGGGCAGGAAAAAGAGAAGTAGTTGAAATGTGGAAAGAAAGGGAAGCAACATAAAAAGTCAGGACAGCAGACTGGGCCCACCCTGGCAGGGAAGACAGCCACTCTCTTTTCTTTTCCTTTGTTCCATCCGTCTGTCCTTCCTCCCTTTCCCAGAAGCCTTGAGACCACGCTCAGGGTACATCTACACATGCTTCCACGTGCACAGGTAGTGACACCGTCTTTTGAGGGGATCCAAGGTCCTGGAGAACGGGTGAGGGGATTGTCTGCAGTCTTTTAGTATTAGGGCTCCTTGCAGATTGGATGTGCATGGTGGAGGGTAGGGCAGCACTTATTTAAATATTTCTCAGATATCAGCGTTTTAAGAAACCTGGATCCAATATGTCAATAAAGGGGAGGTGAAAAAGAATGAGGGGGAAAAAAAAGAGGCCATGGGATTTCACGTGATAAAGGGCTGTTTTTAGTGATGGCTAGTAGAGCATTTCGGGGCAATCTGGAGGATATAGGTCAAACTTCAAAAGGTAAGAGAAAATGAGATAAAATGTATGTATCAGGAATAGATGTCTTCTTGGAGACACTGGCAGTTAAGGATAGAAAGAGGTAAGCACTGGGGCGCCTGGGTGGCTCAGTTGTTAAGGATCTGCCTTCGGCTCAGGTCATGATCCTAGGGTCCTGGGATCGAGCCCCGCATCGGGCTCCCTGCCCAGCCGGAAGTCTGCTTCTCCCTCTCCCACTCCCCCTGCTTGTGTTCCCTCTCTCACTGTGTCTCTCTCTGTCAAATAAATAAAATCTTTAAAAAAAAAAAAAAAGGAAGAGGTAAGCACTTGATGTTTGATGACGTACTGACATTTAGGAAAGACAAAAATGTAGAAGATGTCTGTCCTCGTTAAACTGAGAACTGTTAATGCAAAGATAAAATAAATACACTGAAACATGCCAAGAATGAAAGCAGGAAGTAACGCCAGGCAATAATGACAAAGATGTGATGAAAAGTCTCAATGCATAGGGACCAGCCCCAGCTACTCTGCTTCAGGTAACAACTCCTACACTTTAACACTGATGGTTAGAAGTTTTTGGGTTTTTTTAAAGATTTTATTTATTTGAGAGACAGAGAGAAAGAGAGAGGGAGCCCGATGTAAGGCTCAATCCCAGAACCCTGGGATCATGACCTGAGCAGAAGGGAGATACTTAACCGACTGAGCCACCCAAGCGCCCCTAGAAATACTTTTGAGATCCTTTGATCAGGACAAAAAAATGCAGCAACTGTTTAGAGGACTTTACTTAAAATCACTATCCAAGGTCATCTACCAAAAAAGTTCAGAATGAGCACTGGGTATTACAGAAGACTGATGAATCATGACCTCTGCCTCTGAAACCAACAATACATTATATGTTAATTAATTGAATTTAAATTAAAAAATTAATTAAAAAAAAGTTCAGAACCTTTATGGAGCATGC
The DNA here is from genome assembly GCF_002007445.2 of Ailuropoda melanoleuca. Lineage (NCBI taxonomy): Eukaryota > Metazoa > Chordata > Mammalia > Carnivora > Ursidae > Ailuropoda > Ailuropoda melanoleuca. The sequence continues at coordinate 122,064,995 of NC_048225.1, forward strand.
ACTCTTACAGCAGAGCACGATGCTTGGCTAGGTCAGGGAAAGGACATGGGGGAAAATGTACGAAGGAAGCATACATCCAAACAAACACGGGTATTGGAGAAGGGGCTGTAAATGGAATCAGAACCAAGGAAATGGCGGTCAATTTCTACTTCAGAGAGCCGGCAATACCCTGAACGTGAAGGTGGCAGTCGCCGCGGTGAGGAAGAGAGACCATTAGAAAGTCACCTGTGGGCATCCACTCACCTGAGACTTCAGCCTCTCCCTCTCAGTGGCATCTTTCAGTTGCTGAATTCCGAATCTGGTTTTTTGGATTTCTTGATTAATTGTGGTTACTCGCTCGTAGACAGCTCCTCTTTTTTCTTGAACTTTATTGCAATCTCTACAGGAAAACAGACAGCTAACTTTTAATTCCGCTCAAGCATCTGAAAAGGAAAACATGAAACTCTAATTTTGATTCCAAAGAGATCACGTGTATTTGTCTGACAAGCCTAAACCCCTTCTCGGGACATAAAAGCAAAGAGCTGCCAACCGCAGCAGGGGCTGAAGCGCAGTGCTGTTATTTACACCGGAGACTTTAGGGTGACCCCCAGTCACACACGCACTACTGGGGGAAATGTGACTCGGGACAACTTTTCTGCAAGGCAGTCTGGCAGCAAATACAAAATCCGCCAGCTCGGCCCTTTGTCTTCATCTGCATGAGGAAGAACAAAAGAAATCTTCACCACGCACAGGCTGAAACACCCACATCGCATCGAAGTATGGGGAGGGGGGGTTTCTAAAGATACAACCTTAGAACTGACAGGAAGAAGGTTCTACCACGGGAATACCCAGCACGCTGGCTAACAACGGCCATAAAACGCTGCGTGAAGTATTACTTCTTACCTGGATAAAAAAACAATAGAACCTTTTCTCAAACATGGGTGCTAGAACGCCGAAGTCCAGCGGGACGTGAGATAGACCAGAGTGGCTCATCTGATGCAGCCACTCCTCCAGGTGCCCTGAACGGGCAGTGTCTAAGTACGGGTAATGACGCTTCCTGACTGCCAAACAGCCCTACACAAAGGAAAACGGCCACAACCCTTTTGGAGAATCCTGCAGAGGATCTGGAAGCGTGGTATCTGGAAAGGGAAAACACTGGGACCTAAAACAGCTCTAAATCTAGACCCAGCATTATAAGATGCAGAATTAATTCACCTTTTTAAGTCACCCAGAGGTGGAATACCTTGTTGAAATTATAGGAGTTTTGGGATCCTAGGGTGGAAAAAATGGACTAGTTTTACCCAATTCTTTTCTAACACATCAAACTGAAAACAAGTTCATACTCAATCACTGTGCGTTTGTACTGCTTGACATCCTCATGCTTCTTATTTATTTTGAATTGTGCTGTGGCGAGTTTTTCCTTCTTCACAATCATCAGTCTTTTGAAGGAATTTTCTTCGGTCTTCAATTTCTTCAACTCTGACTCATCACTCTCAATTTGGTCCTCCAAATTCAGGCTCTGTAGTTAATGGGAAGTATTTAGAGTCGACACAACCAGTTAGGATTTATAAACAAAATGGACATCTATTTTCTGGGATGAGCTTTAAGAAGATACAATTTGAAGGTGAGATGAAACCGTTTAAGTCCTAAAGCTGAGCAGAAGAAGGGAGAGTGTTGGGAGGAGACCACAGAGTGCTGGGGACACTGGGAACGAACGGGACCCCCCACGAGGCTAGACGGAGGGGGTTTGGGTCTGAACTAAGGTAGGAGGAATAAAGAGAAAAGGGGAAACCCTAGAACCATTAAGAGCAGTGCACCTCGGCCTTCTGCTGACTTTGGATGGCAGACAAGGGAGTGTATGGTTGGTAGAGAATATCTCAGGCCACCTCGCCTTCCAACCCCTACTTCCCTCAAACAAAGAAATCCTTTGTCAAATGTACTGTTAGGGATCCTGGGGACAGTGTGGGTCCCTATGATAAAGTTAAGAAGTAAAAAAGGATTTTCAAGTTCTAGCTTGAGAAACTTAAATAACATTGGCATTCGCACTCCATCCTCAGGGCAGGAACTAGGGCATAAACTTAAATCCCAGGTACGATGTGAGGCTGTAAGTTAGGACTTCAGGCTTACTGGTGGGAAGATCATTTCCAACTGTTAGAACAGGTTTAAAATTCCATTACTTTCCTCCAAAATACACACGGCAACATGCCATGTTAATTAATCATTCATTTCACTGAAGATTAACAGAGGTCTTACCACTGCTGTGTTTAAGAAGAAAAATGTTTTACAGCTCAGCATACACTGCCTCATCTATTACCCTCTAGAAGGATCCTGCCTTTCTTTAGGAAAACAGTAACACAAAGTAAAACCAAAGCCAAGGAACTATATTAAACTATTCCATAATAAAAACATTAGAATTCCACACAATACAAACCTCTTTTAAGATGCTGGTTAATTTTTCCCTGTTGTCTGCCAGGTCCTGTATTTTCTTCTGATACAACTGGACCTCCAGCTGACATGAAGGCAAGCAGTCCACGGAGTCTCTATAGATTTCATACTTTTCCATCACTTCTTGCTTTGAAAGAAAGAAACATAAAAACCAGTTTGATAGTCTCCCTCATGAAACTGCAGTAATGTCCGTCTGTTTGCTCTTAAATAATTTCTGCACTTACTACTGAAAGCTTAAGAGCAGAGAACAATTAAGTTTCTAGGTCAGTAAGAAAGCGCTATTACTGACATGTGTCTAAGTACATATAATTGTGCTTCCTAATTGCCAGATATCCTTACACAAAGGAAAACTACCACAATTTTACTACGTCACTCGCTGAAGTACCTTCCAAAGGTTATTCATGATGATTTGAAAAGAGTTCGTGTCTGCTAATACTCAAACTGCTCCTAATTACTCCTGGGCAATTGTATTACCAATTATAATCTTCCTATTCATCTGTATAATAACTATTACTACGGCTGATTCTTTTTAAAAGATTAATTCCTCTTCTAAAATTAGAAAATGAACATGTTCACCACAACTACTGTAACAATACAGACTTACTTTTCTTCTCCCCACTAGCCTATCCCTCCGCCCACCCTCTTAACCAATTGGATTTTGCTTTCAGTGAAATCGCTGAATCATACCATCGCTCATTTTTGTTGTCTTTTTCTTACCAATCCGTAACCACTCTTAGTTTCTTTGCATACCATTGATGTAATCCTTTTACCTCTCATATGCACTAGAAACATGTTCCATAGGTCTCCTTTTCTCTAACTTAATTTAAAAAAAAAAATCCCTGTTCAAGATTATACAAATGTTCTCTTAAAATTTCTAAAATTGTTGAAGTTTTAATCCACATAGAATTTATTTTTGTAAATGGTGCAAGGTATAGACCCAGCTCCCTTTTCTTCTAAGTGAACAGCCAATTGAACCAGAACTGTTTTTTATTACATAAACTATACTTTTTTTCATAAATACTCAGATCTAGTTTTTGGCCCTCATTTCTGTTCTGGTAATCTTTGTCTATTCCTGGGTGATAATTCTTAATTATCAGGAATGACCAGAATATCAAATTCAGGGATAAACCAGACATGTTCTGTTAACTGGTGGTTTAGAAGCCCTGCCCCACAAAGGATGCTAACTTGTCTGCCCACTTCTACTTCTGTCCCACTGCACCTCCATCCATCTCCCACAGCAGCCCATCATCTCGTTAAACATAAATTAGACCATGTGCCAACATCACCCTTTTAAACTAGTCAGTGGTGTGTCCTTGCTCCTAAAGTAAAATCCAGCACCCTGAATAATCGGCCCATTGCCTATTTTCCTATGGTCACCTCATGCCACTCCCCTTCCTATGCATGAGGCTTTGTTTCTGGAATATACCTCGATTCCTTCCACCTCAAAGAATTTGCACGTGCTGTTCCCTCTGCCTCCAACAGTCTTCGATGCACAAATATGGTAGGATAACCACGGTTTATTCTTCAGATGTCAGCATCAATTTCTATTTCCTTCCCCCCTCCACCCCATATTTCCAAAATATTAAATTAGGCTACCCTCGTTACATTATTTCAAAGATCCCTATGCTATTTTTTCTCTTTCTGACGCTTTTTAAAAAATATTTTTAGAGCAGTTTTAGATTCATAGCAAAACTGAGCAGAAGGTACAGGGATTTCCCATATACTTCCTACCCCAACATGTGCACACCCTATACGTTTTCATAATATATAACCTGTAATATATCATCGATTATAAACTTAATACTTTTCTCCATCATATAAAGTAAGTCTCAGGAGAACAGAGAATTTCTGTCCTGATCACCCAGGGCAAAGTTTCAAAAATTTGTTGCATCATTGAACAAATGTCTTGAAATTATACATCTTTTCCCTATGCCTACTTTAGAGGAGAGAGCAACATATCAGAGAGAAGGGCAAAAAGCTTAAGAGGAAAAGAAGTGTAGATAAACTGGAAATCACAAAATTAACACATGATTAAACAAAAGTTGCTAAAAAGAAAAAAAATACATAGAAAAGCATTAAAATTTTAAAAAAAGGAAATTCACCCTGGAATTTTTAAGTTTCTGGACTGTATCTTTCATTTTTTCTTTATAATTCTTTAGCTTCTCTGGAGAATCCACAATTTTTGTTTTCAAACTCTCTTGTACTTCTTTCAAAGAAACTACTGATAATTTTAGTTCATTCTGTTGAGAAAACATATTTATATATTAGATACAGTAATAAAATTGTTAACTTACCATTACAATAATGGAAAAGAACAAAGAAATTGGGTCTGTGCTCATTGTAGTGGAGGTAAAATTAAATTATGATCACCTGCTTATTTGCTCCCATTTGTCTATGGGCCAAAGACCAAGCCCCTTAGCAGGACATCCAAGGTCCTTCACTGTGTACTACTCCTCCTGTCCTTGCCAGGGTCCTCTTCTGCCAGCCCCCACTATACCTACAGCCTGCTAATCCCAGTCCTAGATTTGAACAGATGCACGTGATCTCTCTTTGATCAGTATGGTCCTTCTAAATACCATCATCCCACCCCTGCACCGCCTCTGAGTTTCATTAATCCTTGGAACTCCTGTTCCCACTTTCTCTGCATTCCCTCTATGAACAGTACAATCACCGTACATCCAATGCTATAATTATGCACTTAAGTTGTGTGGCTGAATTTGACTGAGCAGCTTGGGATTGTGAGAAGTCATCTGTGTTCTCCCAGAACACAGACAAAGCCTGCTGAATTAAACAAATTTCCTTACTCTCCTGAATTTCAAACCATTTGGGGAATTAAGGTGAAGGACAACAGAGAATTCTGTGAAAACTTTTCTGCAAGCCTAAAATTATATAAAAAGATAAAAAATAGTCATATGAACTTCCTCCCCAAGGATTAGTTGATAAATTATATTTACATTGTTTTGAGATACTCTCTATGCATCGATATGGGAAGATTTCCAAGAAATATTAAGTGAAAGACTCAATTACAGATCAACATACAACACAAACCCATTTCTAGGAATCCTGGATAACATATGCGTCTAATAAAGAGTGCGTAATGTCATGGAAAGGGATGGGAGGGTGTGACCTGCAGGGGAGACAGGCCCAGAGAAGAGGGTCTTCTGTGTCTGACTCTGTCCCTCTCACTATATACATACATGTACGCACACACACACACAGGTCCTTTGAGTATTCTATAATGGGGATGTATTACTGTATGGCTTCTGTAATTTGTCTACAAATTATTGTCAACTAAAAAGAACACAAAATGATCATACATTTTGATCAGCTAACTCAGAGGCCAAAACTGAATGTCTCAAACAACGTATCTGTTATTTTAGTAAACAGCCACGTGTGTTTCATGCTCTACAAAACCAGAGGCCACTTCCTTACAACTGACATTGACTTTCATCACCTTTCTTCCCTTTATAAGAAGACTAAACTTGATATAAGTACACAATGATTTTGTTTCAAGGTAGATTTAAATGGGACGGAAAGAAATGAATAATAAAACAACCAAAGTCAATTCTACTCAGATGTAGGCATTTGCTAATAAAAAGAGTGACAGAAAAATAAGGAATACATTACACCAACGTCAATTTCAGGTGGTTCTACAGTGTGTTAATACGGAAGCCATGAAAGTACAATGAGACAACGTGGGATTAAAAACATGAGCTATGGGGCAGGGTTTTCTATGTATAAGAATCAAAGCCACAAACCATAAAGGTCATGTCTATAAATTTTACATTAAAAACATAAGCCTTCTAATGGAAAAAAATCATGAATTTAAAAGACAAGTAGTTAATATCCGTAATTCATAAAGTTTCTTTAAAAAAAAAAAAGAAGCTAGGAACACGGGTAGTTTACAAAATAAGACATAACAATAAACCATTGAATAAGATGTCAAAATCACTAAGCAAAAAAATCAAAATGAAAATGAGGTGTTTTTTGTCCTATAACAGCAACAAAGACAGAGAAAGCAAACTAAAAACATCCCATGTTGGCAAGAGTGTAGGGAAAAGAACCCTCCCGTGTTCTCTTGGTAGAAATGTGAATGGGCATCTTTTTAGAAGTCAGTTTGGCAAGGTGGGTCAGTTTAAACGTGTATTCCCTTTAATCCAGAAGTCCTACAAGTAGGAATTCGGTCTAAGATGGAAAGCAGCCCGGTACACAGATCTCGGGGTGTGTGTGTGTGTGTGTGTACCCACACACTGCTGTCCAGTAGCAGAAACATCAGAAGCCAGTGAGTGTCCACCAAGAGGACTCCAGAAAGACCGACATCAGTGCGACGCACAACCATAAGCAGCTATTAAGGTAACGAGGCTCGACGGCGGCGTGGTAAGTACTCGTGCTCTTTTGTTCAGCGAAAAAAGGCAGGTTTGAGGCATGAAGAGTCTCACAGCTCTGATGTAACATTACACATACAACATCCTCTACATAGAGAAACGTCATCTACAACACACATCAGACTGTGTGGTGAGCCACTGGGTGACTTTCCCTCTCCTCATACATTTCCATGTTTCCATTAAAAAAAAAAACAACAAAACAGTAGTCAGCTCTTTTATTTAAACTGAAAAAGGTTAAACTAGTTTCATTTTAAGGAAAAAGGGAGGAACATTGACTGCAACAATGCACACAGTTAAAATACTCCTCCACACAAAATATTCAAACCTTAAATGCTGGTTATATGAAAAGACGCTTACCAAACGCTTGGTTTTCTCTGAAATATCGGACTTCTTTTGGGAATTTCCATCCTGGAGCACAATCTAAGGAAAAAAGCCAACAACTGTTTTCTGTGATGACTTAAAACAGATTTAAATTTAGCCACTCAGTGCTTTCTCATAAAATAAAGGTAAGGAAGGAGAGGAGTTAAATGGATTAGACCATATATTCTCAAACTTCCTCTGTTTACATTGCCCCAAGACCAGAAGAAATACATAACGGTTCCTCTAGGGAGTAGTGGAGTCAAAATAACCGCCTAAGTACTTAGGTCCCAACAACTTAGCAGCCCTTTGAAAAAGTCATGCATACAAATTGGAAAAAAGTAATATGTTTATTTTATTCTTAAATAACAACTACTTCCGAATTGGATATGTGTACCTATTGGGCACTGCACAAGCTCACACACGGTGGAATCAGATTGGACCCAGCCATTCTCATTTCCCGTTCTGTGAGGTCGTTCATGTAGTACTGGTTTTTCACCACAGCAAACGCCAGGACCCAGCTTCACGAAGACGGGAAAGGAAGGCAACGTGAGCTGCTGGGACTGTGACTACCGTGAGCTAGTGGACCAAGCAGGGTGTGACACATGCTGACCATCAGTTTCCCATGACAGTTTAAAATACCCTGAAGCACCCTTGCGGGTTTCCTGCCAAGCGCAGGTTGCCTCTGCACAGTTCGGGAAAAAGGCAAATCCTAAAAAATTCTGGTCGACAAGACAGCATAGAACTTTGATAACACAAAGAAATAATCGTGGTTGACAGAAGTCCATATCCATCACAAGGGGCACGAGTGGGTTCAGCAACATACGCTAGATCTTCAGTAACTGAGAGTAACACGCTCTCACCCCCTCCACAACTGCCCCCCTCAAAAAACTTGTGTTTGATTTTTTTTTTAATTTTAAGCCAACAACAGTGAAATTTTAATGAAACCTCACTCACGCGGAATCGGGAGGCCAGGAGGGGGAGCTCTCACCCCGCACCACACCATCTCAACTCCAGGAAGCCTCATCAGCTAGGGCCCCCAACAGGGTAAGAGGTCTCCACTGTGTCTCTGCGGGAAAGCCACCACTCCCTCAGTGAGAGACCATCACCACCCCCGTGCTAGGTTAGTCTTTTCTGACCCCAAGAAAGGCGGTTCTCTTAGCGTTCTCAAAGCTCTAGCACAGCAATGACTTTGCTGGGCTTTCTGCTTTTATCCCCTAGCTTTGAGCAGAAACAAAACCAAAGTGTCCAAAAAGAAGAATTTTTCTGTTATATAATGAATCAAACTCTATGTCTGGACTCTTGCTTTTCTTCCAAGGACTCTGATTCCAAACAACCCCTCCCAACCTCCTCCTCCTTCTCCATAAAATAATATTCCTCTCCTTTGTTTGTGGGACTAGCCTATGGGTTTTGCTGCAGCTTACTTGTACCAAACTGCAGTTCTCTGCTATTCCCAAAGAAACCCATCTTCGCTGATAGGCTAACTGGCTCTTTGATTCTTAAGTTTAGCACAACGGCCGATACCGTTTTTTGACGAAACTCTTGATTCAGTGACTGCTGCAGCTCCTGGATCTCGTCCGAAAGCTGCTTGAACTCTGCTTGTTCTTCAACTGGAACAGAACTGAACACAGCAAAACAGATGAAAATAACATATATCAGGTTCTTAACTTGGCAAGGCCAAAACAGCATCTGTCCTCAAATGACTCGAGTGAAAACAAAAACAAAAACAACTATCTGCTTTCATGTTTCTGAATTCTCATCCTTCCATGTGACAGAGAATCAAAATAGATGACCTGGCCTCTACAACACAGAAAATAAAGATCACATGGGCTCCCTTGGCCTTCCACCACAGAATCTGCGTGGGGATGCGTCCGCATTCGGACCTGCCTTTTCCAACCCAGCTCCTGATACATGGAACGTGACCTTCCCTTCCCTGCTCAGTGCCTGCCTCCTGCCTGGCTCCTCTCCTCCCCTCCTTCACTCTCCCTCTCTCTCCTGAATCATCCATTCCCTTTGCTCTGCCCGTCCTTCCTAACAGCAGCTGCCCTGTAAAAGTCTCTGCCATGCGCACCATTCTCAGATTCTATTTTGAGACACAACACAGAATTATGGTTTTAAGGATCATTTCCCTGACTGCTAGTGGGTTTAATAATCTTTACATATTTTTAATTACCCTTTTGTGTTTATTCCTCTGTAAATCCCCTGTTCTCAGCCTTTGCCTACTTTTCTATTATCCTTCTGCCCTTGGTTTGTAGGAGTTCTTTGTATGTTAGGAACAAAACAAAGCTCTGTTGAAGGAGTAAACTTTTAACAGAATTAACTGGTCTTAAGGAAGAGAGTCCACTTAGTTACTGTTCACCTATACAAGATAAATACTTCCAGACACAATTTAGGAGGTAACTTAATGGCTTTAAGCATCTCAGGCTAATTCACTAACTCCAAGAATAAAGTAAGAGAATATATTATGTACTAAGAGTTAGAAAGAAGGAGAAAGAGTTTCTTTTTTTGGAACAGATAAACTTAAATAGTCTGCTATTTAGTGAGGAAGGTGAAGGAGACTTGAGGTAGCCTGCAGGGTTGTCAAATACTACTCACAATTCATTCTGCATCTTGAAATTGTATTTATCTTATTTGTAAATCTCCTACTTACTCAAGTCTCTCCAATTTCATTAACGCTTCCTGGTGCGCAGTATTTAACTGGTGCATTTTGTCCAGAGAAGATTTCTATGAAAGCAATTTTCATATTAGTGTTTTTCAACACAGTGATGTGTTTAGAAAAAAAAAAATCTACTGAGTACATGCTGCAAAATGCTTACGAACTGCTCAGCTCTCACCATCAGAAAGAAGGCATTTTTAAGAGAGAACAGGCATCCGTGACGAGTGAATTAGGAATTTACTTATTCACGCATAAATGCTGAGTTCTTACTACATCAGAAACTGTGCTAAGTGCCAAGAGTAATACCCAGGAAGAAGTAGCTATAGCTGGGACTTAGGTAGCTCATTCTCCTTGAAGGGTCGATACATGTATGTAAGTCTACAAACCAACTTGCTATAGGACTAAATGTAACGACATCCAGCCGAACCTGGGTAACGGCTGGCGGGGAGCATCACGGGGCGCTTTGTAAAAATGATACATGTTTGAGCTGTGTCTTAAAAAATGAGGAGAAATTCGCCAAGCAAAATTGTATGTTTCTGTGTGTGTGTTAGCAAACCCACTTGAAGCTTAGGAGAGTGTGCGATGTTTGGGAAGTATAGACGTCACATGATCTGTGCAAGGAAGAATCTATGTATACAGCTCAGTGTAGCTGGAGCTGAAGTTTAAATTGTCTGGTGCTATTCTGGCATTTTTCTAAGAATATGATAACCCAAAACTGAGGCCAGATGGAAACAAATCACATGGATGACCCATAATCTTTCCAAATTCTCTAAATTGTTGATGAAATGAGTTTCCATCTGTTAAAGTGATTTACTTAGACTGGATCTTATAATGCAATGTTGGGCAGGCATGATAAACAAAACATCATTTTAGGCCATTCTTTAGAAAGCAAACATAAACCTCAAATATCTCAATTAAATAAAGAAGACTACACCATCTATTAAACTCCAAAGAAAAAAAATGTGAATTTGTCACTATTTCTCTTCCCTTACATTTCCTAATACAGGAAAAGGAGCCTCAGCTATAGGATTAGAACAAAAAAACCCCAGCCTTTCCCCAATGTTATCCAACAGAGAAGGAAATCTCATTCTGATATACACTTTCCAGTAACGAAAATCTGCAACTTACATAAATATTAAAATAAATTTGATTCTAACAGCCATCTGACAATTAGATATCTCTGACAACTATTTCAAACAGATTAGTAGTTCATAAGTGATGTTACTAATCTGGTATGAGACACAAAAATATATTCAAATCTTACATATTGCCAAAGAAATTCCATATATGTCTCACGGCATGCTTCTCTGAAGTGAATGAAGTTGATAATGCCGCTTAAAAACCGACTTGTCCGTTTTGCCTCTAAAATAGAAAGCAAGACTCCTTAAGTAAATCTTTGAAACAATGTAAAAATAAAAACTCATCCTCTCCTATGATATACTCTGCTCGTAGCACATAGAATAAAACTGTGTGCGTGCTATAATTACTCAAAGTGCAAAAAACGTGCTCTAATATAAAGATCAGAATTATCTTTGCATTAATAACTTAAAAAAAAAAAGGTAAATCATTTTTGGCCAAAAGAGAATAATAAGGAACAGATTTATTTTCCCATCTTAAACAACTAGAAAACCAGATAAAATATACAAAGCAACCAATTTTAGACTCCAGACAACAGGCAATACAGGACAGCCATCCCTAAGAGAAACAAATGAGGTGAACCCTGTTAATGTACCAGCCCAGTCCTTCAGAGTTTTCAGGCTGTACCACAAGGAGGGAGAACACAAACACCTCCTGGGTTTTGCTGAGTCACAAAGAGTTTGGAGTTGGGAGAGGCCAAGGCAACCAGAATTTATGAGTTCTAGAGGGCTTGGACTCTCCCAACTAAACTCTATCTTCCTGACAGCCCTTATAAATATATTCTATAAATATACTATTTTGTTCAGGAAGATAGAGAAAGCATCAACATTATAAGAAAAGGGGAAGATTTTTTTTAAAAGACCCAAATCAAACTTTCATACTTAAAAAATAAAATATCTGAAATAAAAAATACACTAGGTGGGATTAAGAGCAGATTGACCTGACAGGTGAATGCATTAGGGACAATGAAGACACAACAATAAAAGCTATCTAACAGGCCAGAGAGAAAAAAATGAATAGAGCACCTATGAGCTGAGGGACATCAAGCAGCATAACAAATGTGTAATTGGAGTCCCACAAAAGAAACTGGCAGAAAAAACTTATATGAAATATCTAAATATTTTCTAAATTTGACAGACACTATACACGTAGCCGAAGAAATGAGTAAATCTAAGTGGGTGTGGGGAGGGGGAGAAGAACACAGCAACAAATAGAAAGAAAATCCCCCAAAAGCACATTATAATCAAACTGCTAAAAACTTGTGATAAGGAGAGAGTTTTATAAGCAACTAGACAGGGAGAGAACCAAAAGAAAATACGTCCAGGCTAAGTAAGCAAGTGGTTTGGATTATTAACTTTCATGTAGCAATAGTTGCTGATGCCTTGGAACTTGAAGCTGAGCTCCCCAGAACATGTGGGACTCTAGGAAGGCTTAGGCTCTTTCTAACTTAGGGGAAAGGTAGATTGGGGAAAGAAAAATCTCTCATACAAGTGAGGGAAATGACAAAGCTATTAGTGTCCCTTAGCCTTGTCTCTGGTGAGAAAATAATCTCTGAGAATTCTAAAGCTTGAACCTATTGTCATAACGATTTTTAGTTTGAATTGAACTGTATATGTGGTCCAAAAACTACCAAAATTTGGTAGTTTGTGAGATCTAACCCATCGGACCCGAGGAGATTCCCCCCCTTAGCATACGTGTGCTTTCCCCCTCTCTCTCTCATAAGTAAATAAATAAAAATATTATATGCTTAAAATATGAGTAAAATCTTAGCATCTCTGAGGCCAAGATTTCTTAACAGTACACACAAAAAATGGTTTTATGAATCATTTTTATGAAAAAAGAAAAAATTGATCAATTAGAATCTTCGAAATGGAAATATATTTTGCTCTTCGGAAGACATTGTTATAATATTAAAAAGGCAAGTAACAGACTGGGAGAAAATATCTGCATAATACATATCTGATAAACTGTGTTTTTATAATATTTGAAGAAGCCTTACAATTCAATAATAAGACAAACAATTAAAAAAAAAAAAAAGACGGGCACCTGGCTGCCTCAGTCAGTGGAGCATGTGACTCTTAATCTCAGGGTTGTGGGTTTGAGCCCCACACTGGGTGCAGAGATTACTTAAAAAAATAAAATCTTGAAAAAATGATTCCAAAAGACACTTTACCAAAGAAGATATATGGATAGCAAATAAGCATATGAAAATATGCTGCTATTAGTCATCAGGGAAATGAAAATTAAAACCATGAGATAACAGCTACATAGCCACTAGAATGGCTAAATTAAACATTTCCACTATCAAGTCCAGGGGAGGACGTGGAGCAACTGAAGCTACCAGATGCTGTCGATGCTATGACGCCGCCACTTTAGAAAAGAGCTCGGCAGTTTCTTAAAACGTTAAGTATGTCCTTAACACATGAACCAGCACTTCTACTGCTAGGTGTTTACCCAGAGAAATGAAAACACATGACCTCAGGAAGACTTGTAACCTACGTTCAGAGCAGCTTTGTTCATAACGGCCGAAAACTGCAAACAATCCAAATGTCTATCAACTGGTCACTGGGTAAATAAATTGTGGTTTATAGTTACAATACAATAATATTCCAAAATAAAAAGAAACAAAGTACTAATAAATGCAACTAACGTGGATGGATCTCCAAAGTGTTCTGCTAAGTTAAAGACACCTGACACAAAAGAATACAGACTATTATTTCATTTATATCAAATATCAGACAAGTCAAGAAACTACAGGGACAGAAAGCAGATCAGCGGTTGCCAGGGAAGAGGGGTTGGTCAGAAGTAATCAACTGCACGGGGACCCGAGGGGACCTTCGTAGGGCCATCGAAATTTCCATACATGATCGTGGCAGTGGCTATATAACTATGTATCTTTGTTAAAATTCATTTAGTTATATTCTTTAAATTGGTGAATTTTTTTTGGTGTAAATTATAAATCAATAAACAAAACAAAAAGGCAGATCAGAAAGAGGAAAAAAACATTTTTAAATAGCACACTGAATCTCTTGCAACATAAAATAACTTGATGTATAACTATCAGAGTCAAATGAATTAAAGGACATTTAAATAAATTTAAGAGAAATTGACATGGTAATATAATATCAAGACTATTCTTATCAGTGCTAAAAGATATTTTCTTCATAGTAAAAAGTAATTGTTACATTTGAGAAAATTGGTATGATGAGTCCACTACGCAGTATCACAGCTTGCATGTTACTCATATTCATGTTTTCATATTTACAGAATATCTTTTAAATGTAAGGAATTAAGAAAAATGGATCAGAAAAACAGCTTTCCTGTGGACCTGCAAAGAAAACAATTCCAGTAATAGGATATAAAAAAAGTTCATCCTTAAGAATGAGATACACTTTCTAAAGCCAATCACCTGTAGTTTTTTTTTTTTCTTACATTTACTGACGGAGAAGTAAAATATTAGATTGAAGTCAGATATTAAAAATTGTTTTTAAATTCTCACTTACTTGGATATAGAATATCAGCAATCTCAAAGTCATTCACCCGACAGATGGGCAGAAATGAGTCCCTTGAAGATGAAGTGGAGAAAGAATATTGTAAGTTACATATAAACCATACCATATAAGCATCTTATTTTCCAAGAGATTTCTGGATATGTTTCTCAATGTCCAAAGACCACATCGGAAGTCTACTATCGTGCAGGGTCTTGTCGCACAGAATTCTATGTTTTCTATACGCTGCACAAGTATTCAAGCAATACCAAGGTATAGCTAAAAATTCTAATAAACAACACAAGCTTTTGGAGGTACTAGGACTCCTTAAAAACTCAAAACCTCCAAACATTTTTAGATTCAGAATATCTTAAAACTTCCATTGAAAGCAGAATTGAAAGTGCTACAGAGGGAAGCAGTTAGTTCTAGTCGAAGGAAGTCTACAATTTGGAATGTATTGATGGAGCGGAGAGGGAAATGGTAGAAATTCCTTCCCCAAGAAAATCCTGTCAGTAAGAAAGCTTAATGCAACGAATAAATGAATGTATGTAGTCTAAGAAAATAAAACCACTTTACTCACAGATGAATAAATAAATTGCTGACTGGTAAGAAGCCTTCCATGATATGTGGATACATGACTTCCGAGTTCACTGGCATCTAAATGTAATACACCACAAAATCTAAGTTACACATTGATTAGACAAAATGAGAAAAATCTTCAACCTCGAAATAATCTTTTTCTTTAAAGCAGGCTCCATACCCAATGCGGAGTCTGAATTCATGACCCCTAGATCAAGAGTCATAAGCTCCACTGAGCCAACCTGGCGCCCCTTCCCCCCATTAACTGTAAATTAAGATCAAAATAATCTTATTATCATTAAATTTTTAAAACTTAGCAAACAATACAGATCCTAGCACAAAACTGGAGTTGTTACTAGTAATGCTAGGTTTATAGCAGAAGCTCAGTAAAGATTTTTTAAATGAATGAATGAAGGGGTAAAGTCAGCATTTACTGCATAAGGAACTATGCTAAGCATTCTGCATGTATTCTTCTTTAATTTCCATAACTCCCTAAAACAGTGTGCTATCCTTATTTTATACACAAAGAAACTAAGCCTTAGCAAGGTCTCATACCAAATATGTGGCAAAGCCTTTGATTTTTAAACAAAATGTCATCCATCGGTAAGATTCTAAAGATAGTACATTTTTAGTAAAACTTCAGATCAGGCCCTGAGGATTTAACAGCAACAACAAAATTAAGAAAAATGACTTTTCCCACTAGCAATACCTAATTTGCTAAAAGCTCAGTTGCCTTATTTCAATTGTTTTCAATCGTAGTGCACATCTTATACTCTAATTTGGGAGTCTTTTCTCAGAAGAGAGAGTACGTGTGAAGACTCTGCTGTTGCTCATTAGGCTCTGAAGACAAACCTGTAAATCTGTGAACACCTGCACAGCGTCAGTGATTTGTGTCATTTAAGTCTTTTACTGCTGTTGTCTTACTGAAGGTATCAAGTAAGCCACTATTTACCTAAGATTCTTCTGCCAGTGACGTTAATTTTATATAAGCCTCTGATTTTGTTAAAATCAAGTCAAGAACTTCCTATCCTGAAACCAGTATGCAACGTGAACAGGGGAAATGCAGCAAAACAAAGTAATTTTGCCTCATCTTAAACCCACCATGTAAAAGTGCTCCAGCCGAATTCCATATACTATCTGTAAGGCTCTCATGTAGATCATGTGCAAGACTTCGGGCTACAACAGAGAAACAACTTGTAATACTCCGATGCATGACTCTACAGCGAAATCACCATCATCATTACCATCCGATATCGTAGACAACGGATGCAAAGAAAAGAGTAGCAAAATGACAATATTTCTCTTGAAATATTTCCGAAATTTTCCAAATTTTAAAACACCTATATACTTCTCCGTTTGCTCAGATGTAATAAGTGGTCAATAAGATCAGTTGTTTCAGCTTCTATACAGAATGAGAACAAGTATATCTAAATCCAACCCAAGCAATCCATCCACATTAGGGAAGATGGGTTAGTCTTTCAAAACAGATGGCAGGCATGGGGCAAACACAACAGCACACTGAGGGTGTATTCTTTAAGAGAAAAGACCATGGGCAAACTTATTTCATGCTTTAGATGTGACGGTTTCTTGAGAGGTTAAGGTTTAAGTGAACACTATGATCCTGGGAGTATAAATTTAATAGAGTAGCATGGAATTTTCAAAAGTTTTATCTTTTAATTCAGCAGCTGCCCAATATTGGCCTGTAGAAACTGTTCTGATCCATATACAAGTTCAATTATTCTGAGATTATTCCTTCCATTTTAAAGAATTAAAAAGGGACTGAGATCAAAAAGGTTGAGTTCTACATCATTAAACCAGATTTTATTCTGTTATCACTTCAAGACCAACACAGGAAAATGGAAGGAGACTTTGGGATTTTCTGTGACACATAAATAGTTCATTTTTGCATTTAATAACTAAAGAAATAAGAACGAAGCCTGTCAAAACAAGTCAATCCCCCCCTTGGGGCATAATGCAAGAAAATTAATCTGTAAGCTTCCAAAGAGAATTGTTTCTAAGCACTTTTTATGGTTGGAAACCACTTGGAATAGGTTCCTTCAAGCCCTACCAATAAATGATACGCTCAGACCACCACTACAATAAAAAAAATTTAATATACTTTAATATGTCTATGATTTAGAGTGTTCTTTTTTTTTTTCTTTTTAAGAAAACAACCATATTAAGGAATTGAATTCCTGATGGAAATATAGATGTCACCTCACATATAAACTTGACATTATTTTAAAATTACACTAGGTGAGAGATTGCTTCTGGATTAAAATGGCTGGCCCACATCAAGGAGCAGGGCACACACCCTTCTGCAAACACTGTACACCTAGTAGCTTCCTTTGTTTTTAAATACCATCAGCCACATGCGAACACAATCACATTGTACCTTTGGATTGGGATAAAGATCATTCTTGGAGAGGTTTTTACCATCAGCTCCCGTTAAGATTTTGTTGCGAATATGAATCACAATCTCAGCTACATTATATCTGGGGAAAGACAAAGTTTCCATCTTGGGAGTCTCCTAGTCTGAAGGAAGAAAAAGCAAAGATCAGAAACATGGCACAACTAGCTGTTCTCTTTATCTGGAAGCTGATAAATATAAGCAAAATTAACAAGCCAACGTTGAACTATTCATAGAAGTGTTAACTATCATCAAACATCCTAGTAAGATAACACAAAGTACATATATATGTATATCCTAAATTATAAATATGCATATATATCCTAAAATATCTTTTATTCTGAAATGGCTCAGTCATTCTCTAATTTCTTAATCCTGTTCTCTTTCATATGGGAAAGAGGACTTTGTTTGAATAAACTTGAAGATCCATGTTTTTTCTTCGTTAAATTTGGGGGACTTAGGGTTTAACAAGATAGGGTTTAACAAGATTGATCCTCAAGGCAAGATATATAGGGAACACTATCAGAAGTTATATATAAATAGTATCAACATAAGGATAATAAAACTCTAATCTTATATCCTATTCCATGTACATACAGAGAGATGGGTAATAAGATTTAAGATGCAGATAGGAAGNAGATAATAAAACTATACTCTAATCTTATATCCTATTCCATGTACATACAGAGAGATGGGTAATAAGATTTAAGATGCAGATAGGAAGAGAGATGGGAAAAAAAATAGAGTAAAAATAGAATGCTGTAATTGGTAGGAATTCCAATCACCAGAGAGAAAACTTAAAACAACAACAACCACCACCACTTCCCCCTAAAGTCCTCAGATGTGAGATACTCCCACCTGTGACCCGCTACCGCAGTCGTTCTCACAATTTCACACCCACCCCCGGGGGGTGGGGGAGACATCTTTGGCTGTCAGGACTGGAACTGGGGTGCTACTGGAATCTAGTGGTTAGGAGCCCAGCATGCTGCTAACAGCCTACAATGCACTGGAGAGTCAGCNTGGGTAATAAGATTTAAGATGCAGATAGGAAGAGAGATGGAAAAAAAAATAGAGTAAAAATAGAATGCTGTAATTGGTAGGAATTCCAATCACCAGAGAGAAAACTTAAAACAACAACAAACACCACCACTTCCCCCTAAAGTCCTCAGATGTGAGATACTCCCACCTGTGACCCGCTACCGCAGTCCTTCTCACAATTTCACTCCCACCCCCGGGGGGTGGGGGAGATATCTACGTATGTGTGGAGACATCTTTGGCTGTCAGGACTGGAACTGGGGTGCTACTGGAATCTAGTGGTTAGGAGCCCAGCATGCTGCTAACAGCCTACAATGCACTGGAGAGTCAGCGCAAATGTCAATAACGCTGAGGTTAAGAAATCATGTCCTAGAGCCTTGCATTTACCTGTGACAATACATGCCACGGTGTATTGTGATGATGTTTCTAGAACTCTGACACTACATTTTGAGCCCCCAGAAGCTGACACCTTTTCATTTTCTTATTTCTAGCTGTGGCCGGCAGAATAGCAGTAGGAGTAACAGCAGGAAGAGCACCAGCCACAGCAGCCACTGCCTCTGCCTCTCAGTTGACAATACCCGATTTATTACACACAGATCCCCTACTCTGTGAGGAAGCAGCATAATTCAAAAGACCCAATGTGAATATACTCAATTTTGCCAACAAACTGAAATGACCCCAAATTCTGGAAATCCATTTCTTTAGATGCCTAATGTTTCTTACAATATTGCAGTTAAAAGTAGCTTCAGCAACTTGCCTAGCCTCTGATAAATGTAGAAAGCCATTCTGAAAGATGACTGACAACTTTGCACTTCTGTGTCAACACGTGCAAACATCACAAAATTCACTAAATCTCAAGGCAACTTTTTTCCACTTCAGTATGGCTCTAATAATTAGATAACTCTTCCTCACACTGTGTAGAAATCTGTTCATTGTAATCTTTACCCACTGGTCCTATTTCCAGTCAATGCAACTACAAAGAATGTATTAATTTCTGTTTACATGGCACCACTTTTAAAAATGTGAAGAAAGCTATCACATCTCTGCTTAGCCATCTCTTCTCCAAGGTTAAGTATAATTTAAGTAGAGCCACTGCTTATACGACATTATTTTAGAAACTTTACCATTCTACTCACTTTCCTCTAAAACAATTTTGTCAATGTCTTCTTAAAATGTAATGCTCAAACTGAACACAATACTCCAGATATGGGTTGCCTGGGGCAGAGTATTAATATACTAGACGTCTGCTACTGCTGATCTAGTCTACAACTGTAGCACTTACTGATTCTCTGTCTCTGTCTGTCTCTTTCTCAAACACACA
>NC_048225.1:122084886-122161891 GCF_002007445.2 Ailuropoda melanoleuca
AGAACGAAGCCTGTCAAAACAAGTCAATCCCCCCCTTGGGGCATAATGCAAGAAAATTAATCTGTAAGCTTTCAAAGAGAATTGTTTCTAAGCACTTTTTATGGCTGGAAACCACTTGGAATAGGTTCCTTCAAGCCCTACCAATAAATGATACGCTCAGACCACCACTACAAAAAAAAAAAATTAATATACTTTAATATGTCTATGATTTAGAGTGTTCTTTTTTTTTCTTTTTAAGAAAACAACCATATTAAGGAATTGAATTCCTAATGGAAATATAGATGTCACCTCACATATAAACTTGACATTATTTTAAAATTACACTAGGTGAGAGATTGCTTCTGGATTAAAATGACTGGCCCACATCAAGGAGCAGGGCACACACCCTTCTGCAAACACTGTACACCTAGTAGCTTCCTTTGTTTTTAAATACCATCAGCCACATGCGAACACAATCACATTGTACCTTTGGATTGGGATAAAGATCATTCTTGGAGAGGTTTTTACCATCAGCTCCCGTTAAGATTTTGTTGCGAATATGAATCACAATCTCAGCTACATTATATCTGGGGAAAGACAAAGTTTCCATCTTGGGAGTCTCCTAGTCTGAAGGAAGAAAAAGCAAAGATCAGAAACATGGCACAACTAGCTGTTCTCTTTATCTGGAAGCTGATAAATATAAGCAAAATTAACAAGCCAACGTTGAACTATTCATAGAAGTGTTAACTATCATCAAACATCCTAGTAAGATAACACAAAGTACATATATATGTATATCCTAAATTATAAATATGCATATATATCCTAAAATATCTTTTATTCTGAAATGGCTCAGTCATTCTCTAATTTCTTAATCCTGTTCTCTTTCATATGGGAAAGAGGACTTTGTTTGAATAAACTTGAAGATCCATGTTTTTTCTTCGTTAAATTTGGGGGACTTAGGGTTTAACAAGATAGGGTTTAACAAGATTGATCCTCAAGGCAAGATATATAGGGAACACTATCAGAAGTTATATATAAATAGTATCAACATAAGGATAATAAAACTCTAATCTTATATCCTATTCCATGTACATACAGAGAGATGGGTAATAAGATTTAAGATGCAGATAGGAAGAGAGATGGAAAAAAAAATAGAGTAAAAATAGAATGCTGTAATTGGTAGGAATTCCAATCACCAGAGAGAAAACTTAAAACAACAACAAACACCACCACTTCCCCCTAAAGTCCTCAGATGTGAGATACTCCCACCTGTGACCCGCTACCGCAGTCCTTCTCACAATTTCACTCCCACCCCCGGGGGGTGGGGGAGATATCTACGTATGTGTGGAGACATCTTTGGCTGTCAGGACTGGAACTGGGGTGCTACTGGAATCTAGTGGTTAGGAGCCCAGCATGCTGCTAACAGCCTACAATGCACTGGAGAGTCAGCGCAAATGTCAATAACGCTGAGGTTAAGAAATCATGTCCTAGAGCCTTGCATTTACCTGTGACAATACATGCCACGGTGTATTGTGATGATGTTTCTAGAACTCTGACACTACATTTTGAGCCCCCAGAAGCTGACACCTTTTCATTTTCTTATTTCTAGCTGTGGCCGGCAGAATAGCAGTAGGAGTAACAGCAGGAAGAGCACCAGCCACAGCAGCCACTGCCTCTGCCTCTCAGTTGACAATACCCGATTTATTACACACAGATCCCCTACTCTGTGAGGAAGCAGCATAATTCAAAAGACCCAATGTGAATATACTCAATTTTGCCAACAAACTGAAATGAC
Organism: Ailuropoda melanoleuca; assembly: GCF_002007445.2. Taxonomy (NCBI): domain Eukaryota; kingdom Metazoa; phylum Chordata; class Mammalia; order Carnivora; family Ursidae; genus Ailuropoda; species Ailuropoda melanoleuca. The sequence goes on from NC_048225.1 coordinate 122,086,664, forward strand.
CCCAAATTCTGGAAATCCATTTCTTTAGATGCCTAATGTTTCTTACAATATTGCAGTTAAAAGTAGCTTCAGCAACTTGCCTAGCCTCTGATAAATGTAGAAAGCCATTCTGAAAGATGACTGACAACTTTGTACTTCTGCGTCAACACGTGCAAACATCACAAAATTCACTAAATCTCAAGGCAACTTTTTTCCACTTCAGTATGGCTCTAATAATTAGATAACTCTTCCTCACACTGTGTAGAAATCTGTTCATTGTAATCTTTACCCACTGGTCCTATTTCCAGNAGGGCAGAGTGTTAATATACTAGACGTCTGCTGATCTAGTCTACAACTGTAGCACTTACTGATTCTCTGTCTCTGTCTGTCTCTTTCTCAAACACACACGCACAATCAACTAAAACTCCTGGAACTTCTTTAATGTGACCCATTGATATCAAGCCAGGACTTCACGTTTTTCTTACATAATTATTTGAACCTTAAGCAAGGATTTGCACTTCCCATTACTGAATTTTATAATTTCACACTTTCATTCCATAGTCAGCATCTTTCTGACTCCAGATCCTAACACCTTACATATTAAATGTCCTTTTCAGCATAGATACACATTCCACATTTTCATCTAAGTCATAGGTTTAAAAACCACTGATAGAAATATTTGGCCAAAAGATTGTAAAAAAAAGTCACTTTTCCAAAACAAGCTACGTCTGGATCAAAGATTATCACAATAGGGGTGCAGTCAGTTAAGCAACAGACTCCTGGTTTCAGCTCTGGTGATGATCTCGGGTGGCGAGATGGAGCCCCAGGTCAGACTCTGCACTCAGCATGGAGTTGGCTTGGGATTCCCTCTCCCTCTGCCCCTCCCATTTGGGCTTGCTCTCTCACTCCCTCTCTCTTTCTCAAATAAATCTTAAAAGAAAAAAAGGTTATCGCAAGAGAGAAAGAGTAGGTGTAAAATACCTTCATAATCATTATCACACATCCTTCTCTTCCGTGTCTTGCACACTCTATCAGATTAATCCTTATAAACACCAAATGCATCATGTAACATCTTTACAAAAATACTTCAATTACCCTACACACCNCTTTCTGACTCCAGATCCTAACACCTTACATATTAAATGTCCTTTTCAGCATAGATACACATTCCACATTTTCATCTAAGTCATAGATTTAAAAACCACTGATAGAAATATTTGGCCAAAAGATTGTAAAAAAGTCACTTTTCCAAAACAAGCTACGTCTGGATCAAAGATTATCACAATAGGGGTGCAGTCAGTTAAGCAACAGACTCCTGGTTTCAGCTCTGGTGATGATCTCGGGTGGCGAGATGGAGCCCCAGGTCAGACTCTGCACTCAGCATGGAGTTGGCTTGGGATTCCCTCTCCCTCTGCCCCTCCCATTTGGGCTTGCTCTCTCACTCCCTCTCTCTTTCTCAAATAAATCTTAAAAGAAAAAAAGGTTATCGCAAGAGAGAAAGAGTAGGTGTAAAATACCTTCATAATCATTATCACACATCCTTCTCTTCCGTGTCTTGCACACTCTATCAGATTAATCCTTATAAACACCAAATGCATCATGTAACATCTTTACAAAAATACTTCAATTACCCTACACACCACATCAAATTCAAATTTTTCTGTTGATTTCTAAAACATTCCAATATTTAATAAATCAATGAATTTTCTGTTTCAAATTAGTCTCCTCCAAGATGTTTCCCAAACTCCCAATACTTCTTTTTGGAATCATCTTTCATATCCAATTTCTATCTTTCTTTGATAATACAACTTCAGTTCCAATTCATTTGTGGGAGGTGGGGGAAAGGACCGTCCAACTGAACAGTATGAGGTCTCTAGTGGGATAAAGCATATAAACAACCTAATAATATATGTAGACTGACCCACAGACCACCTAGCAATTCACTGCTAATTATCCCTCTGGTTTCTTGCAACACCTAGAAGCTGAACAGAGTACATGTTGACAGAATACCTGTTATATCGTACACACTTCGTTTTGCTAAAACAAGTTAGTTCATGAAATCAAAATTCCAGGAGGCAAAGACTAAACAAACAACCTCAATAAATTAAGTAAAAAGTTTCCTGAACTCATTCAGGGAAAATGAACGTGCTATGCACGCATGGTACCATACATACACCGCTCTTATCCTTTGATTCTTAGATTAAGCATGATATTTTTGCTGGCTAAGCGATGTGTGCGCAACGGAGATCTGTAGAAAGTTGACGAGCGTCTCAACACTACTGCCTTCTAAATAAATGGGTTAAAAAATATAAATACGAGCTTCAACTGGCCAACTTCAGCTCAAGTTTCTTCTCACACAGTTTATGCGGCAACAAACACTCACCGTTTCTTAAGAACGAACTAACCTCAGGTTGTTTCTGGGACCAACACTAAATTAAAAGAACCCCCATCTCCCAAGGGCTGGCTTTTCCAGCCTCCTCCCCAGCCCTGCGAGCAACGAAAACACTGCCAGCCCGGCGTCCGGGCTCCGGCCCGCGCCTCCGGAGAGACGGCGCACTCAGGCTCCCGTCCTCCCGTGTCCGTTCGCGTTCACTTACCGCACCAGCCAGCCGCCCGCCGGAGGGCGAAGATCCGAGGAGCTGCTGCAGGGGCGATCAGAAGTCAACAGACATCAACGATCAACCGTTGTCTCTTTTCAAACTTGCCGCCTCCTACTGGAAGTCCCGCCCCCTCCGCCCAGCCCACTTCCTGCGCGGCCGCCGCGCCGGGTGCCGGTAAGGCTCAATACACTCGAGGCAGGTGGGGCTTGTGCTGCGAGAGAAGGCGCCGGGCTCCAGGCGGAACCGTTTTTCGCGGCGTTGGCGTCTAGTCGGACCTGGATTTCACAGGAAGTGCGAGTGCAGCGATTTGCAGGAAGGGCTCTGAGTTCGGGGAGCGGGGATGCTGCAGAGGTGCTCTACGGCTTGGAGCCTGTCGGAGGCCCAAGGTTGAGAGCAAAAGCGAATGCACAGTTTCTAGAGATTTGAGCTAAGCTCAGAGTGAGAAGGGAGAGACAATGTGGGGCTCTCCATGGGGCAGGGTAAGTCCTAGAGTCCTAGATATATTAATACCGATATTATTCGGTATTAATACCGATATTTTGAAATCGAGTATGATCGCACGGCTTCTGTGTTAGGCTTCATTAAAAGGGGATGGAAGAAGGGGACTGTCATCAAATGAGGGATTTAAATCAGAAAGGCCATGCAGCTGGCGAAGGACGCGCCCAGTGGTTCACACGCAGAACAACCAGTATCCAGACACAAATGCCCTGATTCTGTGTTGGTGAGCACGACTTGGAGAGGTGAAAGGAGCGTAACGGTTCATCCGGCCAGAGCCTTTCACTTTTACAGGCAGGCAAACGGGGGCTTGGAAGTGATTTGTTCCCAACTGTGCAGTGAGCGGCACTGTCTAGAGTAGAAGCCGAGAGTCCTGATTTTAGCTTCTCCCTCCCTCCGGGCATCTCTCCACAGTAACCAGGCACACCAGCTTCTTCCCGACACTGACTGTTCCCCAAACGTGCACGTCCCCGAGTGAAAAGCGCTTCATCATGATCACAAGTCAGACTCTTGCAGCGCAATACATGAGCGAACTAGTGTCGGTGGAGAAACCGTGGAGTTTTATTTGGGTTTGGGGTNAACTAGTGTCGGTGGAGAAACCGTGGAGTTCATTTGGGTTTGGGGCGCTAGAGGCTATAATGGGACCTACATCTGACTGCAGGATGGAGTATTAGCTGGTGAGGGTCGTATGTTGGATGCGGAGTCTGGACTGAATAAAGTGAAAAATCATGCTAGAAAGATTGCGTTGGAAGTGGACAAATTCTGGTGCTTTCTCGTGCGTATTGTTAGAGAAATCTGTACCCGTTCTAGCAATACATTTCATATTAAGTAGTTTGGGGCTTTTTTTCCCCTAAGTCCGTGTACTTAGGTATATGTCAAAGTCAGAATGTAGTAAAACTCAAAAACAGGTTAGGAAAGCAGAATTTTAAAGATCTCAGAGAGTCAGTGAGGAAAGGAGAGAAAAAAGACCTTTTGTTGGCACTTGCCGAACCAAATGTATTACTTGTGCATACTTACCCTCCCCTGGAGCACATCTCCTTTAGAGGCAGGGAAAGGGGGGGGCACCTAAGGGTGGAGGGCACAGCTTTGAAATCAGTAGCTGGGTTTAAATCTCCAGTCCCACTACTACCTATATGGACTCAGGCAAGTTGTTTAACCTCACTAAGCTGCTTTCCACCTCTGCAAAATGGAGATAATAGTCCTATTTGATTTGTAGGTTGTCATGAAGATTAAATGAATTTGTTCATGTAAAGTGTGTGCCAGAATTGTGAGCACTCAATATATATTAGTNTGTGAGCGCTCAATATATATTAGCTGTTATTTTTATTATTATTTGTATTTGGCCCCTACGTACATGGTAAGCACTCAGCAAATGTCTGAACTGTTGAGAATCCAGACAAGAAAAGATGTGGGCCAAGAATAGAATGGACCCAATGGGAAGAAAAACAAGACAACTCTACAATGTAATAGATTAATTGGGGGATAATTTTACCATAGATATGGCAGTTTGATAGCTATATTAGAATTAAAAGTATGAAAGAACTAATGGGTATTTATTGAGATTATCTCAGTTATAAGGGTAAGTGTGACTTTAAAAGTTCAGTTGCCTATTACTGAGCAGTGTGAGGTAGGGGGCAGAATGGCAGAAATCTCAACTTAGACTTCTAATCATCATCCGTAAAGACACTAACTACAGCAGAAAATGGAACCTAGTATTCTTTATGACTATGGTGTCGTGTTTTTCTGCACCTGTATCCCCTCNCAAGAAAAGATGTGGGCCAAGAATAGAATGGACCCAATGGGAAGAAAAACAAGACAACTCTACAATGTAATAGATTAATTGGGGGATAATTTTACCATAGATATGGCAGTTTGATAGCTATATTAGAATTAAAAGTATGAAAGAACTAATGGGTATTTATTGAGATTATCTCAGTTATAAGGGTAAGTGTGACTTTAAAAGTTCAGTTGCCTATTACTGAGCAGTGTGAGGTAGGGGGCAGAATGGCAGAAATCTCAACTTAGACTTCTAATCATCATCCGTAAAGACACTAACTACAGCAGAAAATGGAACCTAGTATTCTTTATTACTATGGTGTCATGTTTTTCTGCACCTGTATCCCCTTACATGCTCTGTATCTGTTCTTCTGTTTAATTTTCTCTGTCGGTGCTCAGGCCTTTGCCTCTCTTCCCAGCCTAGACTTCAGGGTTTATCGGCATCCAAACTCCCCATGTCCAAGGCCTCTGACCCAGGTGCCTGTCCACATTGACCCTGAATGCATCCCGTAAATCCTCAGCTCAGCTCCCTGAAGGAAACACTACACAGGGGCATACGACACATTCGTGGTCTCCACCTTCCCCTCACCCCCTCCTTATTGACAGTCTGTTAATTTATCCTCCGTCAGTTTCCTGTCTTAGAGCTTTGAGTGCCTTCTTACAAACCACCCCTTCCCAGCCTCAACTCCCATTTTTATTAGAAGGAGGTTGGTGTAGTCTGAAAGGTGTTTTTCAAGCACGTAACACACATTCACATGCATCTGCAGTTTTTATGCCTGTTCCTGTTCTCATTTTAGTCACATGTTCTCTTTCTAGATTGCACTTTAGAGGCTGGATGACAGACCTGTAAGGACTGAGCAGACCTTTGAGTGACATGACGGGGATATTCAATGAGACGGTNATTCGATGAGACGATGACAGCCTGCAGCTGGGACTTTACCTTTAATGCAGGGGGTGCTCTGTGGTAGCTCGTGCTTTGGGTTAAAATAAAACAAATCTCTTTTTAAAGTGATAGGTTCCAAATTGNTGACAGCCTGCAGCTGGGACTTTACCTTTAATGCAGGGGGTGCTCTGTGGTAGCTCGTGCTTTGGGTTAAAACAAAACAAATCTCTTTTTAAAGTGATAGGTTCCAAATTGTTTCTGCTTTGTTTTTAGCAGATCAGTAAGGCTGAAAAGTTGATTCACTTGATCTAGGGTGATAGAAATAGGTGAAAATATGAAGATGGAGTCTACTCCCTACTTGCTATCAGGCACCCGTGCATTGGGACGGAGGTTCCCTATGGGCCACACATTTCCAGTAGCCTTGTTTCCAGTTAAATGAGAAAATTCAGGCTGTTGTGCAACATACACCTGAATGCCCAGCCTCCCCATGTCCCTCCCCTCCTCGTGTACCTCCCTCTTAACTTATTTTAGAAGATGGAATATACCACCCCCGCCTGTGCTGTGGGCAAGTGCTTCTCGTTCTTTCTAAACCTCTCAGCTGCATTTGCTACCACTGATCAGATCCTCTTTGAAACCTAACTCCCTGTGCTTTGCTCCTTTCTCTTCTATCTACCTCATGCTTCTTAGCTGGCTCTTTCTCTCCCTGCCCTTTAAATAGTGTAAGTTCCAACCTTGTTATTATTATTTTTTGTCTGTATTTTCTCTTTGGGAGTATCATCCACTCGTTGTTTTAATCTGGTTGCTCATGAAACCTGAAACTACTGCTGTTCCTGACTTCTCCCTTGAGATTCAGGCTTTTATTTCTATTGGTTCACAAGTTCCTTGGGACCTTCCTGGGTATAATCTGAAACCAGGCAGGGAGAGACGGAAGAAAGAGGTAGGCCACTCCAGATTAGCAGGTAGCAGGTTAAATAAACAACAGAACCTACATACAAGGTTTGTCTTGGGTGGCCGCAAGAGGAGTAGATCTCTGCATTTGCCTGCCAAATCTTGAAAGTTTATATAGAATCCTTAGTGGGTTTCAGTCACGTATACAATCCAGGTGGGTCTCAACAGCACATCACTGTCTCAAGGCTGTGTCCTTGGAGCAGCCTCTGGGCGCAGGAAGGCAAGCTGGACACACATTCCAAGGACAGGGAGGGGGTGAGGAGCCTCCAGTCGCCGGTGTCCAGCTCACAGGTCAACCAGCGGCCATGTCCTCTTGGTGACTCCTTCAATAATTTCCTTGCCTTCTAGATAGATCCACTTGGGAGGGCGCATGAGCCATTCCAACTTTAATTTGTCCCTTTCATTTCCGCTATCTTAGTGCTATCCCTAGCCTTACCACCCCTGCCCACACCCCCAAATTCATCTTGTAAGTAGCAGCCAGAATGATTAGTCCCAAATGTGAATCTGAATGTTTCCCTTGTCTGCTTAGATTTCGTCCAACCATCTTTCTTATCACCTCCAAGATAAAGTCTAACTCCATGGCCTGGCATGCTAGGACCTCCACGATCTTGTCAGTGTTTATGTTTCCAGCCTCACCTCCCATCACACCCACTTCCTGTCCATGAGGCTGTTTTATACTTTGAGACCATATTTGTGTTGACTTGTCTGGGCTATCCTGATTTTCTTTGCCTGACTCTTACTTATTCTTACTTATTTTTCAGAGAGTCTTTCAAGAAGTTTTTGCCTATGCCATAGTCTGAATTAGTTGGCTTTCCTCCTGGCTTTCTTGGCAATCATCTTTTCATTCAAAAAAACTTTATTGAGCCCCTAATTTTGTGCCAGGTGCTGAGCTGCGTACTAGAAACATAATAGTGAAGAAACAAATGTGGGAGAAACCAATCTGACAATTGGCCTGACACCTTATATTCTCATAGGGAAGGGAGGCAGGTAATAAAAAGAAATTTTTAAAAAATGCAGTTCAGCCTGATTGGCTCCATGCTTGAGAATATCTAAGAACTGGCCAGGTTAACCGGGGCGGGGGGTGGGGTGGGGGTGGGCAGTGCTGCAGATAGAGGTAACAACTCATGTGAAGGCCCACACAAGAGAGGAAAGCACAGTCTGGGAACACAGATTCTAGACAAGGGGCTGAGGAGGTAAACAGGGACCAGATCATGAAGAATACTCTAGTCATGTTAAGGAGTTCTTCCTAAAGGTAATAGAAAGCTTGAAGGGTTGGACATGATTAGGTTTGTATTTTAGATAATGATTCTGGCTAGTGTGAGATAAGTGCAATTCAAGAGCGGCAAGGACACCAGTTGAAAAGGGAGGGAAACCAGTTAGGACATCATGACAGTAATCCGGAGGAAAAAAGATGGCAGCCAGTACGAGGCTATTGCCAGTGTGATGGAAATAGATCCCAGAGGAATTTAAGAAGTACAAGTGGTGGGACTTGACGACTGCTTGAACTAGGAGGGCAGAAGTAAGAGAAAGCAAGGATAGAGCCTCGTAAACAGGTTTTGGTGAAGACAGGAACTACCCTATTTGCCATAATATACTCATAGCCTAGCACAAGTCCTTAGATGTTGCAGATTCCTGATCAATGTTTCGTGAGAGCTTTCTGACCCAAACACCCAGATAAATGAGCTGTCATTCTGATGTATAGAGGGAAACTCATTTTGGGTGGTGAGCAGTGGTTGAGCTGTAGACGTGTCAAGCTCAAGACACCTGTGGGAGATACACGTGGAAACGTCCAGATCCGTGGCATTTGGAAGAGCGCAGTGGGTTCTTTTTATACTTAAAAAATAAAAGTGTATGTTATATTGAAACGAGCTGCTATATGTCTGTCTCAACTGCTATACGGGACTGGTTCTTAATGGCTTGATTCCTGGGCACCTAACACCAGGTCTGGTACAAACTGAACACCCCGTTAAAGTTGAAATGAACTACTCCTTTTTAAACATGGTTCATCTAACAGGAGAAATCAGTAATAACAGTAGCCTCTGAGGAGGAAAACGGGGAGGGCGTGGGTAAGAGTAAAAGGAGATTTCGATTGTATATTCTTTGGTTCTTTATGTTCCCCCTCCATGGGCTTAGACTTCTTAAGAAAAATAGAAGGGTGAACCAAAAAGTGTTCTATTCAACTTCCGTGAACTTTAACCTGAAAACCACACTCTGACTATGTCTGATCGGTGTAAGGGAGGATAGTGATGCTATCTGAAATCATGACAGCATTTTTGACCATATCACATTGACTGATTCAGATTTGTTGGTTGTATCATTGATGCCATTATTCAACTCCCTTAATATTATTAATAATTTTTATTCATTTCTTAAAAATGATGACTAACCATGAGTAGCAGGCTGAAGTAAAATTATGAACATATTTTATACGAAGGGCATCAGACAAAATCTTTGAAGCTCCGTATCGAGAGATGTAGATAACACCTCATAGAAAGGAGTGTCCTAGTTTTATGCCTGCCTAACATTTCATAAGAGAGAAAGCAATGTGTTGTCTAACACATATCGCTCAGCAACATTACAGGTTATATCTAATGTGCAAAACGCTTTATCACAAGTGTTGGAATAGGCTTTGCACGTTTTAACCATAGTTCATTATGAATGAATAAGTAAAAATGTATAATGCTTTTATAGATTTTTCAATTACTATTTTAGGGTAAATTTTATATAAAAGTTTGGGGCTATAGGTCTACTGAAAATGCACCATTATATAAAGAAAACAGCACATTCTAGTAACATTTCTGTATGCATGGCATGTTCACTGGTGGCGTAGTTGTACTAACGTTAACCTTATGCCCCTTGAAAGTCAACAGGAGTAGAGTGATAAACATCGAACACAATGTTCTAGGTGGAAAAAATTAGATTCTAAATTTATTGGCTTTAAAATACATGTTTAGAGGGGTACCTGGGTGGCACAGCGGTTAAGCGTCTGCCTTTGGCTCAGGGCGTGATCCCGGCGTTGCGGGATCGAGCCCCACGTCAGGCTCCTCTGCTGGGAGCCTGCTTCTTCCTCTCCCACTCCCCCTGCTTGTGTCCCCTCTCTCGCTGGCTGTCTCTGTCTCTGTCAAATAAATAAGTAAATAAAATCTTTAAAAAAAAATAAAATACATGTTTAGAGTTCAGGCTTAAGAAAAACAGCATTGGGGGCGCCTGGGTGGCACAGCGGTTAAGCGTCTGCCTTTGGCTCAGGGCGTGATCCCGGCGTTATGGGATCGAGCCCCACATCAGGCTCCTCCGCTGTGAGCCTGCTTCTTCCTCTCCCACTCCCCTTGCTTGTGTTCCCTCTCTCGCTGGCTGTCTCTATCTCTGTCGAATAAATAAAAAAAATCTTTAAAAAAAAAAAAAAAGAAAGAAAGAAAAACAGCACTGAAGTCAAAGTAGCTGTCTGCTTTGGTTATCTTTTAATCATCCCAGACCTGTCGATCTGCTTCATTCCTCAGCTTTGTTAGTGGATTTGGGAACTGAGCTCTACATTTGCAATGGTTTAAACATAATCTTTCTTATGGACTCAAAGGGAATTTTTAGTTTGAAGCCAGAAAATACACGTCGTTTGCTGATTTTTGATGAGCTCTAAATCAGATCCAAGGGAGAAAACACATGGTGTTCTACTCGAGCCCCCTAGTACCTCCCCACCACCCCTCACACCATCTTGTTTTAACACAGTTAATATAGAGCACCTTAGGCATTAATAGCCCAAACTAATTGGACATTGATAAAAATATTTGTCCAATGTGACTTTTTCTTTCCAAACATAATTTTCATTCCCTGGGTATTTCCAATGTTGGCGTTATAATATCCTGTAGTGTTGCCAGTTATTTCAAGGGAGTTCATGGGAGTCGCAAGAAAAAATATTAATGTTAATCAATTTAAGGAACAAAACAGATGAACGGAGGGGAGGAAAAAAGGAGACGCAAACCAGAAAAGAGACTCTCAGTGATAGAGAACAAAATGAGGGTCGATGGAGGGAAGTGGGGGGGAGATGGGCTAGTCAGATGATGGGCATTAAGGAGGGCACCTGTTGTGATGAGCCCTGGGTGTTGTATGTAAGGGATGAATCACTGAATTCTACCCCTGAAACTAATATTACACTGTGTGCTAACTGGAATTTAAATAAAAACTTGAAAAAAATAAGAATGTTAAAATTAATCATTCATAACAAATTTTGGAAAAGAAAGTTACAATGAAACCAATAATGACAGAGTGAGCAGAAATCAGAAAACTCTGGGGATAAATAGCTTTTGTCACAATTCTAGTGTTGTGTTGTTATTCCTATGAGTTCCTTAATGTTAGTGACTTCTATTATCTAGAGTTAGTCTAATATAGACTCTTTAATGAACCCTGAGAGGGAAATCACTTCTCAGTTCCCAACATCTTTTTATACCCACTAATTCTCTTTTCTCTCAGGAAAGAGACTCCGTGTGTTTTATCAAAAAATTTCGGTGTAAGTACTAAGTGGATAGTATCTAATTTCATCCTTTGGTATTTGAAAAAATTTCACCTGCCAGTTTCCTCCCACTACTTATTAAGCAGACTCAAACTGATAAACAGAGTTTGGGCATATAAATTCAAAATTAATACTGAATATTGCTCCGGATGGCCCGTTATGATATGTTCCACCTGTTTATCTTTTGCTTTTGGTGCTTCTGGTGCTTTTGGTGCTTGAAATAACTGCTTTAATAATAAGCACTCGTGTATAAAAGATGTCCCAGGTACGAGTTCCTCTGCACGCATTACCTCGTTAATGGTAACAGCTGCACGAAGTAGCTTCTATGCCCACTTTCAGATGAAAAACCAAAAGTGCAAGTCACTAAAGAACTTCAACAATGTACTCATAGTCGTATGGCTAGGAAAGCAAGGAGCCAACAGTTGAACCCAAGCAATCTAATGGTGGAAGACCCGCCCTTCGCTACTCCACCGTGCCACCTAACGAACCCCGACAGCATATGGGCAGGATCAGTGCTGATTGCTGTAGCCTGTGCAGCAGACCCCTTCTCTTTACGTTCTGCAGCTTGTATCCCTGGGTCCTTGTAGCAAGGCCTGTATCCCTAGATACCTTCTACCCTCTCCCGCTTCCCTGCTATACACACATACAAAACCAGTGAGAGAGGCCTATGGGGCATTGAGTGGCTCCTTTGGGTTGGGTTTAGTTGATGGTTCCTCTGACCTAACTGCTTTGCTTCCTTGTGTTGTTCTAGGGATCATGAGCTCTGGAGGCTTTGGGGTGGGTTGGCAGCCTCACAAGAAGATTCTAGGTCTTCAGAGATGTCCTAGGTAGGTATTATTTCATACCTAACCCTCTTCTTCCACAATTCGGCAGCTTCCAAGTCTCTCCCAGCCCCTATTTCTCTAGGACCTACTGTCACTCCAAAGAGGGTAAAGTCCCAGGCTCTCCCAGTTTCTTCCTTTGTCTTAAAAGGAAGTCTCATAGCTTTTGCCATTTGTTGAATGTCACTTGCTTCTGGTTCTGCTCACTAACATGCTCTCCTCTGGGGGTTTTTCTCCTGGGGTTAATATTAACTAAAACAAAACACACTTAATAATTTATCCCACTCCAAGAACTAATTTCCTTAAGAAAACCACTACTTGCTCTCCATGAGAAATTCATAGTGTTTACATACTTTTGACCTTATTTCTTAGGAGTAAACCAACTCTCTTATGCTAAGAGATTTCCTACCCTGACTGACAAGGAATTATTTATCTTGAAATCACTTTCTCCCCTAGCTGCAGCAAGGGTGTCGTTGTGTGAGGGAATGGGGACATTCTACCTCACCCCTCTTACGTTTTCATTCTAAACTTGGAGACAGAAAACAGAGAGGCAAACCACCTGGCTAGAACTAAGTTCTAACCCCAGGATAAGCCAGACTCGACAAATATTGCAAAGATTTTGTATAGACTAGGAATATACTGGCCATCACTGTCTGTCAGCAGGAATTCATTGAACACTTGTATGTGTCTGACCCTCTAGTCTCAGAACCAAAAATTAGAACATATCACCAGTGCAAAATTATGTTTTAACTTCCTCTTCTTTTCTAGGTGAGCGAAAGGGAAAGACCCTGTTTCTCCTCTCAACATTCTATTGCAATTCCAGTCACCAAATATGTGGGTTTTTTCCCCACACTGATCAATTCTCAATGCCAGCTGGGTGTCCAACAATTCAGTTCAGTTCTGACACTATTTACCAGGGGTTAGCATCAGATCCCGCAGGTTAAGAACTTAGCCCACAAGACTGCCCTACTTCAGAAAGCAATCACAAGTCTAAGGTTTGGCACTTGTGCTTCTGACCAAAAGCTATAAATTGGAGTTTCCATGACCCCTTCATCAGGTTCAAAAACTTGCTAGAATGGCTCAAAGAACTCAGGGAAACACATTTACCAGTTTATTATGTAATAGAGGATGTGATAATAGTTATAGGTGAACAGTCAGATGAAGAGACACACAGAGTGAGGTCTGGGCAGGTCCTGAGTGCAGGAGCTCCTGTCCCCATGAGGCTGGGGTGCCACCTCCTGACACGTGAGTACATTCACCAACCAGAAGCTCTCTGAACCCCGTCGTATTGGAATTTTTATAGAAGCTTCATCACATACTCATGATTGATCATTAACTCAATTCCATCCCCTCTCCCTGCCCTGAGAATGGGGGAAAGCCTGAAAAGTTCTCAGCTTCTAATCATGGCTTGGTCTTTCTGATGACCAGCCCTCATCTTGAAGCCATCCGGAGCCCACCCAGAGTCACCTCATTAGAACAAAAGATACTCCTGTCACTCAAGAAATTCCAAGGAATTTAGGAGCCCTGTGTCAGGAACTAGGGTCAAAAACCAAATATTAGAACAAAAGATGTTCCTAATGTTCTTATTGCTTAGGTTATTATGAGGGTTTTAGAAGCTCTCTGCCAGGACTGGGGAAGGGGGGGTTGTGGAGAGGGTAGGGAGAGGAGGACAGAGACCATACATTTTGCCTCTTATTTCAGTTTCCTTCTTAGTGAAATAGAGGCTTTTCCTAGATAGATTAAAAAAAAAACCCAAAAAATACAAAAGTGCTCATTTTTATTTCATAATAATATAGCGAAGGATTTATTTATTAAGTTCCCCAGCTATTTATCACTTTGCCAATGTAGAATTCTAGATTTATGTTGGAGAAAGCAGTTTCATTTCAGGGAAAAGAATAAAGGATATACTAGAATTAATTTTTCCTGGATGATGACGTCTTTTTGGCTCAGAAAGGGGATGAGGTAAAGAGAGGTAGCAGGGCCTGGGGAGGTAAGGGCAGGAAGACCACACATTGGGCAGCCTGGCCACAGAATCCCGGTAGCTTTGGCCTCCACTTTCGTCTCACCTCCTATAGGTGTTGCTCCCAGATGGGAGGTGAGCGCTCTTGGTATATGAATTTAGAAATTAAGAGATTAAGAAAAAGGTGTTGTGTGTTAGGGCTGTCATAGCTAGTACCACAAACAGGGTGGCTTCAACTCCAGAAATTCATTGTCTCACACAGTCTGGAGACCAGAAGGCCAAGATCAAGGTGTCAGCAGTGTTGGATCCTTCCAGGCTGCAAAGAACCTGTTCCGTGCCTCTCCCCAGCTGCTAGCCGTTTGCTGGCAGTCTCTGGTTTTCCGTGGCTTGTAGATGGACCGCTCCAATCTCTGCCATTATCTTCACATGACGTTCTTTGTATATGTGCCTCTGTGTCCAAATTTCCCATTCTTTTATGAACACCAGTAATACAGGAGTAAGAGCTACTCTAATGACTTCATTTAACTTGATTGTGTCCAGAAAGACCCTGTTTCCAAATAAGGTCACATTCTGAGGTTTTGGGGATGTGGACTTCGATATACCTCTTTTGGAGAACACAGTTTAACCCATAAAACACATTTCACCGCATCATGAACCAAAATCCTTCCTGTACAGGGTCTATAAATAGCCTGAGGACTCAAGCCAGGACAAATGTGCCAGCTTCCCTCTGAGAAGAATACAATTCCTGGATTTATACTTTTTAAAACTGAGTACTAATTACTTATTATTTTTATATCACTAATGCCCTTTGAGTGCAACATGCTGAATCCGTGTAATTCATTTTATTTTTCTTAGAAACCGTGCTCTTAAAAAGCACTGTCTGGACAACTTCAGAACGAACAAACAAAAAGTTAATTGAATTGGTGACACTTTGTATCTCTTTCATGGAGAAAAATAAGGTTTTACGCAACTGAGCACGAAGGATTGTCTTAAATTTCCCCAGGACTGACAGTGTCTGTGAATTCTAAACCAGGCACTTGGTGAATACACAGAGACAAAATTGAGAGAAGCATCACAAAGTATGGGTTTAGAAACAACTTTTGTAGGGTGCCCAAGCCCCAAACTTTTGATAACCTGCTGGTTTGCTAACAGTGGAAGAGTTTGCTTTCTGTTGTGTAGCCGGCTTTCAATGAGCTATATTACAGAGCCCACATCAGTTCCGCAGGGGGATGTGGACCAGCGCCAGGGGGCGCCACTTCCGGTGACTCCGTTTGGAGCATCCCTCAGACCTAACCAGCTGTGGACCAGTGACTGTACTTGAGGAAAGCGTATCCCACAAGAGAATCCTGGGTAAAGATGGAGGTGCCAACCAACGGAGGAGTCTGTCTTCTCCCTCACCGATCTGTAGAAACTGTGGCCCACCATGGAGGTCCCACTGGGAACAGGAGAGCGCTGTGGGGAGAGAACCCTTAGGAAAACTCGAGAAGGAATCCAGAGGAAGAGCATGTTTGTAACATGGTGGAAAGTGCCTATTTCTTATGTAGATATTATGAATACGGGAAGTACGCCGGTATAGCCCGCACCTGCAGGGCTCAAAGGCACCGAAGTAAATACTTGGGAAGAGAACCCAGGATATGATATGAGGCTCCAAATGAAAGGATACAGTGGTTGGGTCGGGGGCAGGACCTCTAGAGCAGCTCAGGCAGCCATGGGACCAAGGGAGGGAGCCCTCACCCCCCCCAAAAAATATTGCAGCAGGCCTGGAGTTAGTCCAGCCTGAGGACAATTGAACACCTCTCCAAGAAACGAAGCGCTCCCTCCTTACAAGACCACCCCATCCACAGCAGCCACCAGCAAAGGACAGAGCCATTTCAAGCCAGGGGGATTCCAGAAATGCCTTATACCTTGGTCCAGGATAGAGACAGTTTTGTAAGGTGAACTCTGAGTCTCTTGTCCCTCCTCCCTGCCTTCAATTTCAAAGAAAATAGGCCTAGAAATAAGAGAGGGGAGTAGGGATAGAGCTTCACTTCCTCCCCTCCTGTTTTGAACTGGTAAATCTACGTTTTAATGATTGAAGGTGGCCAGCAAGTTATGGAATCTACCCAAGATGTGATTAAAGAAACAAAAGAGAGAGATTCAAAATAACATAGTTGGAGGCAATAATTAGAAGAAACAAAACAGTTTAGGATTTATAGGGCGCAGCATTGTAAACACTGCTGAGCCAGTAATGATCCTGTTCTTAGAAGGAATCTCCGGGCCTGACCATAGACATAATTGAGGACGGCTTGCTAGAGCGTGAGACAAAAATAAGTCTTCTTTTGTGGCTGTTTTCAGTGTTTGAGCTTCTAATCATTAAAGAGTCACTATACTGGCTGTTTCATACCTAGGGATCCCATTTCCATAAATTTATCAAAATATTTATTTAACAAATATATGTTGATTGCCTATTAGCAGATGGACATTATATTAGATGCGGGCAGTATAAGTGTAAGTAAGGGGTTGTCCCTGTCCTTGAAGAGGTCATTGTGTGTGTGTGTGTGTGTGTGCGCGCGCGCACACACGGGCACGTTTATGAACAGCTGATTATACCTCAACCAGAGAAGGATAGCAGAGGGTTGACTGACATGTGGTGATAGTTCCCAGGAGGAAGCAGTTAATCTCCAGGGGAAATCAATAGTCTTCACACAAAGCATGACACTTGAGCCGGTTCTGGGAGGAGGGGACCATTAAGACCACTGAACCCATGTCAGCATTTAACACCATGTTCAGATGAGTTTGGCAGGTTGTTTTTTCACCTGGCAGTTAGATGAGAGCAAGAAGGCTCTGAAGGGAGGAAGGAATGCCCGAGTGAGGAGGGTGACAAGGACAGAAGCCCGGTGCTCTGGGCTGAGTCTCCAGGGAGAGAAGGAGGAGAGGTGCTGCCAGAGGGGGGAGGGGAGCCNGGAGCCAAAACTGGGGCCTCGATCACTCTACTGAGGTTCATCTGGGTTCTATTGATATCTATTAGGGGTCTTTTTATCATTGTATTCCATTTAGCAGGCAAGTTTGGCCAGTGACCAAACAGACGGGACAGTCCCTGATTCTTTTTTTTTTTTTTTAAGATTTTATTTATTTATGTGACAGAGAGACAGCCAGTGAGAGAGGGAACACAGCAGGGGGAGTGGGAGAGGAAGAAGCAGGCTCCCAGCGGAGAAGTCTGATGTGGGGCTCGATCCCAGAACACCGGGATCACGCCCTGAGCCGAAGGCAGACGCTTAACGACTGCGCCACCCAGGCGCCCCCTGATTCTTAAGGCTTTACAATTCGAAACAACGTGCAAATGTGTAGAGAGACATAAAGATCAGTAAAACAGGGGCTGAAACAGTTGTAAATGGAAGCCCCCAAACGAGCCACTGAGCACGTACAGAAGTGAGGTTCAAGTTTTTAAGTTCCGGTTTCCATGACGGGTACACTAGAACATCAGCTAGTTGCGTGATTTGGAGCAAGTCTCGGAGAGATCCCATTTTTAAAAATAATCCTAAAACTAGAAGGTCCGGCTCAATTACTATCATGATCCTTTCCAAAGCCGTCTATAATTTATGACCCTTTGAGGTTAGTTCAATAAGTGCGAACGATGCCACAGTCAGACTTGGAGCACGAGGATGAAATCCATTCATTTAAAAACGATGTGTTGAGTATCTGTTAATAAGGTTCCCCGGTAAAATGCAGGATACGTACTTACATTTGAATTTCAGATAAGGAATGAGGACTTTTTAAAAATATAATTATGTTCCATGAAATATTGTACATATTCAAATATTATACTTAAAAAGTATACTTGATTTGAAATTCAAATTTAACTAGATGTCCTTTTTAAATATATAGCTTTTCTAAATTGAACATCCTTCCAAGGAAAAGCTAGGCTCTGTGGAGAACAGTGAATCCAGTGGAGATGCTGCCCTGGCTCTGAAGGGTGAGATAAGACTCAATATAAGTAATCATACTACAACGTGAAAGGTGATAAGTGTATGCAAAATATACAGAGAGAAGGCTGTGAAAGTTCACTAGAGGGAGAAATTGCTTCCAGCCATGAGAAGTAAGGGAAGCCTCTGAGGAGGCCTCGGCAAAATGGCAGGAGTGACCCTTGTGAACATGGAAGGGGTAGGGAGAAGGGTCTTCCCGGGAGACTTGGTGGCTCTCGAAAAGTCTTGGAGGTGGGAAATGGCAGAATAAGAGAGGACACTCACCAGTCGCTTGGTGCGCCTGTGTCCTGCATGCGTGAAGGGAACTCATGGCAGAAGGGATTGGAAAGGGAGGGTTGGGCCACACTGGAGGAGCCTGGCCGGAGGTAGGAGGGATGGAGCCTGGAAATCTGAAGAGGCTAAGGGGTTGTACTTGGTGCTTGAGGTTTTGGATCCAGGGTCACACAGACACCAAGAGAAGGGAGACCGTGAAGGATCATCCCCAGCCAACCACCTCCAAGAAAACATGGCCCTTTCATATCGTCTCGTTCACAAAGGAAAATCTGTATCTTAACAAATATAAGAGAGGAGAAATGTGGTAAAGTGGGAAAAACACAAGCTTTGGTGTGAAAACACTGTGAGTTCAAATCCGCATCCCCCCTCTGTACGATCTTACTTCCTGCCTCTGAAGCATGGTTTCCTTATCTATAAAGGGGACTAACAACCGTCTTGCCGTGCTTGCACGTTATGAGGAAGTACCAACATCTACCTGGAACATAGGAGGAGCTCACTAATTACTAACTGCTGAGTGAGCTATCATTTCACTTACTACTTATTCCCCTTCTACCCTCAAGTGTCTTATTTTATTGGACCAGGTGAAGATGCTACCAGTAAATAGAAAACTTACCTTCAAAATACTCATTTTTTTCTCTTTATAAAGAAATTAATTTTTTAAAATAAAGAACAACATATACCTGCTTGAACTGAAAAAAGGAAAAGAAAAAGAAAAACCAAGAAGCCAATATTTGGAATATTTGGGCCAAATATTTGCTCTAAATAGGTTCCCTCAATACCAAAGGAAAGCTAGATTGCTGTCCTAACTTAAATATCACACCATTTGAACAGGTATCCTGGGGAGAACTTGAGTAGTTATTTGGGTAGTTATTAAATGAAAGCAGGCATTTCTACTTAAGTATCTATGGCCTGGCCAGGCAGTGCGAAAGTTCTAGCTCAGCTGCTGAATCGGGGAGTCTCAGGGATGCTGAGTTTTTGGTGGGAGAACAAAGCCTAGCGCTCATGACCCGTGAAAGCCAGAGAGAAGGGGAACTTGAGCAGGAATAGGACAGTTTATTCCTTGTAAAGACTCATTCTAAATAATTCTTCTTGTTTCTGGTTTTGTCCCCCAGAAGTCTATCTCAGTTGTTTATGTAAAATGGGCCACAAAGGTGGATTACCAATTCATCCTCTGAGAAAAGCACCTAGAGGAACGGTGACCCAAAGTGTCCTGTCAACGTCTGTAACAGCCACCAGAGCTGAGAGTGCCTTTACAGATAATGCCTCCCTATTTTGGTATTTTTTCTTTTAAAAATGGATTATCCCCAGTAGCTACCGTTTATTCATGTCTTTTCTCCTCAACCTCACTCCTGTCCCCATTGCCGAGCATCTAAAATAGACTTGCAGGGGAAGAAAGTCTACCCACTCCCTTGTCTTTCCCACCAGGCCTGCAGTCAGCTTCGAGTTCATTCCTATGAACAGCACAGCATGAGCTGCGTCTCAGGTTTATTCTCATACTTGGTATTTGGGGTCAATAAACTCAGCGCACAGCTGTAACACAGGATGATTCCTACAGGCTTTAAGCACATGTACGTGATTTTATCGGTCCCAGAAGACTGGCCCTTGAGTGATTTGCTGGGTAACATTCTTGGCAATGGTTCTTTCTTTGTTTTTAATAATGTTCTGGGTTCATGTTTGTAAGACTCTCGAATTTATTTCCAATTAGATAAAGGTGACCTTCTCCTTCTCCAAGCTGCGTCTCCCATGAGACTCGTGAATCCGGCTGAGGTCTCTCAGAGCTGCCATTAGTTAGCTGGGAGAGCACCTTCCGTCTTAAAATAGCCAATGTCAAAAAATAAGACCACACACTGAGGAAGGACAGAATGGTCAGGCGTAGCACACCACATTTTTGTCAAATTATTTGGGTTAACACTTGAAAACCTGGTTAGTGCTTGAACATTGAGTGACATTTTGAATTCAATGTGAAGAAACTGAAGGGAGCTAAAGCACAGAGCATGGAATTAGGATCAGTCGTATTCAGGATGGAAGCGTCTTGGGCTCAAGATCTGGGGACATTGAGAATAGGTGGCTTAGAACTTAGCTCTCATTTGTCTGGATGGCCCCCAGGTATGAGCCATCACTGTCTGATCCAGGTGAGGCTGAGGTGAGGGTGACAAGACCATTGGCCTCCATCCCATCTGTTTGCCAAGTCTTTTTTTTTTTTTAAGATTTATTTATTTATTTATTCGACAGAGAGACAGCCAGCAAGAGAGGGAACACAAGCAGGGGGAGTGGGAGAGGAAGAAGCAGGCTCATAGCAGAGGAGCCTGATGTGGGGCTCGATCCCATAACGCCGGGATCACACCCTGAGCCGAAGGCAGATGCTTAACCGCTGTGCCACCCAGGCGCCCCCTTTTTACCAAATCTTAATCCCCACAAGACTCAACAATGTTAGTCTTGCATTGGGAATGAGATATCAGCGTGATTCCCTTCTTCCTACTTGTCTTTCTGCTTCTCTAGAAGAGGGGCAGTTTTCCTGATTACCTTGAAAAACAGGAAATTCAAACACGATGGATGTACACAGCGGATGACACCCCCATTGGATGCTATAAAATCGAAAGCAAGACTTGATATTCTGAAGTAACGTGTGCTCCTTTAAGTGTGTCTGCTCTTTTTCTTTTTTTAAAAGAAAACACATATGAATCATTTTACAAGGTTCGTTTCTGCCACTTTTCCCAAATATTCCCCCAAAACGACAGAGTACAGTTGTAATTTAAAACACTGGAGACACCCTTAGTAGAAGAAAAAGCTTGTCTTGCCTTTCAGTTAGGAAAGAACACGCAGATCAAAACCATAGAGTAGTGATGTTGACTCAGAAGATAGACTGGCCTCTAGGAAACGGAATCCAAACCATGATTTCTCAAAAATATTCACCGCCGTGACCCACAGATAGTTTCTCTGCACGAGAAAGCATCTCGGTGTCCATTGTAGGTCTCCATCAGCAAAGAACAGTACGTTGTAGATACAATGTGCTTCCATGTTTTCAAGGCATTTTCACACGTGCTCATGAATCGTGTGTGACAATCCGAACCCTGTACTGATGTCACTACCCTGACACTGAGACAGAGGAGCTAAGGGCCCTCATAATCTACTTGCTTTGTGGTGGCAGAGCAGAGACAAAGCAAGTTCTGGCCACAGCCCTCCTCCGTGTGCAAAGGACCTCCCTGAGTTCTTCGGTGTCCCTCTTTCGTGGTGTGGCAAAACCCTCCAAGATTGGGAAAGACATGCAAAAGGAAGGGAGGCCATTTGCACCTGGCTTCCCCATAGACCTTTCCTCCCCAGATGCAAAATCTGTAAAGAAAAGAAGACTGGCATTCTAAACAGTGAGCTTTGCTCGAAGAGAATCCACTTCTCAGTTAGAAAAGGAGTGTTTCTTCCAGGGCTGTGCAACTGCACTGCCTACTTACGGTTTCCAGGCCCTTTGTCATCCCTTCAGTGCCTACCCCAAGAAAACAGAGAACATACAATTGGCTTAATAATCTTGTAGGGGCGCCGGGGTGCCTCAATCGTTAAGCGGCTGACTCTTAGTTTCATCTCAGGTCATGGTCTCAGGGTCATGGGATCGAGCCCCAGGTAGGACTCCGTGCTGAGCATGGAGTCCTCTAGTCCCTTCCCTGCTCCTCTCCCCACTCTCTCTCTCTCTCTCTCAAATACATAAATACAATCTTTAAAAAAATGATCCTGTGAAACACAGTGCTTGAATTTCAGAATAGAGATAAGGGAAACACACCAACAGGCCATCTTGTCAATTTTATGCTTTTATCCCAGAAATGTGAGTATTCTTTTACAGAGAAGTATGATTTTTTTCCTGCCAGAAGCCACAAGGTAAGTAATGATCTACTTAACATGTGTAATAGCAATCGTACGAGTAATTTGGAATTTAACCAGTAGTTACATACATGCAAGTGTGTCCGTGTCCCATCACTTTGAATGAAGTGATATGCATGTCCAATATGCAGTTCATCTTCTTTTATGTCCTGTTTCCCCTTCATTCCTTGCATTGGAATATTATTAGAGCTAATCTAATATTATTAGATTCTAATAATATTGGAATATTATTAGAGCTCATCAGAAATGAGACGAAGGAAATAAGGAGTCCCATCTACAAATCTATAATGGTAAACAATAGTGGCAGTGTTTTTCAGAAAAACAAACACCAGCTCCAAGCAAAACCAATCTTGGAGATGTGCCTTAATGACTTGGCAATTAATAGTTCCCAGCTCAAAAACTAAATAAAGAAAACAAAACATTTGTTGTTACAAATGCCATCAGAATAATTTGTTCATCATAAATTCAGTTATGATTAAATTGCATTTTTACAAAACTATTGGGACTATTTTGTTTTGCTCCTTGTTCTCGATTACATGTGTAACAAGATGGAGGTCTCTTTCTCCTTCACTTCTTTTTCTCTGCCCATTTCTGTGGAAAGAGAGAACTGATTAAAAAAAAAGATTGATACTTGGTGAGCATAATACCATGTGACAGTCAATTATTGTCAAGAGAAAGAACTTTGGTTTTGTCTTATAAATACCATACTCTGAGGAATTTAAGAACCAAAAAAGGCTGCTCTATGATTCACAGTCTCGATGTGATGCCATCCACCAAGAATGGAGTCAGGATATTTGCTTGAGACCTTGATGCCTTGACAGTTTCCAAAATGGATTCAAGTATGTGGAGGTGGGCAGAAAAGGAAGGGAAAAAAGGGGGGGGGAAGAAGAGGAGAGGGAAGGAGAAAGCAACTTGCTTGTCTCAATCTGGGAAGAGGTAGAGACCGGGTATTCACGTCGAGATTCTCTGGAATCAAACGGCTGAAGTTGAATCTGTCACCTTGTTAAATGAGGAAGTTAATAGTCCTGACTCCAAAGTGTTATTTTAAGAATTAAATGAGTTAGTCCATGTAAATTGCTTTGAACCATGGCCAACATGTAATCATTTTATAAATGTTAGCCATTAATATCTGAGTTTGTCTCTATTAAAGTTGGTGGGGGCTCTGTGAGGGAAAGTGTGAGTGTGTTTTGGCCCCTTTCTGAACTATGCATGTATGCTGAATCAGCTAACAAAAATTTTGGTTATTATGGTCCTAAGTGACAATCCATTTCATCTGGTTTCCAAATTCCCTACATAGCACAGTAATGCCTTTGCTTTCCCAGCTAACAGGAGACCATCAGTATCTCGGCTGATTCCATAATTCTTCTCGAGGAAATAGCTCAAGCTTCCCCCTTGTTTTCAAGCCTACATGATTTGATTGTTTCCTGAGCGAAGTTCACTAAGGGAACAGGTTATTTTCCTGTTTTTAGTTCGCAGTCATATTTTTGACATAAAATCTTGTGCTTCCTTTTTTTATTCAAAGGGCCATGAAAGGAAATGCTCACAATATACTATTAGTATTATTTAAAGGCAGGACAAAACTCTATGCGCACGGGTTAACCTCCAGAGGTAAGCTGATGGGCGACTTTTGTGTACCTTCTTTATACTCTTGCATATTTTCTAAATTACCTGAATACGTTCAGATTCCTCTGACAAATAATGACAACATTAAGTAAAATGTTTGTGTTTTCTCCAAAATATTATGTGAAACAAAGGAAAATTATCCAGACTAGATTAAAAATGGAGAAACAAAGCCAAAAAGAAGAGCCCGATTTCCCTTGGAGCACATTCTCCCAGATTACTACCACCAGTGACTTTACTGCTGAACCAGGACGAAATGGTAAAAATAAATGATACTGATGTGTTTCAAAGGTTGCTTCACCAGGGGCACCTGGGTGGCTCAGTCGGTTAAGCATCTGCCTTCAGCTCAGGTCATGATCCCAGGGTCCTGGGATCGAGTCCCGCATGGGACGCTCTGCTCAGCGGGGAGACTGCTTCTCCCTCGTCTTCTGCTGCTCCCTCTGCTTGTGTGGGCTCACTCTCACTGTCAAATAGATAAATAAATCTTAAAAAAAAAACGATTGCTTCATCAGAATAACGTGGCCGATGGACCCCGAACACGTGGTATTTTCTCTCTCCTTAATACTCTTTAGCCGACATCACGAAGAATCTGCGTATTGGTCCCACAAATAAGATGGCTAGTCTACCTTAGTGCTATTGACAGTTCCACGCTTTTCAGAATAAAAAAGGAGAGAGAAAGTAGAAAAGATTTTGTCCAACCTTGAATTCTGTATAACATCAAAATCATTTCCATTTGGGTTTAAAAAGTAATTGTGTTGGCATATCTATGCCTTGCATCCTGGAAATTCACAGCACATTAAATCGAATAATAAAGCTACTCTAGAAACTTGACATGAGATAGCAGAGTTGTTTTGGTTCAACCGAGCACCCTATTTTTTTTAATGGCCTGGTTTCTCTTTCTCAAAACGCATGTCCCGATGCTGTCTGCAGCACTGGGGTCTGTATAGTATCAAAAGAAATCTTTTGATTTGTTTGGTTAAGTCAGTAAAATCCATGGACTGAGAGAACTACAGTGTTTGACTCAGCTCTAATGTTATTCGAATTATTAAATTCCTGGGGTTGCCACTTAAAGCATCATTTTGGTCTTTTTCTCCCTGGTACTAAGCCCCAAAAATTCTATTCAAGTGATACTTATTATAACAACCATGTTTAGGACCGTATTTCATTGTAAGTAAAAAATTTCAAATGGGGCCTATCTCACATAACATCCTTTATTTGGTGAAGATGTGAAAAGAAAAATGGAGAAAAATGCTTTTTCTGATATTTAAAAGGCTTATTTTTTTTTTCTCTCCTGGCTACGGAAACCCTAGAAGTCTGAGATCTTTAAAAGCTTCATGTATTTTTCTCTGTACGAGCTGCAAGTGTCTTCTGCACAAGATACTTGAATGTGGATTTTTTTTTGCCATGAGAGAGATGAATATAATATTAATATGGTATTTATTACAAGAGAATCAATAAACCTCTGCTGGCAACAAATAAAGGCATAATTAGATTATCCTAAAGAGACATCTCTGTAAATACATTGAGCTGGCTTAGTAAACAATGAAGAAATTTTGCACAGTAGCTCTGGCAGGGGCTATATGGGAGAAGATAATGGTCAAATGTGGTTTGTGAGATTGAATATGAAATGTGGTATCGTTGCACTGAGCCAGAAGGTAATAGAATCATAGAATCAGAATTTTACATCAGGAAGAGACGTAAGAAATCAACTAATCCAACCCCAGCATTTTAAAGTATGAAAAATAATGTTCAGAAAGATGGACTTTTCCAAGGTCAGAGTCAATATCACAATTAAGTTTAATGCAACATAATTATATGAAGCACGTACTATGCATCAGGCAATTAGAACTCCAGAGAACAAAGATTTTTTAAAAAAGATTTAAAAAAATAAGACAAATCCTCCCTTTGATCTGATTAGCCACTATCTGATTAGAGAGCCATGCATTTCCTAGATTTAAAAATTGAGTGTGGTATCATAATACTACAATGGGGTGCACAAATTGCCTGACTTGGACTTTCTGAAAAGCCTTTCTTTTTTTTTTTTAAGATTTTATTTATTTATTTGACAAAGAGAGAGACAGCCAGCGAGAGAGGGAACACAAGCAGAGGGAGTGGGAGAGGAAGAAGCAGGCTCGCAGCGGAGGAGTCTGATGTGGGGCTCGATCCCAGGACCCCGGGATCACGCCCTGAGCCGAAGGCAGACGCTTAACGACTGAGCCACCCAGGCACCCCTGAAAATCCTTTCTAGACAAGATGACACGGGAGTTAGCCAAGCCAAGAACGGTCGGAGGGGCATTCCAGGGAAATGCAACTGCAGGAGCAAAGGCCCAGGGGTATCATGCACAGAGGAACTAATGAGAAGAAAAGTGTGGAGGCAGAAGGGTGGTGAGAGCTTTGCGAGGTGGGGACAAGTCGTAGAGGGAGACCTTGACAGACGCTATGACTTTATCCTTTAAAATAGTAATATGGGGCATTTAAAGGGTTTTAAGCCTGGGAATATTATGAATTCAAATTTATTCCATCGTCTAGTTGTAGCGTGCAGGAAAAGTGATCCCTTAGGAAGGGATCAGAGCAGCCCAGGCCAGACGTAAGGGAGACACAACCTAGAGCTGTGACCAAACTGGGGACCACAACATAAAAATGCTAAAGAGGGGCACTTTCAAAAAATGTGAGTAGGTAGAACTTCATTCTTTTTTAATTATTTAATTTTTTCCAGCTTTATTGAGGGAAAAAATGACAAAGTTGTATTTATTTAAAGTGTACGACATGACAATCTGACTACAAGTTCATGGTGAAATGGTTACCACGATCAAGGTCATTAACAAATCCATCAGCTCACATAGCTTTCTGTTGTCATGGTGAAAAAGCTTAAGATCTACTCAGTGAATATCAAGTACACAATACTGTATTATTAGCTATAGTCACTGTGCTGCACATTAGATTTTGAAATTAATTCATCTTACAACTGAAAGTTGTCCACTCTGACCTACATCCCCCCATTTTCCCTTCCCCCTCTCCCAGTCCCTGGCCACCCACCATTCTACTCTGTTTCTATAAGGTTCTGTTATATGTTACGGTATGGATAGATCTTGAAAATCCTATGCTAAGCAAGAAGCAAGACACAAAGGCCACATATTATATGACTGTATTTACATCCATGTCCAAAATAGGGAAATCCATGGGAGCAAATGTAGAATTAATCATTGAAAGAGGCGGAGGGGACCGGGAAGTAGGAAATGACTGCCAATGGGTATGGAGAGTTTTTTTGGTGTGATATAAATGTTCTGGGATTAGATCGTGGTGACTGATACACAACTTTGTCAACAGACTAAAAATTACCACACTGTGCAGTTTAAAATGGTGAACTTCGTGGAGAGTTAATTATATTTCAATAAAGCTGTTATTAAGAAGAAAACCATTTTTTGCAGAGCACCTGGGTGGCTTACTCCGTTGAGCATCTGACTCTTGATTTCAGCTCAGGTCATGATCTCGGGGTCATGAGATTGAGCCTCACAATGGGCTCTGCGTTGGGCTCTGCACTGGGTGTGGAGCCTGCTTAAGCTTCTCTCTCTCTCCTCTGCCTCTCCCCCTCCTCCCCCCTGCTAGCATGTGTTCTCTCTCTCTCTCTCAGAAAAACATTTAAAAAAAAACATATGAGGAGGTAGAATTGTCAGGGATAAGAAGAGCACGTTTGCTTTCAGGTTTCTGATTGGCAAGCCTGCATAGACGACGCTGCCCAAATACTTGCACAGGAGACTTCTGGGTTTGAGAGAAAAAATGAACTCAGTTTTGAGCACAGCGAGTTGGCGGTACCCGCGGGACATCCAAGTTGATATGTCCACAAGGATACGTGAGTCCACAGTTCAGGATAGAGTCACGCTGGGGTAGTTTATGTAAGAGCCATCACCCTATAGGTCTTAGTCAAAATGATGAGTGTGGATGTGATAACTAAAGAGTAAATAACCAAGAATATTGATTGAAAACCTGTAAAACACACACAAACACAGCTATCAAGAAATGATCAGAGAAGAAAAAAGGAGAGTCGATCGAGTGTTATTATCGATGCCAAAGGAGAGAGTTGAATCTCAAGAAGCTTGTGGTGACATAATGTCAAATGCAGCCTCACTAGTCAGTGAGGTCTGCAAAGATAAAGCTTGAACAGCATTACTGGGTTTGGGTCACGTCTGGTCATCTTTTCCAAGTACGGTGTTGGAAATCATATTATCTAACATTACAACAAATGGCTGAAGCGACTTTCAGTCCAGGGTTCTTTCCCCTCTAGAATACCGCGACACAATTTTAAACTCTCTCTCTCTCACCTGCACTCTCTCCCAAGTACTCAAAATCCACGTGCAGATTACTATTATGCATGTTTTGTTTAAATACAGGAGAGATCTGTGGGATGTAACTTCAGGACTATTGGCTCAGCCAGTCCTTTATGGGAACTAAATTTATAAGTTCTACTGTTCTGTTACTAGGAAAGACAGTGAAAAAGTGGTAGTTAGGGTCAGAGAGGGGCTCCTGGAAAAGTGTGCTTTTATTATTTTTATTTTTATTTTTTCCTTTTTTTAAATTTTTTTTATTATATTATGTTAGTCACCATACAGTACATCCCTGGTTTCTGATGTAAAGTTCGATGATTCATTAGTTTCGTATAACACCCAATGCACCATGCAATACGTGTGCTTTTAAATGTATCTAGTTTCTAAAGGAAACATTTCATCCAGTTTTTGGTTTTATGGTTTAAAAGATGCTCAATTATCAGGATGATGAGAAAGGATTACAAATACGTATAGGTTTGGGACTTCAAGTTATGATGACACACGAAAGGTGTCCCTTCAAGAAATACATTGAATATGACAAACAAGTTTTAGAATAAAACTTATACCTCATAAAGCTATTTTTTTTTTTATTTTAAAGATTTTTATTTANTTTTATTTATTTATTTGACAGAGATAGAGACAGCCAGCGAGAGAGGGAACACAAGCAGGGGGAGTGGGAGAGGAAGAAGCAGGCTCATAGCAGAAGAGCCTGATGTGGGGCTCGATCCCATAACGCCGGGATCACGCCCTGAGCCGAAGGCAGACGCTTAACCGCTGTGCCACCCAGGCGCCCCTTCATAAAGCTATTTTTAAGAAAAGTCTTTAAAAATCAGGAGGAAGGGCAAAGACCAAGGTCTCTGGTCAAGTCTGGCTTTGTATATTTAGACAAAGACTGAGTTGCACAATGATTATTTTTCTTTCTCATCGTCTGACTTGATTAACTCTGCTTTCAGTAGTAAAAGTTTATGGGAAATTTAAATGCTTGATTCCCTAGAGTACTTTTGACTTTTCTGTTATCCTCAGAGGAAAAACATCCAAATAACAGATGCATGAATTTCATTAACGATGAAAACGGTAAAATTTTTAAATGTTGTGAGGTTTTTTTTTTCAAGAAAGATTACCAGTAGTTTTATTTATTTGCCTAAGAATCTCTTTTCTCAAATAAATTCACTTTCTGAAGTCCCTGAAGATGAAATTAACTATAGGGCTATGTCTTAGCCAGTTCCGGCTGCTATCACGAACTCCCTAGACTGCGTCACTTAAACAACAGTCGTCTCTCCTTGTTCTGGAAGCTGGGAAGTTGAGGATCAAAGTGCCAACCAATTCAGTTCCTGGTAAGAGCCTTCTCCCTGGTTTGCAGATGGCCACCTTCTTGTTACATCCTCATATGGCAGACAGAGGTTATCTCTCTGGTGTCTCTTCCTATAAGGGCACTAATGTCATTCATGGGGGCTCCTTCATGATCTGACTAACTCCCAAAGGCTCCATCTCCAAATACTATCCCATTGAGAATTAGGGCTTCAACTTATGAATTTGGGAGGAACACAAACATTCAGTTTATAGCAAATTATAATGTCCTTGTGAACTCTGTAGGCAAAGAAAGAAAAACTGTGTCAAAAATTCAAATATCTCTGAGCAATTAAGAGGAGTGACCCCAAGTATATACACGCCAACTTTATGCGTTCATAAAATTGTAAACACTGTTAACCCTTGAACAACATGGCTTTGGCCTGTGCTAATCCACTTATATGCAGATTTTTTACAGTACAGTGCTGTAAATGTATTTTCCTTATGATTTTCTTTCTTTCTTTTTTTCTTTTTAAGCAGGCTCCTCACCCAGCATGGAGCCCAACTCGGCGCTCAAACTCACAACCCTGAGATCAAGACCTGAGCCGAAATCAAGAGTCTGACGCTCAACTGACTGAGCCACCCAGGCGCCCCTTTCTTACCATTTTCTTAATACCATTTTCTTTTCTCTAGCTCACTTTATTGTAAGAATACCATATATAATACATATAACATACAAAATATGTGTTAATTGACTGTTTATGTTATCAGAAAGGCCTCTAGTTAATAGAAGGCTCTTAGTAGTTGAGTTTGGGGTGGGGGTGTCAAAAGTTATATGTGGGTTTTTGACTGTGCAGTTATGACGGTACATATAACAACTATAGTTATATACTAGTAAATAGTTACTCTTTCAAGTACAATAATATAGATCTCCTATTTTTGTCCCCTTTTCCAGTTAGACTTGACAGTGGACATAATGTCAAAATAAATGGTTCATTTATTCAATCATTCAGGGGGAAAAGATCATTCTAGGGAAGTAAGAAAGGCAAGTCAATTTTGTAGACATGCAGATTGGCAATTAAATAATCTTTTTATTTCCCAAACTATTCTGCAAAAATGACATGAAACACTTGGCATAATACATTCTGGGTCCATCCATGTTGTTACAAATGGCAAGGTCTCATTCTTTTTTTATGGCTGAGTAATATTCCATTATAGATATATATGACACATCTTCTTTATCCATTCTTCTATTGATGGATATTTGGGCTACTTCTATATCTTGGCTACTCTAAATAATACTTCTGTAAACATAAGTCATGGAGATGAAAAGTATAGTGTAGGGAATATAGTCCATAATACTGTAATACCGTATGGTGACAGATGATGTCTGTGTTTATCATGGTGGACACTGAGAAATATGTAGAATAGTCGAATCAATATGTTGTACACCTGAAACTAATATAACATTGTATGTCTATTACACTTCAGTAATTTTTTTAAAAAAGCATTTTGATAAACAACAGCAATGTGAAACAGAGGTCAATGGTAGACCAGAAAACCGAGGCTTTTTTCTGTTCTGTTACTTATAACTGTGATTTTAGGCATTTTAAATCTTCAATTTTCTTTTTTTCTCATACATGAAATGGAGTTAATGATAACATAGTAGTTGCATGCTGCTGTAATGATAAATGAGAAAGTTAATAGGTAAACTTAACCAGCATATTCCTAGGCCCTATAGCCCTGCGGTGTACAAATGAGGTGATATTAATATTAATAATTCAGCTCTCCCTGCCTTGAAGTCCCAAACTGACTTAGGACCATAAGCCTCCAACCCAGTCAAGGAGTCTCTATCTTATGAATGCTCAGGAATGAGTTCATGCACCTTTTTCTGTCCTCATGTCATTTTTGTCTGTCACTTGAGAGGGACTGCTCCTTCCTGCCTTGATCCTGTCTCCTGTGCTTTCAATATTGCAAGACCTTCATGTGCTTGAAACCTCTGTTCCCTTTAGTTTCCCTGGTATTCCTAGAAACATGGGCTTCTTCAGAGCAATGGGGGAAAGTTCGTTTTCCTGCATCTCTGTATCACTTTGCTACCTGGGGCCTAAGGCAGCACTCCGCGGGCCTTGATTTTCACTGTGTGATTTTCATGTGCAGTTTTTTAGCGCTTGTCTTAGTCTTTTGTCTGTGAAGGGTGTCACATTTTCTCCCTGGGCCTGGTTAGGGAATAGACACCATCTCTTAAGTTCCTCGGGTGTGAAGCCCACGAATGTCACTGCAGGGCTCTCTTATCCCGTGCATAGCAACATGTGCAGACAGATATTTGGATATCTCATTCCCATATGTGTAGAAAACAACCAAACTGATTTCTAGTGTAAGTTCAGGTGAGGCTCTGTCACACGATACACACACTCTTGATAGGAAATATGTGAAATTATTGCTTGGTTGTAGAACATTCCTTGATTATCTTGACCAGAATTGATTTGTCTTCCCTCCCTTTGGTTCTGGTATATTGAAGACATGTGTAGGTATGAGTCAGACTGAAAACAACTAGAGGCAAGGACTGGCCCCATCTATATTCTAATTTGCTGCCCTGCTCGCTTAGCACAGTGCCTTGCACAGATACTCATTAGCTACGGGATAAATCCAGATGAGCCAGCTTAGGTACATTTTCTAGCACCGGCCAATTTCTTAATAAACCTTCGACAAAGAGGCACAGGGATGCAATACAGAAGCATTTCCTAGATTTCTGCAGATATTTCCAGAAACCGTAGGAGCAGTACATTTGTTTAGAACTTTTAAAAATGTTTTCATTTCCTAAGAGCAATTTATCTTTGTGATCTCTTTTGGTCGTCTCCAGAGATACACGTCTGGTCTTCATCCCATTCAGAAGTGCACGAGAGGACCTCCCAAGGGCATTCGTACAAAACACAAGGCTCTGGCAATCTGGAGACTCAAGTCCTATTCATAAATTTCTTACTGCTACTATATGTGACCTTGTTCTAAAAATGTACCTGGGATTTGTTTTCATCAGGTATGATAAGATAGCAAACACAGAAATGATTATCATGAAGAAAGAAGTTTCTATTCACAGATCCCTAGAAATAGAAGGCGCGGTATGCCACATGTGGCAACACCCAGAGCGTTCAGGAGGTGGGAGGAAGAGAGGGGAGCGCCCAGCCCAGAGCCTTTACTGGGATTCTCACAGGAAGGAATGGGTAAGGCAGCATAGGCACCCCAAGTATGTTGGGGGCTGGGTAGTTTGACAATTTCAGAGGGTTTTAGCCTCTAGTTGTCCAGTACCATGGGATGATTTGGGGCAGGGGGAATACAGGCTTTCTATGTGAGAGTTTGAGAAAGGAGATAGTAGGAGTTAGGGGCTCTGGGGATTGATAGCTTTGTATATCAAAGGCATACACAGGGGAGTTTGCTATCCCAAGGAAAGGCTGTCTTTCCAGAATCAGGGCCTCATTTTCCAGAATTTCAAGAAGAGAAAATAAGTGTCCATCAACAGATGATTGGGTAGAGAAAATGTGATACACACACACACACACACACACACACACACACACACACACTGGAATCATACTTAGCATAAAAAAGAAGAAAATCCTGCCATTTGTGGCAACACGGATGGACCTTGAGGGTATTATGCTAAGTGAAATAAGTCAGACAGAGAAAGACAAATACGACATGATCTCGCTTACATGTGGAATCTAAAACACAAACAAAAACAAACTCATAGAAAAAGAGATGAGATCTATGGTTTCCAGAGGCGATAGGTAGGAGGTGGAGGAATTGGAGGAAGATGGTGTAAACATACAAAGTCCAATTATTAGATAAATAAGTAGTGGAGAGGTCATGCACAGCATGGTACTATAGTTAACCCTGCTGCAGGGTACATAGTCTTCCAAGACCCACTTGGGCTTCTGACTGCCCTCCGCCCTTATTTCTTGAAACACACTTATAAAGAAGTAGGTATTTTTTGACACTGTGGGTCAGGTTTTAGGAAAGTATCTGTGAATAAGATACGTCCCTGCTTTCTCTTGCCTTGTGGTCTAGAGGAGGACGTAAGTGAGACATGGAATAGAGTGCCAAACACGCAGAGCATTAAGTCCAGACAAAGGAATTAGTACAAAGAGAAAATGACCCATTCCACTGGAAGGAGCTGCCAGAACCTGGGGGCAGAGGGAGTGGAGTAAGAATTCCCAGAGAAAATAGTTGATTTTGAGGGGAATCCTGGAGAATGAACAAACATTTGATAGGCAGATTTTGAGGGGTATGGACATTGAAACATTGAAGCAAGACCCACAGATAAGTCATTGGAAGCCCTTTATGAACTTAGAAAGAGTGTGCACTTTTCCCATAAAAAGTATGAGAAAACACTATGTTTTAGGAACATCATGCTTTAGAAACATGATCTAAGGGGCGCCTGGGTGGCTCAGTCATTAAGCGTCTGCCTTCGGCTCAGGGAGTGATCCTGGAGTTCTGGGATTGAGCCCCACATCAGGCTCCTCCGCTGTGAGCCTGCTTCTTCCTCTCCCACTCCCCCTGCTTGTGTTCCCTCTCTCGCTGGCTGTCTCTATCTCTGTCAGATAAATAAATAAAATCTTTAAAAAAAATAAAATTAGAAACATGATCTAAGAGATGCAACCCCAGAGAAACGGAGACAAGTTGGGTGAGAACTGCTAGAATGGAAAGACGATGGGAGACAAGTGATGGATACGGGGATGAACACAGGAAACATTCAATAGGAAATATTTACATGATTTAATGGGCAACTGAATGTGAGGTCAGGGGCAGGGAGGGAGGAGGGTTCTGATGTGATGACTGGGTCTTGCCAGAAGCTCAGCTGTTGAAGGAAGGAGAGCTACAGGGTGCTGTTTGAGAAGGATACAAGGATGAAGGAGAACATTTTTTTTTCAACTATTATTAAAGAGCCTTGTGTGTCGCCTATCTGAAAAGAAAGGGTAGTAAACACAGGTTAGAAGAGGAGAGTGAAGGTATCAGTTCCCTCACAGGAGTAGGAGAGTAGATGTAGAGAACACGTGGAGAAACAAGCATAAAACTGGGGAAGGAGGACCTTCCCCTTTGCTGTAGAAGCGGACTCGGACTCGGGGAGGAGGGGTATACATTTACATTGACTGTAAGTTTATAGGGAAGACGGTAAGGGACTTCACGTCTGGGAGACTCATTTAGACTCATTAAGACTATAAACTTAAGAAATATCTGCTGAACTTGTAGGAGAGGTGGAGAAAGGCCCTGTGAAGTCTAAAGAAAGTTCAGACCAGCCCCTGGGAGGGACAGAAGAGGGAGCTGAGTGGGGACAGGTAGAAGGCTTGTCAAATAGTACAGGGGTCATCACCTAGTGGGAGTCCACCAACTCCTAGTGACAACAGTGCACACAAGTGTGTAATGTCCCGTAGCGAGGCTCAGCAGCCCAAAGGTCTGAGTGGAGAAGGTGCATTTCTGTTTGTCAATGGCTATGAATTGGCTATGACAAGGTGGATGCAGAGGGGGAGGGGTCTCCAGACACGGAAGTACTTGCTGATGAGTAATTTAAGACTCACTATAGATTTAGATTGAAAAGAAGGGAAGCCACCAGGAAAGTGATGAATTGTGAGAAAAAAGGGAGTAAATTGAAGAACAAAGCCTCAAGGAGGTTAAGGAATAGGTCAACCTAGGGGAATATAATGGCTATAGGGACAGGAGATGCTACTCAGATCTTGGAATGCTGGAATTTACCATTCCAGGGGCTATGCCAAAGTCCAGGTCCAGCCAGGGGATTGCGTTATTGAAGTGAAAGAAGCACTTCGGGGTGGAGCTTAAGATCAGTTTGTTGGATGGGCACCCATATGCATGATGCAATCATATGTCATGTTGGCAGGAGTTGGGGCAAAAATGAAGCTTGTGAGTCATCCTTGAATGCTTAATGACAGAGGTGTGGGATGTCATGCAGGGTAAATAATGAACAGATGAGCTTCTGTTCAAGAATTTACAAAGTGTTACTCACAGATATTATTGTACTAATCTGCACAACCTATGACACAGTCATGACTATTAGTCTCATGTTACAGATAAAGAAACAGAGATTTAAGTTGAGGCTGGCCAAACTAAAGTCACTCAGCCTTGTATGTGACAAAGCTGAAATTCAAACTCCCATTTTCTGACTACAGATCTCTTGTTCTTTCCAGGATAATACATTGTGTTAGCAGAGTGAAAATTTAACCCCTTAGGGCACACATTTCACAGAAGTACTCTAAAGATATGATGCCTTAAATTTCAACAAAAGATGCTAAAATATGCAATTTAAATCCTGTAAGTAGGTAAGAGGCGTTTTCCCAGGAGCTGCTGGTTGGAGGGAAGAAAGTGTTTCTCCCAGTTTGTGCAGAAGAAAACAACCAGCTTATGCACATGCATCATCTCTAACCCCGCCTCAGCTGCCCCCAGGTACAACAGACCCGCTACCACAGTGTAGACACTAAGTGGCATTCAATTTAACACAACCACACCTGCATAAAAGTGCCAGCTGAAGGAGTCAGGAACTAAGGGATAGAGCACCCTACATGCTCCTTAAAGTATTTCTACTTAAAAACAACAACATAAAGAAATGGTCTTACTCTTCACTCCTCTCTAATGAATCTCATTTCCTCTCAAAGATAAGAGAACTGATAATTATCCAAACAAAATGTTTCCGAAATACCAAGCTTTCTGACAGCAAGAATCACAATACCTCCTTTTAGACAACATTGTGATCATTTATTTCTTCTGTTTGACTCACCATGACTAATAAGGCAGTAAACTAAAAAAGAAAAAAATAATAATTAATTCCTTTTTTCCTGCCTTCCTCTAGTATTTGCATCCAGAGTTTATCCATGAAGGAACGAGGTCTTTGGAGTCACTGGGGCTCTTTCCCTTCCCAACAGTAGTGCCCGGAATATGGGCAGGCACCCAAGAAATAGTGACTAAGTTACCCTAAGCCTAGGAACTGGCTGAGGGGATATCCATCAGGAGAAAGAACAATCTGACAGTGGGAGATACAAATACCCAAACCATTTTTAGAGAGGTTAGACGAGGAAAAGAACTGATTTCAAGAATCTGAAGGAGCAGTCTCCTTCCTGGATACAGATAGGAGTGAATATTGGGAGGATTCAGGAAAAAGCCCCCCTTTGAGGAAATACCTAATGGGCAGACTGCCAAGAATTTGGATGGTGTGGGTCTACAGATAGCGAGCCAGGAGAAAATTGGGATTACAGAACTGGGACGATACAACATGGCAAGCTAGCCTCTTTCCAGTGCAGACTCTCTACAAAGGGCTTGAGTTGTCGAATCCAGATAAGGTCTTGAGTTGTCGAATCCAGATAAGAAAGTTCCTGAGGTTCTTGGGCACCTCAAGTGTGGGTTTGGGTGGGGATGGTGGGCGAGCTGAGTTGAGAGGAAGCTGCACTCAGATGCCGCTTAGACCAGTTGGTAGGACTGAGTTCTCCCTGCCCAGCAGGGAGTTTACCGTTACTAAGAGAGACACAGGGATGTCCTCCCTTGGAGATGCCTAGGGTGAGAAAGAACTTCAACGTGAGTACCGGTGATGAGAAAAGTCTCCATAATCCACGTGACTCAGAGAGGGGGCTCGTGGTACAGTGGGACGAATCTCTGTCACACTGAAAAGAGAGGCGGGGGAATCTCTAAATAATGGGGGAGCAGCGGGGATGGCACCCACACAGGAGAGGAGGTAGAAAGTGAAGGTGACAGCAGCATAGAGTAGAGAGGTGGCTGTCGGAGATCCTGCCTTACCAAACCAGCCCCACGGGGTCCGCAGCATGGAGACAGCTGCCTGACAACAAGGGAAGAACCCTCGAATACTGGCCCCATGTGGGGCCATTTGAACCAATACCGTCTCAGACTTCCCAGCAATGTGCCATCTAAGAGCAAGAATGGGGACTGATGGGCACGCCAACCCTCAAGAGCTCAGGTCCTGTTACTAAAATATTGACATACAGCACGTGCTGGGTAAATGCCTTGTGAAGAGAATTGAGTAGACTTAAATGAAATCGAATTACCCACAGAGTGTTCAGCTCTTGCCCCAGAACACAAACTGGCTTCTTGATCCCCGTATTCAACACATCAGCCAGTTTGGCTACTGATCCATAACCTATAGATTGTTACCACCGTTATACAGACCAGGTGATTTGCTTTTGTGCGGATTGCTTTGATCAATGATATTATTGCCCCGAAGAGCCCTATTTGGACAGGTTAGGTCCTGCCAACTTGGGAGAAAGTAGAGATAAAACAACTGGATGAGAAATACCTTCCCCCCCCCCGCCAGGGATGCAAAGATTTACTAGGAGAAGAGTATAGTAAAATAATGTTTTTGAAATATTGACTTCTTTCCTCTGACAGTTCCCCATTTCCCTTCTTTCTATGTAAGATATTAGTTATATGTATTCATCATTCCGAGGAAAGGCACAAAGCTTGTGAGCCTCTTGATCCCAGTTTTGTTTTTCAAAGCCCTGAAGGAAAGAATCAGAGCGGAGCTGGAATGTGTGGGAGTCTCCCCTTCCACACTAGGAAAAACTCTTCCAGGCTGGAGAAGGAAAAGGTGATGGAGAGACTTGGTGAGAACAGAGATCAGCAGACCTAAGAGAGAGAAATGCCTGCACCTTTCTTCTCTCATCCAGTCCTGGGAAGATGGTATGACGTCTGCCTGCGCTCTCAAGAGCAGAGAGCGGACCCTGTTTTGTAGACAGAGCCTAAGAAAGGTGACAAGACCTCAGAGGGTGTGGATGCGTAGAATACGTGGGCAGAAAGTTCCAAAGGCAGTCTCTAAGAGATGGTGAAAACAGGCCAAGAGTTCCTGTGCGTTTATGCAGAAGAAAGAAGGAGCAGAGAGAGCAGCCAGTCCTGGAGGCGCCCCAGCGGAAGGACCAAATGTTGTTCCAGGGATAATCAGCATAGCTGGATGAATGAAGAGCAGACAGCATCCGCCCCCAGGGGCTTGACCTACATAAGCTCTCATCAGATCTTAGACGCCTAAAGTTTCTTCCAACACGGCAGAAGAGAGGCTTGAAATCCCATGTAGGGAGACTTAGAGAAGTTACATTTCTTTCACAGAATTTCAGACCTCGGATTTATAACAGCTAACCTGCTATTCACGCTGTTTGGCAACTTCATGCATTTGTCTTGAGTCCCCAACTAAATACACATACGGAGACCAAAAACTGTCTTATGCTTCCTTCTATTTCCTTCGGTACTTAAAGGTCAATCAATCATTTCACGGCTACGTGGAGAGCACCTACCAGTTCCCAGGGCTACTTAGTTCCTGAGGATTCATCTTTGAACAAAACTGACGATGTTCCGGGTCTCATGGGACTCCCAAGCCACTGCGGAGAGGCCCAATTTTCACATGAACAAATATATGGCATGTTATGTGGTGATATTTTGGTGAGAATTATGAGTCGGGGCTCGAGGGGTCTCCAGAGTGTCACTGATGTTGAATTCTTGATATTTGCTCAGTGAAAATGTTGAATAGAATTGACTGGATTCCTTGCTCTCTTTGAAACCCTGGCAACAATTTCAATCAGTAAGAACATTTTATCAAGAAAGCCAAAATAGGCAAATGAGAGAAGCAAATATTGATAGAGGACTCATAAATAAAACAAACCAGCCAGAGTCCTCATTATTAGACCGTCAAGAAAGGCAGATAAAAAGAAAAATCACACAAGACAAGAATGAAATTAATTTTTATGAATTTAAGTCCAAATATGTCCAATTCCAAAGCCTGTGGCATGCTATGACATCATGGAAGAAAAAGGACAGGCTTTGGATCATAATTCCTGTTTCAGATACTTCTAGTTATGTTATAACCCTCAGGCAAGTGCCTTAATTTTTTTTAACCTTTCTGAGCTTCAATCTTCTTACATGCAAAAGGGATTAGTAATTCCAAACTCACTAGGTTGTTGGGACGATATATTTAGTAAATGATAATTTTAAAATATTATGGTAACGTTATGATAAAAATGATAATGTAAGCACCTAATAAATGATTATTAAAACATACTAGCTCCCTTCCATGTATCCCCTTACAGGTATGCCTGGATTACACACAGAAGTGGGGATGGAAATGAAGTATAGTGAATATATCACTGCTTTACGAGCAGAGTAGAACGTGGGGGTATTTTGAAGCAACTAGAGGCGCTTTCAGTGTTTGCTTTTGGAATTTGCACTTAACCTCCAGTCCCCAGCACTTGTCTGGGCATCTTCCCTTCCTGGCAGAGAACAGAGCTCCCTGAGTACCCGGTGCTCAGGGCTCCTGCCCCTCCCCTCTCTTCCCAAGCAAGCCACTGCACGCTCTCCAAGCCACTCTGGATTTGCTGATGCCTTGTTCGCTCCCCATTTCCAGCCCTGGGATTTTTCTTTCCAAAATGTTCCTCTTTCTAATCATGCATGTTTGGCTTCTCAATAGATTCTTCGAAAATTATATGATTCTGTGAATGATAAAAACTTCCACAGCTCCCAAGCACCATATGATGATAACTCCTACTGCCTTCTAGGAGTCAGAAATCATCTCCTGCCCCCTCCCTGTCTGTCTCCAGCTGCATGATGTCCTCCCATCAAACTTGGAGTTCCCCTCATTATAATTGCTTGCCTCACTGTACAGCAATCATCTGCTTACAGATCTCTGTCTCCTCAGGGGCTGTGAGCTCTTTGAAGGTTGAATCTATCTTACTTTATCTTTTCACGACAGTGCTAGATGTAAATGGTGAGGTTCGGATATCTGGTTTACCAAATGGAGGAATGTACCATCACCATCATAGAAACATACATGCAACACCTTGGCACCGTGCCTAGCACGATGCCAGTGCTTTTACACGCAGTAAGATGTATATTTTAGTATTCTCCTTCTGAAGATAAGGCTGAGATTTTTGGCTAAATAACTCAAGGTGTGTGCATCTAAAAGAGAAACTTACCAGGCTAAACCAGAGGACGGGTCAGTGGAGAGAGAAACCTCTAGCAGATGAGGGCTTTAAACTTTCCCAAATCACATGTAAAAGTAACCACATTTTTCTGCCTCCATACAATACAGGCTTTGGGACTTTGGGATCCTAAGTAAGTCACCGCAGAAAGACAGACACAGAGGGGAAAGGGCTTTGCAACCACTAACCCATCTGTTTCCTCCAGATTTATATCCAGCTCACACCCATCCACAATGAAATTCTGTAAAGGGCATTCATTTGTTAAGTTATTTTCTTCTTTTGACACTAGGCTAGAAACTTTCCAGAAGGAAGGGTACCCTGAGAAACTAGTTGGCTTTCTTCTCTAGTAACAGTCAAACCCATCAATTAATCCTTCTACGAACAGATTCGACCTACAAAGGTTGTAAATGGCATTGGAAGAACCCAAAGTGGCCACACGCATATTTTCCCCCACATGCAACGCAAGTTGCTTGCATCTCAGCCTTGCTGAGGGGGCCAGGGCTGGTGGGAATGCAGGAACTGGGGACAAGCAGCCCTGAGCCATGCAGCTCCCGGGGGAGGACTGTCCTTTAAGGTGCCACAGGGATCAGTTTAATGAGGCCAGCCTGAGGTCCTCGGGTCACGTCTGAAAGAGGAAACAACAAAAACTTCATGGGAAAAGTATGCAAGAATGAAAATAGCCAGAATATACAAGTAGGATCTAGCCCCCTAGGGAGGTTATAAGTATAGCCTGAAAAAGAATAGAAGGGGGTGGGGTGGGGTGGGGTAGGGACAGAGGGCCATGGAAAGAGAACTCGATTTGAAGTATAGTCCCAACTGGGTTAAAATATTCCAGTGTGTGTTGTTCCTTTTCTGGGCCTCAGTTTCTTCACTGGAAATGTCACTTCCAGCCACCATCCGTGAGACACTTTCTGGTGCTGAAATTCTATGGTGCTGTTTTCAAGGAAGTCCCGGGCTAGAAAGCAAAAGAGACACAAAGGAGACCCCAAGACAAGATGGATTTGGACGTGTGGGGAGTAATAACGCTGAAACAGAAGGAGGGACCGAGAAAGGTTAGGGGTCCACTGCGGGGATGTTGTAAAGCCTAGGAGTCCCTGCAGAGAAGTCTCCTTAGCGTTTTCTCTTGTGCTCTCACAAAAGGAAGAGGAAAGCCTCCTTGAAGATATTGTTAGTTGGTCAGTGTTCTCGGAGAAAGGCAGCCAGCTGCACATCAGAAAGCTCTCAGTGGCTGTGTCCCCATTTCCGAAGTCGAGAATTGCCAAGGAGGCTGGCGAATGCCAGTCCTGGGAGTCTTCAACTTCCTGTAAGCCAGACTGGACATCTGGCCTCATAAGAGAGCACGGAGGTGCCTTTCTGTTCTAAAAAATGAAATATTCTCAGGGTCGCCTGGCTCTGTCAGTTAAGCATCCATTTCTTGATTTTGGCTCAGGTCACGTTCTCCAGAGTCGTGAGATTGAGCCCCCCCCCCCAATCTGGCTCTGTGTTGGGTGTGGAGTCAGCTTGAGAGTCTCTTTCTCTCTCCCTCTATCCATGCTCTTTCATGCTCTCTCTCTCAAATAAATAAATAAAATCTTTTTTAAAAAGCACATCTGTCTGTATTACTCTTAGGTTTTGCCGTCGGCCTTCACCATTTGCCAAGTGATGGCCGGCCAGGAGTCTGAGGATCCGCCACCCTCTTGCCACCTTGGAGAGAACAAAGCAGTGCTGTTCCATCCCCAAGAGCAGCTCTAGAT
Organism: Ailuropoda melanoleuca; assembly: GCF_002007445.2. Taxonomy (NCBI): domain Eukaryota; kingdom Metazoa; phylum Chordata; class Mammalia; order Carnivora; family Ursidae; genus Ailuropoda; species Ailuropoda melanoleuca. The sequence goes on from NC_048225.1 coordinate 122,128,661, forward strand.
TTGCAGAATCTTCTGACCAAGGAGGCTTTTCCAACCTTGCCCTCCTGAACAGCAAGTCCCCTCCTGGTGGGTTTCCCAACCACCTACACACAAGGCAGGCTCCCTTTCACTTTCAACATCTCCCGGTATGTATCTCCAAGAAACACATTCTGTCTATTTGTAGCTATTTCTTTGGTTGTCCAAATGAGACTAGACCGGACTAGAATGACAGCTCCTTGGTGAAAAGGGTTCTATCATAGTCAGCTTGGTGTTCTCAAGGTCTACAACAGTCCTTGGGCCACGATAAAGCCTCAAAAAACGTGCTCAGTAAATGGCAGAATGAATGAATGATTGTTTTTTCAACGTGAAGAAAGGTGGCTGGTGATGGGACCTTCCAAAGCCTTTCCAACTCAGATTGTTAAACCTTTATTCGTCTAATTAACCAAGTAGCTTTCTCAATATCAACATGATTTTGTGACAATGCTCTTCCCCAACAACCCTCACTGTCCATCTGCTTCCCCAGATTTCCACTTAACTGTTTCTTGCACTTACATGTCTGCCTCTCTCTCCTCCAGCACCAGGATATCCACATCCTTGGCCTGACTATTACTTTCATCCTTCTATTCCCTCTGTATGCACATAGTTTTCTTTGTCCCCCTGTCCTGAGATGAAAGGTTGGGGGAAAATCATTTGTTGAAACAAATTTCCAAATCGCTTAGGTGATATACTCTCTGTGTGTGTGTGTGTGTGTGTGTAAATTTCCTTTTAAGCAAGGATGCTGTTGCAGTTAATTATAAACCAATCTTTTTTTTTTTTAAGATGTTTTATTTGAGAGAGCGAGAAAGCACGAGCAGGGAGAGGGGCAGAGGGAGAAGCAGACTCCCTGCTGAGTACAAAGCCTGATGTGGGGCTCGATCCCAGGACCCCAAGATCATGACTGGAGCCGAAATCAGATGCTTGCCCCCCTGTGCCACCCAGGTGCCCCAATTATAAACCAATCTTCATACTCTCCTTATTGGATGGATTCTATCAGCCCACTGACTAATTAATAATCCCAGCCTTCTTCACCAGTTTCCTGCTCCCTCCCTCCCTGCTTCCTCCCCACTCCCAAACTCCATTTAACTTTAGGGAAGAAGGTCTCTTTCTGTCCTAATTTATTCCTGATCACTTATTTTCAATGTGGATTTAAATTAGAAGTAAAACACTCAGAGAATCAATGTATAGATTTTAGAGTCTCCTGACACAGGAGACCCATAGACGTGGAGGATTGCGTCAACACTTTGATCCTGGAAGAAACAGAGTGAAAACACCTTGAGTCCTGCTAGAAAGGTGCTACAGAAGATTGGCTCACCTCAGAGGCATCTTGGGGGGTCATTTAAACATAAAGATACTCCAATCGTCCCTGTCCGGAAGTGCTCCTGACCAGAATCGTGCAGCAATTTCATCATAGATTACATTCGTGTTTGCAATTGGCTGATGTATTGGTGTGGTTTTATAATTAGAGAACATTAAATGTGCTCCCGCCCTTTCATTTCTACACATGGGAAAAGTCAGCCCAGAACGGAGAGGCTTCTCCCAAGTCACACAGACAATTAGCGACAAACCTGAGCTTAGATTCTATGTCTAAGTGCTTCCCTTTTCGAGATACAAGGTCTTTTTCCAACCAGCTTCCTTGAAGCTTTCAACGCCCACCATTCAAATCACTTGCTATTTGTTTTCCATTTGTCTCTAGAAAGCATGCCAGTATACGCCTGGGGAGCGTGGAGTGTTCTCAGAGCGTCACTCCTACACATTTTGTTGTCAGATTACTTCCTGCCCGCCTCCCCACCCCGTACGACCCCTCCCCCACCTCCCATCCCCATAGAAGGCAGGACCCTGAGGGAACTGGACACAGCAGACAGGCACACTTGGATATTAGAAGTGCGAGTAGGGACATGGTTGGAACAGCGTGTCCACATCTGGGTTCTGCAGAATACCCTTAATCTGGAAGATGCGAATGATGGGCAAAGAAGGCAATGTTGGTCCAGTCAATAGAGACACACCGGAATAAACACAGTGAGGTGGGACATTTTGCTTTTGCTCTGCAAAAGACTCTGTCTGAGTGTGAGACTCATGGGATTTTGCATGATTTTTTTTTCTTTTTCATATTTTCCTCCTTATAGTTTTTGTACTTTAAAGATGAGAAAAAAGTGCAAATACGACTTTTTCCATATGTCTGTAAACTCCGTGAAAACAGAGCAAATCTTCTGTTGCTTGCTCTGGGATCCTTTTCCATACTCCAACTTCACTGAGAAATTCATATCCTTCACAAGGAAAGAGCTTGTCAATTCAAGGAATACATTAATAGGCACGACAGAAAGTTGAGTTCATCTGATATGCACCTTATTGTCTTACACAACTGTCAAGAGGGAAAAAGAAACAAAGAAGAAAAAATCTAAATTGTATCACCAGACAACTTTCAGGGTGGCATTTTCCCTCCTCTAGAATTTAAGCTTCGAGAGGTGAGAGATCACCTCTCACTAGTTCTCTGCATAGTGCCGTCCATGTGGTGAGCTTCCAGAGTATTTGAAACATTTTAGGTCTGTTAAAACACAGAAACACCCCAAACCTTACTTTTATGCAAAACTCCCTTGCTAATGACTAAGCCTTGGGCAGAACTTGTCTATAATTTTTTACATCCAAATTCTTCTCCCTTTTATGGATGGAGCTTTATAGACCACAAATTCAAATGCTCAGAGAACCTTAGAAACTGGTTATTCTTAGCTGACATTGGCACTTTTCTAACACTGATAGTATTTCCTATTTTCTTAGGGCCTCACTGCCAAGAGTAAAACAGTGAGGTGAGCAGAAAAAGGCATTTCCTCTCTGAGGACCAGATCTTGAAAGCTCACCTTCCATGGACCACAGTAAGGCTTCCGGCAATCCCACCACAGCTGACATAAGCAGGCCTTTTTTTTTTTTCTTTAAGCAAAGGTGGAGGGAACCTGGATTCTCTTGGTAGCTATGCGACTAACCAGCTGTGTGACCTTGAATAAGTCACTTAATCTTGAAGCTACGGTGACTCAGTTATAATGCTGTCTCACGACGTCAGCCTTGCCAGGTTTGTTGTGCCAACACTGAGGCAATATTCATGACGGCTTCAAGACACACAGTAGAAGCTTAAAGGCCGCAGCCCTAAAATAGATGTTCTTCACAGATTTGTCTGGCTTTCGGTTTTCTTAGCCGTCATTTATGAAAATTTCATGGCTGCCGTGACTGCTTCCCCAAGGTTAAATCTATGGCTTGTGTCTCTAGTCACGCCTTTTCTCTAGGACACACTTTCTAGACGATCAGCGTTAGCCCTGGGATGCCTCAGCCTAAGCCATGTTTGCAGAGAGACTTTGGACTCAACTGGAAAACCCAAGGGTCATCTTTGGGGCCTGTGGCCCAAGCTAGCCGAGATCGATTGGGTGGTGTTAAATTAAATGAATGAGCTGGGTACTTCCAGCCTCGAGCCCTGTAACTCCAGGAACTGCAGCAGTACTGGACCTACCAACGGGGGTACTGCGTATGGAGTATATATAATATATATATATATATATGTATATTTAATATAACAAAGAAAATAAGAGCAGTACTTACTAGTGTTTTGTGACACAAACTCATTTAACCTTCACAAAAACCTTGTGCAGCCATTACCATCAGACCCCATTTTATAGAAAAGGAAACTGAGGCACAGAAAGAGCGTGTGACTTTCTTAAAGAAATACTGAAGGTTTGGTAGACAGTTGGTGGCATGATTTCATCCTCTAAAAGGAAGATCGTCCTCCATGTGGCAGAAAACTTAAATGAGGGGCGCCTGGGTAGCGCAGTCGTTAAGCTTCTGCCTTTGGCTCAGGGCATGATCCCAGAGTCCTGGGATCAAGCCCCACATCAGGCTCCTCCGCTATGAGCCTGCTTCTTCCTCTCCCACTCCCCCTGCTTGTGTTCCCTCTCTCGCTGGCTGTCTCTGTCAAATAAATAAATAAAATCTTTAAAAAAAAAAAAAGAAAACGTAAATGAGAAGAATGACCACAAACACACGGAGAGAGGCTTATTGCCACAGTGCAGGTGAGAAACGAAGACCTATACTAAAAGCTTCCAGAAGGAGGCACTGAACTTCCGCGCATTTCCAGAGAAGAGACATTTTTCTCTATTCCCCATAAAGCAAGAGTTTTGAAGTGGATGCTTCCTGTGTCTTTCCACTCATTTTTGTTCCAACTCAGGGAGCAGGGGTGGATGATTTGAAATTTGAGAGCCTCCTTCCCTATGTGGTGACCTCATCTGAGATACGGGTTTATTAAATGGAATAGCAGTATGAACACATTTCTCGTTCGCCTTCACTCTTGTACTTTCTGCCCTTGTGCTATAAAGGGCTTTCTCGCTTCTTCCTGCCATCATGAATAGGCTGACAAACAGGGACAGATATTCCCCTAGGTGGTGAAGGTGAACCATTTCCCGGCTTCTTCCTTGCCACTGGAATGGATAAATTGGACCCTCTTCTTTCCACTGATGCCAATGTCCGCATTTAGGGGGAAGTGGTGAGGTGGTCTCAGGCTGGCGCAAAATTTTAGCCATAATCTCAAACCCAGCTTTACCAAGAAACCCTCTGTTTTGTATTTTACTGAACAGCCAACAATAAGGTTGGGCTCTCTTTCTACCTTTTATCTCTCTACACCTGTTAAGATGCTAAGGGGAGGAAAGTTTATTAGCACCTAAGATTCTGGGAGAAGCACCTGTGGGGATGGAATTAAAAGATTCATGTTCACCAAGCAGTGTTTTTCTGAAGAAATGTGCATTCTCCATATTTCGAGGAATCTCTGCTTCCCTGCTTGACCAGTGCCCATAACAAGGAAATCAGTTTGGGTCTCTGAGTCTTGAGTTCCTTATCTGTGCAATAAGGATTAAGGGTAGGTAGCTCATTTTTAACAGAGACAATGCTATTCCTCATCACCTCCCCTCTCCTTTGGTTCATCCTAGGACATCATACCGCCTAGTGAGTTTTCTATCAGCTCATCCTTTATGGCAACCAAAACTCCATCTGGGTCTCCAGGACCCTGATGGAGTGTCAGGAGTCATTAAAGTAAAAGAGAAAAGATAAACAACAGGAGTCTTTGATCCCTGGGTCTGGTAATAAGTCGATTAAAAAGAGGACAAGGTCCAGTAACTCTCTTTAACCATGTTAAAGCCAAGGCAGATCTGACTCTCTGCATGTTTCAGGGACCTGTTCCACTCACCCAGATCTAATAACGAAGGTGGTTTTATCTCTGCTCCTCCTAACACTGTCACTGTCTGTGCTGAGGAAAATAATATGGGCAAGAAAAAAGTGAGTTCTGGAAAGCTGAGCACTAGGACTGTCCTGCCTGCTGATCTGTGAGTGCCCCACGGTGAGATCCATTGTGTCTAATGTCTCTTTTCATTCTGCTTCTTCATTTATTTAAAATTATAGAGTTTCGGAGAAGAGACAGAGCCACAGCCCAGAAAGACTGATGATATGCTCAAAGTAAGTTAAGGATCGAGTAGGAACAGAATGTATTAATTGACAGTTGACTGAAAGAGCAGACATTCATTGATCATCTACCATGGGCCAGCATTGTGTTAGGCTAGGGTCTAAGAGCGGGATTAAAGGATGAATAATACTACAGACTATGAGAAACAAACTGAGGGCCTCAGAGGGGAGGGGGGTGGGGGAATGGGATAGACCAGTGATGGGTAGAGGAGGGCACGTATTGCATGGTGCACTGGGTGTTATACGCAACTAATGAATCATCAAACTTTACATCGGAAACCGGGGATGTACTATATGGTGACTAACATAATATAATAAAAAAAAATTTTTAAAAACCCAAAAAATAAAGGATGAATAAATATTAGTCGTTGCCTGCCTCCCAGGAACAGTAGATATTGGTGGTGCTATGAAAGAATATATAGTGAGATCACTCGGAAAAGAGTGGCCATTTCTTCAGAAAGAGACACATAGAGTGTATACATATCCTCTTTATATATATAAAATAATCAACCTCTATCCAATCCAGTAGCAACATGCCATATGATTTCTGTAACTAAAGAATTATACAGATGATTTCAAAATGTTCTGATAGAGTTAAATGCAATTTAATTGTATTTGTTGGCCTGACAGTCAATCTTAATAGTTACTGATCACAGACTAAGTTGATGTATAATCGAAGTTCACCTATTTTACAGGTAACATCATTAGGAAGACATGACCAAAGAACGGCACCATATCACAGGGCTGGGAACAGCCCTGAAGGATCAGCAATTCACTTGACTAAAACAAAGCTCGCATTTTCCCATTTAAAATTTGCTTTAAATTATCCAGATAACCATTTAAAACACTCCAGCAAGTCTTTCCAATTTTTGGAAATTTACCATTGCAGTAAATCTCAAAGGAATCAGCAGGTAACACTAGAGTCATATGCAGCATAAATTGCAGCATAAATGGGCTACAGTCATTGCCCATAAAACGGGCTTGGAAACAATATGACTCAAGAAGAGCAGCTCTTTCAGTAGATTAGTCTTAAAGTGCATCGGTTCTCTTTCTCACAAATGTCTCGCATTTAATTGAGACCAATTGAGGGCATAATCCAAATGAGTTATCTAGAGAAGGTCATTATTACACCTCAACTATACAGAACACGGAAGTTGTTTAAGCTGCCATTCACTCAGCACCCACAATGGGTCAAGTGCCACTTTAAGTACCTTACATATGATGTCATAGTTAATTCTCGCAACAATGCTTTGAAATTGATATTGTACTCATTTTTACAGATGAAGAATCAGAGTTTCCAAAAGGTAAGCTAGGATACCCAAATTTACACAGATAGCATGATTTGCTTTTGCATTCTCGACTATGATGCAATAATCATCATGCCCAGCATTTCAGAAGAGATGACGATATAAAAGCTGTTCTTCCTGAAATCTAAGATCTTGCGATACGCTTGGGGAATCAGATCTTTATGAAGGCAAAGGGATGTCAATGCTAATGTGTTAGAAGCAAAGTCTTACAGTTGTATTTATTTATTTATTTTTTAAAGATTTTATTTATTTATTTGACAGAGAGAGAGACAGCCAGCGAGAGAGGGAACACAAGCAGGGGGAGTGGGAGAAGAAGAAGCAGGCTCCCAGCAGAGCAGGGAGCCTGATGTGGGGCTCGATCCCAGGACCCTGGGATCACACCTTGGGCCAAAGGCAGACACTTAAAGACTCAGCCACCCAGGCACCCCCTTACAGTTGTATTTAAAAAGAACATGAGAGGGGTGCCTGGGTGGCTCAGTCAGGCTCTCGATTTCTGCTTAGGTCATGATCTCAGGGTCCCAAGATCAAGCCCTGTGTCCTCTCTGTGCTTAGCATAGAGCCTGATTGGGATTCTCTCTCTCCCTCCTCCTTCTGGCCCCCCCCACTCATGGGCACTTTCTCTTTCTCTTAAAAAAAATAATAACTCGAGGATAAAATAAAAAGAACATGCTGGGAAGGCTCCTTGGAAAAGTTGGGAGTTTTAAGAAACTCGGTAGGAATTCCTCCTGTAAGTTAGGAGGGAAAAGAGAATTCTGGGCAAGGGTGCTTAGAAGACCACGGGTAGATGGGTGAATAAAGAGAGTATGGTACCTGAGGGACGTAGGGTATGAAAAGAGGAAGACAGTTGGGGGGCAGGACACCAGATGTCTATTATGGAACCAGGCCCTTCCCAACTACACTGGAGGCTAGGACAATTCTTCCTTCAACATCCATGTCTTTGGACTTGTTGCAAATGAGCTGCTATGAAATGTTACAAATGAAAGCCCTCTGATTAATTAAACGCTCTGGATGATTCTGTGTTATGCTGAGTTCCATGATTCTTCGTTCTTCAGTTTTGCTCCCATGGCTTACTGTTTTCAGTGAATAGGTTTCGTTGTTTCCTTTCTGTTTGCCACCAAGAATGCAGTGAGTCAACAACCAGAGTTGAGGACAAATTACCCTTTTCAGAACGTCTTTTCAGAGTTCTTTAATTTGCTTTATTTTTCATGTGTTGTAAATGTTATTGTATCCACTACAGTTGGTTTTTTGTTTAATTCTGTTTAAAAAATTTTTTAAAATCACTTATAATCTCTGTAGCTTACTTTTTCCATGACTCAGAGAAGCTGTTGTAGGATAAACTTCAAGCAGTCGGGAACAATATGTTTGATAAACTCTGCTGTGTTAAATGCTTTGAAGATCATCCCTGAACAAGAACAGCAGAATGAATTAGTGAGTTCATAGTGAGACTGCAGGAGAGGTAGCAAGGGTTCAATCACTGGAGTCGTTTCTGGGAATGAAACTCCGAACAGACTGGAGGATTCTGTGTTCAGCGTGTGGGTCTTGTTTTATTAAAACTGTAAAACCATCATCATGGCGACCATAGATCTTATTTTCCTGATTCTGCAGACCTCAGGCTGCTTCTGGTAAGTGCTCTTACCAAAATACTCATTGGCCTGGGATAGGTCTTGCATTGGCAATGACCGTAAAAATGGAACAGAAGTTTTGTTAGCGCCCAGCTTCTGTGTACTTACAATAGACCAGAACCTACATTAAATCCTTCAAATGAGTTATTATATTCACTGCTGAACAAACTGTAAAGTAAATATCTTTAATTCCATTTTACATTAGAGAATTTAAGTATCTTCAGCAAAGTTATACAACTATTGAAGGAGCCAGGTTTTTGTTTGATTTAAAGCTCAGGTCCTCGACCATTGATACTCTACCTCTCAGATTTGCTGATTCTCTGCCAAACCAGTGTGGTGTGTGTGTCTGTGTGTGTGTATATGTGTATGTCTGTAAATGCCTCCTCCTGTGTATAAAGATACCCATATAAATGTATCTCTGCTCTTTTGAGTACAGAACATTTGGTAACACACGGTGGATATATCATCATTCATAGTATCTGCAGCCCACTGTAGAGTGCCTTTCTCTCTCCTTCCCACGTACCTTTACAGAAGCCACTGTTTATTACACAGCCCCGACCACGTCACTGTTGCTCTCAGAAAGCATTAGTGGCTCCCCACAGGAAATGCGATCAAGTCTGAACTCCTTGCCCTCTAACAGCTTTCTTTCCACTTAATTTTCCAGCCTTATGTCTCATTACATTTTTCCACCACTTCGAAATTCTCAAAGTAGGGCTACCACCATCCCACTAGTATACATGCAGTTTCCTGCCTATGCACCTTCTTTTGTGATGATGTCCCTTCCACCTGGAATGGACCCACCTGTCTTAAGTCTTAATCTTAAATATCTCTTAAGACTCAGATGAAACGTTTAAGGTAGAATCCGCCTTTGCATTTTTTTAAAAAGATTTTATTTATTTATTTGACAGAGAGAGAGACAGCCAGCGAGAGAGGGAACACAAGCAGGGGGAGTGGGAGAGGAAGAAGCAGGCTCATAGCTGAGGAGCCTGACGTGGGGCTCGATCCCATAACACCGGGATCACGCCCTGAGCCGAAGGCAGACGCTTAACCGCCGTGCCACCCAGGCGCCCCGGCCTTTGCATTTTTTGATCGTTGGCTACATGTGGTGTGAGTGCGTTTCAAAGTTTGACTTTAAGTACAATACTCATTTGCCTGTGTGTCTGTCTTATCTCACGTCTCCCTTCCACCTGTGTTCCTTTCAAGCTCAGGAACAACATCTGGTTCATTTCGTATCCATCACGTCTCGCCTAATGCTCAACACGTGTTCAGAAAATGTTGGTCACGTCAAATCAAACATTCACTAATGTTATCCATTACTGTAACGACCTCATTTTAACAGAGCACGTAATGTATTTATGCCATGATATGACCGAAATGTAAATATTTTTTTCTGATGTATTTAAGCAATATGCCATGTGTGATCCATTACCTGTCTGTCTTCATGGAGCCACTAACTTAGACGTTTAAGTCAAAACTTTTATAGAATTCATCAATAAAGGTTTAAGGACAGATTATTTTTCAAGAAGGATCTTTCTACACAATGAAGACATTCAATTTAATGTCCCGCTTCCTTTGTCCCAGAGTGGCTTCAGGAGCTTGGGATTAATAACAATTCATCGAGTTTCATCTTCAGCACACAGGACTTAATACAAGTACTGTACTTATGCAGCTATCATTTTGCTAATAATGATTAACCATACCCCTGGATGGTCAACCAAAGCTCTCCATCAATTATAGCCATTGGCCAATCCCCCATCTCTAGTGAAAATATCAGATCCTTTACTATTTTAAATATTTATAACTTATTTTTATACATGTATGCCTGCTTGTGTCAGTTGTTCTATCTTAAACTGAACATTTAAAGACTTGAATGCAGATGTTAGAGCCTGGTCAGCCAGATCATTTCAGTCATTTTATTGTAATTTTGTAAAAGATTTTATTTATTTATTTGAGAGAAAGAGTGAGCGAGAGAGAGATGGGATGAGAAGGGGGAGGGGCAAAGGGAGGGGGAGGAACAGACTCCCCTGCTGAGCAGGGAGCCCAACGTGGGGCTCGATCCCAGGACCCTGAGATCATGACCTAAGCTGAAGGCAGAGACTTAACCAACTGAGCCACCCAGGTGCTCAGTCATTTTAATTTAGCAAATGAATCGGATCAATAACTTAATGGTCTGATTCAAGCTTATACCATCTGAATTCAAACAGTGACAGAAAACATGCCTCGTGGTCCTGAGTTGTGAATATGTGATCCATATGTGTCTGGAAGGCACAGTAAACCAGCAAAACTATAGTCCAAAATGTGCGTGAGGAACAACTTTATCACAAAAAAACCCACAATTGAATCCTAAATGCTACAGGCAGGGAGCACATTTGCAGAGAGAAAAGATGTAGAAAAAGATTTTAAAGCAATGGAAGAGAGTCTCCTGAGAATGTTTAGACCAGATGATAATGTATTTCCAAGTCAAGCCATTGGAAGTATTCATTCTCCATTCATTCAGCAGGTATTTACTGAACGCCTGTACTGTGCCGGACATTGTTTTAAGTACCACAGATACAGCGATGAACAACAACAAAATTCCTGCCATTGTTACACTTGCATCTTAGTCAGAGAAGAAAATAAACAAATTAACACACAATATAGTATCTGGCCTTATAGAAGAAAAATGAAGTAAAGTCATATAGCATCTGGGATAAGGGAGGAACAGATATTTGGAAGAGACTGGTCAAGGGTCTCTCACCTGATGACAGGTGAGCATAAACCTGAAAAAAGCAAGGAAGCAAGCCCTGAAGATATTTGGGAAGACAACAACAAGTGCAAAGAACATGGGGGTATATTCGGTGGGCTTGAGGACCAAGAGGGGCATGGTGTCTGGGGCGTGGGGAGCTAAAAGCCAAGTGGTAGGATACGAGACCAGAGAAGTAGCCAAGAGAAATTCACGTTGAATCCAGGCACAGATGCTTTTTTTAATTGAGGTCCACTTTATACACAGTGAAATAGAGAACTGGATAAATTTTGATAAGTATATTTGCCCACGTAACCACCATCTCAGATAGGATATAGAATGTTTCCATTACCAGGTGCCTGGGTGGCTCAGTCAGTTGAGGGTCCAGCTCTTGATCTTGGCTCAGGTCATGATCTCAGGGTCCTATGATCAAGCCCCACATTGGGCTCTGCGCTGGGCGTGGAGCCTGCCTGAGATTCTCTCTCCCTCTCTCTCTGCCCCACCCCCCCACACTCTCTGTCAAAAAATAAAATAAATTATTTTTTAAGAAAAGAATGTTTCCATGACCCCTAGAAGTTCCTTCCTACCTACTTCCAGTCAATCTCCACCTGCCTCCTGAGGCACACAGTCTAATTTTTCTCTACCATGGATTACTTTCACCCATTCTAGAACTTCACATGAGTGGAATCATGGAGTACATATTTTTTCGGTAAGGCTTTTCTTGATCAAAATGCTTTTGAAATTTATCCATGTTATTGTATATTTATTAGTCTGTTCTTTTTTCACTTCTGATTTATCAGTATCTCAATATATGAATGTAACAACAGTTATTTATCAATTTTCATTGGTATTCATTTGAATTATTTCCAGTTTCTGGCTATTACTGTGTACAAGTCATTGTATTAACATACCTTTTCACTTCTCTTGGGTAAATTCTTAAAAGTGGAATTGGTAGGTCATCGGGTAAGTGTATTTTTTACTTTAAATGAAACAAAACCCGCTAAGCAGTTTTCTAAAGTGGTTGTACCATTCTTCATGCCCTTCAGCAGCATACAAAAGTTCTGTTCCTTCCACATCCTCACCAACATGTGTTTTTGTCAGTTTGTTTTCATTTCAGCCATTACACTGGGATCACTGAATTATCTGGGCTTTAATGTGTATTTTCTGACATCTACTAATGATGATGTTGAATACTTTTTCATATACTTATTGGCCTACTTATTATTATTGGCTTTTTTTTTTTTTTTGAGAGAGAGAGAGAGAATGAGCACGAGCACATGGGAGGGACAGAGGACAGGGGAGAGGGAGAGGGAATCTTAAGCAGGCTCCATGCCCAGCCTGGAGGCTGATGCAAGGCTCAATCTCACCACCCTGAGATCAAGATCTGAGCCAAAATTGAGTCTGATCCTTAACCGACTGAGCTACCCAGGTGTCCCATATTTGTCATTTTTATATCTTTCTTTGTAGGCAATCTCCCTAAGTGTTTTGCCAATTATATTAGTTTGTAGGAGTGACATATATTCTGCATACAAGAAGGAAAGGACTTTTAACCTTAATTTTATTGCTTTCTGACTATGAAGCAAAGCCATCAGAAGATGTGAGCATGGAATAATGCACAACCCCATGTGTGGTTATGCATAATTATACGGGCCACTGTTCACGCTTGTAGCCACCGTCAATATACATTATTTGTTATAATTCCCCATCAGATGTCAGCAGATGTTTTGAGGAGAAGGCTTTTTGTTTTGTTTTTTTTTTAACTCACTCTTACCAGTTTGGAGAAGACAATACCAGAGATAGTTCAGACCTGTATTATCTTCCTCAGAAGCCACAGAAACTTTCACTAAGTATGCTCAGTGAATGAAGGGATACCAAGGCCGTGTCTGCTCAGAGCAAACAGGCGACTCCACGAACTGTTCCTACTTTACATGTTGGACAAACTGACCAGACTTCAGCCCGTAGGTTGCACAAAACCATCTATCGGAGAATTATGGCCAGTGCGTCTTAAACCAGGCAACTACTGTGTCCACTGTCTCCTCACCCCCATTTTACAGGAAACAAAACAAAACAAAACAAAACAAAACAAAACAAAACAAAACAAAACTCAACAAATGGAACCTGGGAAGGTAACCATTCAAGGATGGGTCTAGAATTAGGTCCCATGGGTCTCATTTTTTAAAAAATTTTCTCTGCATTTCAACCTCTGATTTCGCCCTTAAATTTGAAGCCCACACCTGCTGGGTGGAAGCGACCACCTCAGTGCAGGAAATCTTTGGCTTCCACCGCCTGCAGCGGCCAGGAGAGCTGCAAGTCCCAAGTCCTCCCCAAGTGCGTGTAAAGCACCAATTTTAACACCAAAGAGGAAAATTTCCCATTTAGCCTTTGTTTGATTCTCGTATTTGTTTCTTCCCAGTGCACAAGATAACAGCCCTAATAAGCGTAAAGGCTCTCTAGTGCGCGGGCGTGGATAAGAGAAATGAGCACCAAATAAGTTCAGTTTATTCTTCATCCTACAAAACACATTCCTTCAGACTTAACTGTAGCCTCGCGCATACCAACAGACTAAAAATAGACCCAACCTTTATTCCAGGAACAATTGTTTGCTTTACTATTGTTACATTTTCCAGGCAGAGCGGTTTTTCCCAAGAGATGGCATATGGGGATCACAAGAACTGAGGTTCTCCCAGAGCTACGCCTCTGAAGCCTCCTTCCTCCCAGCCTCTCGTAACCTGAACACAGGCTCTGTCTTTCCTCCGGACACAGACTTCATCAAGCCCGCGCTCAGCCCCCGCCTGTCTTCTTGTCTGTCGGATGGGAAAAATAACCACTTCAGCGGCGCACAGATTCTGCGCAGCTCTCGTGACATAAAGATGTGGAAAGACATTTTATGGATTTCCAAACACTACAAATGCACACGATGATTATGGTGGTCAGGGCCCCCAAGAGGTAAATTTCCTCAAAACTACTTGCTATGATATAATAGGAGGACGAGAGAGACAAAGATGTTGGAAAGAGTTCTCTAGATGATATCTTTATACCTTTCACCTGTCCGTCTGGTCAGTCGCCCACGTGCCTGACGTGTCTCTCACCCCCTCCACCCTGCTGTACTGGCCAGAAAATGTTTCCTGACTGCATATCCCAGCGAAACAAGTGCTGATAACGTGTACGAAGTCCATATAAAGTGCAGAGTTGCCATCTTATCGATAACGGGAAAATTATTATAAATGGGGTTGAATTTCCTGTGATGTGTGAGTCTCTACGGATTTTTCTGGAGCATTCCTGATGAACAGATCCCGCTCTGACTGTTACATGACACAGAGAAGCCTATGTAGAAATAATCAGACTATCAGACTCTCTTCTAACTAGTTCGCATATTGAGCTCTTCTTTTTATGTAACCCAATGTAGCCGGAGAGCCTGATGGTCAACGATAAGGTCTTATAAGTCCTTTATCCATTATAGAGATAATTAATGGTGAAAGTAATTTAGTGACAGGACAGTGTCACTGAATCAACCATGATCAGAGCCTGAACTCTCTTAATGTTGGAGAAGTAAAAGAAAGAAATCCATAGATTGACATTCCCTGATAGTCCTGTATAAGCAGGGTGTGGGTGGAGTCGATAGTGACAAAGCTTAGTGAAGCTAAATGGTCCGTGTGGAACTAACACCACCAAAATGTTGGCATTTTAGAATGAAATTAACCACTCAGAGACAATATAATAATAACTCCTATTAATATTATCAGTATTAACATTATAGCTTTTGGCCTGACTGATACGAGAATAAGGAAAAAGGAAATTAAAGTTTATTGCATACCTATAACCTTTCATGCTCGCCCAGGTTCACAGCAATCCTATGGGGTCGGAAGGAAAGTCGTGATTATGTTAACATGAAGTAGAAAGTGGTGCCCAAAATAACTCATTCCTGCCTCAGGCCCGGGTCTTCTGACCCCTGGACAAAAGCTGTTTTCAATTTTCCCTCTAAAAACAAATATATCATGTTTCAATGCTTTTAATTCAGAAATTTGAAGGCCTTTGTAAACAGGAATTCATTATCAATGGTCAAAAAAGCAATGAGTTAGATGAGAATATCAAGACCTTTCTCTTATGAAGGAACGAGTTCAGGTACAAAGACATGAAAAGACTCGCTTCCCATCGGATGATGATTAGATCTGTTTGTTTGTGCATCATTCATTCATCTAACTACTAATTTGATAAATATTTGTTGATGACCTGTGAGCCCCGTGTCTGGAAGAGGCTGGGGATTCAAGCAGTGAACAAAAAGATGGAAAGCCCTGCCCTCTTGGAGCCCAGATTTTCATGAAAGGCTCAGATGAGAAAGCAGGTAAGGACAGAAGTTTTGTGCCTGTGTTGAAATTTTAATTCGAATGGCAGAGAAAGTCTCACTAAGAAAAGATCCTATTTCAGTAAAACTCTGAAGGAGGTCGTGGAGGAAGGCCATGCAGACGGGAAGTGCATTCCAGGAGAGGGAGCTGTGAGGCCAGATGCTGGCAGGTGCAAGAGGCTCTGTGGCTGAGACAGAGGGAGGGAGGACAGAAGAACTGAAAGTGAGCTCACAAAGGTAGCAGTCCCTGGGCCTGTGGATGGCGGGAAGACGGGAAGTCTTGCGAGGGCTTGAAGGCTGCTACCCCAGCGGTGCCCTCCTTGCAGAAACACCGGAAGTCATCAGGATGTTTTGAGCAGAGAAGTGACCGTACTCTGACCTAGCTTTTAACACAGCATGAGCGCTCGGGTGGCTGAATTAACAACAGATAAAACGGGACACTGAAAGTGTGTAGAAATGGAGACCACTTAGCCTAAATTATTAACTCAAGTGAGAGATGCTGGAGGCGTGGGCCAGTCTGCCAGTGGTGGAGGCAGGGAGAGTGGTCTATTCTGGTTATGGCTTAGGACTGTCACCCCTGCTCTGTTGTCACTCACATCACTAACATACAGTGTTTATAAGGATGATAAAAAAAATACTAAATGGATGAAGAAAACAAAACCATTTTTGTCCTGTCCTGAAGGGCAGTCATGGGTAAGCAAGCAGTTCATTTAGCTTTCTCTCCCAGGAGAATTAAGCACAGATAACAACAAAACCCTAATTGCTTGAAACTCTATTTTCAGCTGGATGTGCTAGCAATCATCTTGAAAGAGTCACCTACCACGTAAAACTCAGTGTCATCTGCAATCATTTTTCTATTGTTGATTAGAAGACAGTAATTGTGCAGTTTAGCTGTTCTTTGGACACATGATTGGTATTTGCTTCTCGGGAAAGTCAAGTCACAGAACATTCTGTGGCCAATGCATTAAGCATATTTACTAAGGCAGGAATGCAGCTCAGAAACCACGATAGATTCACGAGACAGGCTTGCCCCTCAGAGGTCTTGGTTCAAGGTCCAAGTGCCCCTCCATGCATCCCAGAGACACCAGCACGCACTTAGCAGTGTCCCTCTTCAGAGGTGTGGGCTGTAGCCCACGGCACTGTTCACCCAGCCTTTACATTTAATCATGCCAACCATATCCCTTTGTGATCCCACTCCTGAAGGAAACAATTTCTTCCTATGGTTTCTACCTCAGTGCTAATTTTTTAAAATAAGGTGCCCTTTATTTTGCCTTTAAATATATCCAGTAAACAGTTTTGATACCTAATTAAGAGTTCTTCATGTTATAGTCAGACTTTCAAAGTTACTTGTAATTTTTACCCTCTGGGACCCTGATTGAATCAGAAGTCGAAACCAAGATTGTCCCCGGAAATGGTCCCTCAAAGATGGAATTTGGAAATTGATTTGGTTACATCCTTGGGCCTGAACTCAGTGCTGAGCCTCTGGCCATGGAACATGGGATGCTAGTAATTTGTGGAATGATTAAGTGGTATGACACGTAATCAAATTACCTGTGATTGATTGCATTAATGTGCCTGCTGAAGTGCCTTGAGTTACCAAATGTCTCTCCACCTGCAAATTCCTATGTAAAGTTTCATGTTCACAGGTTCTGGGGACCGGGGTATGGACATCTTTGGGGGCACATTATTCTGATTGCCACAAGAGCACAGCATTAATTCCATGACTTTCCATGGAATTGGCCTTGTGAAAATATCAGATAGACTCGGTTTGAAAGTCACCAGGTAGAATGAAAGAGCTGAACTCTTAAAGATTGTCAAAAGATAGGAGGAGAGGAAGAAAGGAACTGTTGCAGATTAAAGGCACTTGATAAAACGTGATGACTAAATATGACACACACGCACAAAACATTCTGGAACACATGAAGGATTCTGTTTGGGTAAGTAGAGTAAAATCTGGAGGGAGTTTGTGAATTAGATAATAGTGTTATATTTAATTGATTTTCTCATTAGGAAGGTGGTATGGTGTAAAGTAGAAAGCCTTTTGCTTTGTGTGGTCTCATGCTGAAGTATTTTTACCGCTGGGGCATCATTTCAGAGAAAAGTTGTGTGTGGGGGGGGTAGAGGAAGAGAATGGGGGGAGGACAAATGTGGGAAAATGACAAAGAATCTGAATGAAGAACACAGGGGAATTCTTTTATTATTATTGTAACTTTTTGTAGGCTTGAAAACATTTCAAACTAAAAATATATTAAGGAAAAAATACAAATTATCAATTTCAGTCATAAAAAGACAATATCACTACAGATCTCATAAACATTAAAAAGATAAAAAGGAGGATATTATGAAGAATTTTATACAAATATTTGATAATGTTGATAAAATAATTTCCTCAAAGAGCCAATTTATTAAAACAGACAGATGAAGAATTAGATTTGAATAGCCTGATATTTACTAAAACACTGAATCTGTTATTTAAAATCTTCCTATAAAGAAAACTATAGAATGGGGGGAAATATTTGCAAATCATCTTATAAGGGGTTAATATCTAAAATATATAAAGAGCTTATACAACTAAAGACCAAAAAATCTGATTAAATAATGGGCAGAGGGGTACCCGGGTAGTTCAGTTGGTTAAGAGTCTGCCTTTTGCTCAGGTCATGATCTCAGGGTCCTGGGATCAAGCCTGACATTGGGCTTCCTGCTAAACAGGGAGTCTGCTTCTCCCTCTCCTTCTGCCCCTGCTCCTGCTCTCTCTTTCTCTCTCTCTCTCAAATAAATAAAATCTTTAAGAAAAAAATGGGCAGAGGCTCTGAATAGACCTCTTCCCAAAGAAGACATACAAATGGCCAACAGGTACATGACAAGGTGCTCAACATCACTCGTCATCAGGGACACGCAAATCAAAACCACAACGAGATATCACCTCACACCTATCACGATGGCTATTATCAAAAGGACAAGATTGCAAGCTGGTGCAGCCACTCTGGGAAACAGTAAGGAGGTTCTTCAAAAAGTTGAAAATAGAGCTACCCTCTGACCCAGCAATTGCACTACTGGATATTTACCCCAAAGATACAAATATTACAAATATAATGATCTGAAGCGGCACCTGCACCCCAATGTTTATGGCAGCAATGTCCACAATAGCCAAACTATGGAAAGAGCCCATCTGTCCAATTACAGATGAATGGATAAAGAAGATGTGGTATATAGATGCAACGGAATATTATGCAGCCGTCAAAAATATGAAATCTTGCCATTTGCAACAACAGGGATGGAACTGGAGGGTATTATGTTAAATGAAATAAGTCAATCAGAGAAAGACAATTATCATATGATCTCACTGATACGTGGAATTTAAGAAACAAGGCAGAGGATCACAGGGGTAGAGAGAAAAAAAATGAAACAAGACAAAACCAGAGAGGGAGATAAACCAAAAGAGACTCTTAATCTTAGGAAACAAAATGAGGGTTGCTGGAGGGGAGGAGGATGGGGGGATGGGGTAACTAAGTGACGGACATTGTGGGGGTATGGGTTGTAAAGACCACTGCGTATTATATAAGACTGAGGAATCAAGACCTGTACCCCTGAAACAAATAATACACTATATGTTAATTAATTGAATTTAAGTTAAAAAATAAATTAAAAAAAAAGACAAGAGACAACAAGTGTTGACAAGAATGTGAACAAAAACCTTGTATACTGTTGGTGGGAATATAAATTGGTACAGTAGTTATAGAAAACAACAGAGTTTCCTCAAAAAATTAAAAATAGTACTATACTGTGATCCAGCAATTCTACTTCCAGGTATGAATCCAAAGAAAATGAAGTCAGTATCTTGCCTGAGATATATGCACCCCATGTTCGTTGCAGCATTATTCACAATAGCCAAGACATGGAAACAACCTAAGAGTCCATCCAATGAATGAATGGGTAAAGAAGTTGTGAGATATATATATATATATATCTGTGTGATACATAGATATATGTGATACATATATATAAATATTATTCATCCATTGAAAAAGAAAATCCTACCACTTAAAAAATATTTTATTTATGTATTTGTCAGAGAGAGCACATGTAAGCAGAGGGAGTGGGAGGCAGAGGGAGAAGCAGGCTCCCCTCTGAGCAAGGAGCCTGATACAGGACTCAATACCAGGACCCTGGGATCATGACCTGAGACAAAGGCAGATGCTTAATGGACTGAGCCACCCAGGAGTCCTGGAATCCTACCATTTGTGACCACATGGATGTACCTTGAAGTTGAAGGCATTATGGTAAGTGAAATGAGTCAGATAGAGAAAGACAAATACTGTATGATCTCACTTATATGTGGAATCTAAAAAAAAAACAAAAACAAATCCATAAGAGAGAACAGACTGATGGTTGCCAGAGGTGAAAATGGGGAGTAGAGAAATGGGTGAAGGTGATCAAAAGGTACAAACTTCCATTTATAGGATAAATAAGTTCCAGGAATATTATGTACGACATGATGACTGTAGTTAACAATATTGTATTGTATTTTTGAAACTTGCTAAGAGAGTAGATCTTAAAAGTTTTTACTACAAGAAAAGAAATTTGTAACTGTGTGAGGTGATGGATGTTAATTAAACTTATTGGGGAAATCATTTTATGATATATACATATGTCAAATTACGTTGTACATCTTAAATTAATGCAATATTACATGTTGATAATATCTCAATATAACTGGGAATAAAAGAAGAAAATCCTAAATTGGATGACTTAATGAGTAAATTCTTTCTGATGCTTAAGGAAGAAATAACACCAATGCTATACAACATTTTCCTGAGAATGGAAAAAAGGGAACATTCTACAACTCATTTTAAGAAGCCAGCATATCCTTGGTTATAAAGAACATTACAAAAAAAAAAAAAAAGGAAATTGTAGACTTTCTTCTCTCATGAACATAGATGCAAAAAGCCTTTTGAAGAATTAGCAAATGAAGTCCAGCAATATATAAATTGGATATATATCACGAGCAGGTAGAGTTAACCCAGATTTTCAAGGGTGGGTTAATTCTTAAAAATCAATCAATGTAACACACATTGACAGAAAGAAAGAAAGAAAGAAAGAAAGAAAGAAAGAAAGAAAGAAAGAAGGAAGGAAGGAAGAAAGAAAGAAAGAAAGAAAGAAAGAAAGAAAGAAAGAAGGAAGGAAGGAAGGAAGGAAGGAAGGAAGGAAGAAAGAAAGAAAGAAAGAAAGAAAGAAAGAAAGAAAGAAAGAAAGAAAGAAGAAAGAGAGAGAAACATATCATTTCACTAGATACAGAAAAAAAATTTCAGGAAAAGCACGCCTACAAATCAATAAAAGATGGACAACCCAGTAGAAAAATATATAGCATAAGTGAACAATTTACAAAACAGTATTTACATAGTCAATATACATATATAAAATCATTCAATTTCGTTTGTCATCCAAGAAATGCAAATTAAAACCTTGATATAATACCACTACGAGATCAACAGAAGAGCTGGAATGATAAACCACACTTCCTGTTGGTGAGAATGTAGACCAGCTGAAACTTAGCAATGGCTGGTGGACTAGAAACTGATGTAGGCATTCTGGAAAACTGTCTGGGTTATCTACTAGAAACCAAATATACACTCGTGTTCCAGCAATCCCACTGCTAGGTATATATAGCCGTCAGAAATAGGTTCATAGTTCATATATTCATCAAAAGACATGTTCATAGAAGTAGTGTTCATAATTGCCCAGAACTGGAAAAGACACAAATGTTCATCAACAATGGAACAGAAAAGGAAATCATCATATAGTTCACAATTACAGTCATGGTTCTCGAGCTTTTTGCTCTCAGGACCTCCTGCATTCTAAAAAACAGTTGTAGAACTAAGGAAGCTTTATGTGGGTTATATTTATTAATACTTACCATAGTGGAAATTACAACTGGGAAATTTTTAAAAACGGGAATGTACGAAGTACCATGTAGCTTCTAGAAAACTCCACGTACACTCATTAGAGAATGACAAAGAAAAGGCAGATGAAGTGCTTTTGACCCTGGGGACATCCTGGAAAGGTCCCAGGACCCAGGAGTCCCTAGGTCACCCTTTGAGAACCTCTGCTTACACAACAATGGAATCAAATTGCGACATGCAGAAATATGGATTTGTTCCCCAAACTTAGTGAAGAAGCCTCACACAAGGGCACATACTGTTATGATCCCATTTATATAAAATGTAGTGCAGGAGGTAAAAACCAAACTCCCCTATTTGAAGTCACAATAGAGGCACTGTGACCGGAAGAGAGCCTGGGGGTTTCCAGGTGCTCTTAATGCTCCATTCGTTACCGTTACCGTGGGTGCTGAGTATACAGGTGAACTCAGTTTGTGAAAACTTTTAGATCTGCACCTTGGTAATACTTTTCTGTGTACATATTATACTTTGATAAAAGTAAAACCAATGAGCAATAACATTGTGAAAACTTGATAAAACTGCTAATCTATTTACCTCCACGCCACGCCATAAATTCTGTCCCCACTGAGTCTTTGAGTCTTGAGAATTTCAGGCCCCCAGCAGCAAGCTTTTGACTTCAGCCCATCCCTCTGGCCTTCACATTAACATCTCAGTACGAGGCAATTATAAACAATAGTTTGGGGTGTG
This sequence comes from Ailuropoda melanoleuca, assembly GCF_002007445.2. NCBI lineage: Eukaryota > Metazoa > Chordata > Mammalia > Carnivora > Ursidae > Ailuropoda > Ailuropoda melanoleuca. Next base: position 122,150,803 of record NC_048225.1, read on the forward strand.
GAAGCACCACCATAATCCACTTCTTGGTCCCCAGCTGTTTTCCAGAAGCATCTTCACAATAAATACATTTGTCCCTTTTGTAGGGCGGAGAATTTAGGGAGTAGCCTAAGGCAATGCTTGTCTTTTGTTACCACAGTCCTATTCCTAAACCTCCTGTCTCCCCATCTCCTCTTCGCTAATTTTATTGCGGGTAAATAAATGCTCTTAACCTTCGTTATGCCACAAACCCATCTGGAATTTTGGTGAGGCTTAGAGACACAGAATAATGTTTTTAAGTAAATAAAATAAAATGCATAGATTACAGGAAAAATGAGATTGAAATACAGTTGTGAAAATCACTACAATCACATTTCTGATACTGTAAGTGTTTATTAATTTTTGAAAACCGATGTTGAAGATATTCAAAATTAATTCAATATCTAGCTGTGGGGTCTACTGAAATTTCAAAGTAGTTATGAATTTAAAATGATATTTTGAGACATCTGTAGTAACTATAACGTGATACGGAAATACCTGTGTATTCTACTGTTGACAAATAGAATCACACGGATCCAGCTGTGTGTTGGTTGGTTTGTTTAGTCTACATTTATAATGAAAGGAAATGCCGAATTTCATTTAGGGACTAGTGAAAAGAAAGAGGTAATTTTGTTTTCCTATCCAAGTGCTTACACCCGTACTCTGAGTTTTGTTAATTGAGCCATAAGGTGCCCAAGATAAATGGAAACCAGATTAAGGACTCGTGGCTCAGATTCAGCTTTTCTGAACTTGGATGGCTCAAAATGATCCCCTGGGTCTGCAGACTACAGATAAACCTGCTTCCCACCTCTCTTTTTAGAATGGCCACTTCTGGAGTATGCCTGTCTCCATCTCGTACAAGGCCACAAGAAATGGTCAACACAAACCAGCATCATAAATGGCGGGTTCCTCACTGACCCACGTCCAACCTCCTACACGCCATTCTGCATTGATTCTGTATGTAACTCACAGTAGCCTACTCTGGGTACCAGTTTCCATACCTGTTGGTTTGCATTACAAATAACATAAGCCCTGATTCTAATGCTTTTAAACAATGAGATTTAATTAATCACATATTAGAAGTTTTAATGCTAAGATTCAGGTTCAGGGTTATTTTTTATTTGAGTATAGTTGACACACAATGTTACATTTGTTTCAGATATGTAACTTACTGATTTGACAAGTTTATACATGATACGATTTCATCGCAAGTATAGTTCCCATCTGTCCCATTGCATCATGATTATAATATCATTGACTATATTCCTTATGCTCTGCTTTTTATTCCCATGTCTTTTTTTTGTTTGTTTTTTTTTTTAAAAAATTTTATTTATTTATTTGACAGAGATAGAGACAGCCAGCGAGAGAGGGAACACAAGCAGGGGGAGTGGGAGAGGAAGAAGCAGGCTCATAGCAGAGGAGCCTGATGTGGGGCTCCGATCCCATAACGCCGGGATCACGCCCTGAGCCGAAGGCAGACGCTTAACCGCTGTGCCACCCAGGCGCCCCTATTCCCATGTCTTAATCATTCCACAACTGGAGACCTGTATCTCCCTCTCCCTTTACCCATTTTGCCCAACCCCCCACCCTCCTTCTGACAAACATCAGTTTGTTCTCTGTATTTTTAGTTCTGATTCTGCTTTTTGCTTATTTTTTAAGAATTCCTCCTATGAGTGGAATCATATGGTATTTGTCTTTCTTAGTCTGACTTATTTCACTTAGCATAATATCCTCTAGGCCCATCCATGTTGTCACACATGGCACAATCTCAACCTTTTCTATGGCTGTGTAACGTTCCAGTATGTATATATACCACATCTTCCTTATCTATTCATTTGTTGATGGACACTTAGGTTGCTTCCACGTCTTGGCTACTGTAAATAAATCTGCAATAAACATAGGGGTGCAAATATCTTTTTGAGTTAGCGTTTTCATTTTCCCTGGGTAAATACTCAATAATGGAATTATTGTATCATATAGTATTTCCATTTTTAATTATGTGAGGAACCTCCATATTGTTTTCCACAGTGACTGTACCAATTTACATTCCCACCAACGTGCATAAGGTTCTTTTTTCTCCGTGTCCTCACCAACACTTGCTGTTTCTTGCCTTGATCTTAGCCGTTCTAACAGGAGTGAGGTGATATCTCATTGTGATTTGGATTTGCATTTCCCTGATGACGAGTGATGTTGAGCGTCTTTTCATGTGTCTGTTGGCCATCTGGATGTCTTCTTTGGGAAAATGTCTGTCCAGGTCTTCTGCCCATTTTTAAATTGAATCGTTTGTCTTTTTGGTGTTCAGTTATATGAGTTCTTTATATATTTTAGATATTAACCCTTTATCAGATATATCATTTGCAAATATCTTCTCCCGTTCAACAGGTTGTCTTTTGTTTTGTTGATGGTTTCCTTCGCTATGTAAAAGCTTTTTATTTTTATTTTATGTAGTCCCAATAGTTTTTTGTTTTGTGTGGGGTTTTTTTTTGTCATTTTGGGTTTTATTTGTTTGTTTGCTGCATTTGTTTCCCGTGCCTTAGGAGACATATCTAGAAAAATGTTGCTATGGCTGATGTCAAAGAAATTATTGTCTGCATTCTCTTCTAGGATTTTTATGGTTTCAGGTCTCACATTTCAGTTCTTAATCCAATTTGAGTTTATTTTTGTGTATGGTGTTAGAAATAGTCCGGTTTCATTCTTTTACATGTAGCTGTCCAGTTTTCCCAACACCATTTATTGAGAAGACTGTCTTTTCCCTCATTCTATATTCTTGGCTTCTTTGCCATAGATTAATTGTCCATATAAATGTGGGTTTATTTCTGGAGTCTCTGTCTTGCTCTATTGATCTGTATTTATCTTTGTGCCAGTGCCATACTATTTTGATTATTATAGCTTTGTACTATGTCTTGAAATCTGGAATTGTGATACCTCCAACTTTGTTCTTCTTTCTTAGAATCGCTTTGACTATTGGGGGCCTTCTGTGGTTCCACACAAATTTTAGTATTATCTATTCTAGTCTTGTGAAAAATGTTGTTGCTATTTTGGTAGGGATTGTATTGAATCTATAGATTGCTTTGGATAATATGAACGCTTTGACAATATTAATTCTTCCAATCCAAGAGTGTGAAATATCTTCCCATTTGTTTGTCTTCGGTTTCTTTCATCAGTGTTTTATAGTTTTCAGAGTAAGGTATTTTATGTCCTTGGTTAAGTTTATTCCTGAGTATTTTATTCTTTTTAGTGCAATTATAAATGGTGTTGTTATTTTAATTTCTCTTTCTGTGACTTCATTGTTAGTGTATAGAAATGCTACTGATTGCTGTATTTATTTTGTATTTATTTTGTATCCTGCCACTTTACTGAATTCATTTATCACTTCTTGTAAATTTTTGGTGGAATCTTTACAATTTTCTATGTATAGCATGTCATCTGTAAATAGAGACAGTTTAACTTCTTTACCAATATAAATGCCAATTATTTCTTTTTCTTGTCTGATTGCTGTGGTTAGGACTTCCAGTATGATACTGGATAAGAGTGGCAAGAGTGAACATCCTTTTCTCATTCTTGACGTGAGAAGGAAAGCTCTCAGTTTTTCACCATTGAGGATGATGTTAGCTGTGGATTTTTCATATATGGCCTTTAGTATGTTGAGGTATGTGCCCTCTGACCCCATTTTGTTGAGAGTTTTTATCATGAATAGATGTTGAATCTTGTGAAATGCTTTTTTTTGCTTCTATTGAGATGATTATGATTTTTACCCTTCATTGTGTAGATGTGGTATATCATGCTTCTTGATTTGCAAATACTGAACCATCTTTGCATCCCAGGAATATATCCCACCTGTTCATGGTGAATGATCTTTTTAATGTATTGTTGTATGCAGTTTGCTAGTATTTTGTAAAGGATTTTTGCATCTATGTTCATCAGGGATATTGACCTGTAGATGTTGTTTTGTTTTGTTTTTGTGATGTCTTTGTCTGGCTTTAGTATCAGGGTAATGGTGGCCTCATAGGATGAATGTGGATGTTTTCCCTCTTCTATTTTTGGGAATAGTTTGAGGAAAATAGGTATTAACTCTTCTTTAAATGTCTGATAGAAATCACTTGTAAATCCATCTGATTCTGAACTTTTATTTTGCGGTAGTTTTTTTTAATTACAAATTCAATTTCATTACTTTTAATTGGACTATTCAGGTTTTCTATTTCTTCCTGGTTCCATTAAGATTGTATGTTTCTAGGAATTTATCCATTTCTTCTAGGTTGTTCAGTTTGTGGGCATATAATTTTTCACAGTATTCTCTTACAATCTTTTGTATTATATTGTACTTAACATGCATTACTGCATTTAAGCCACATAAGAACCCTGTGAAGTGGGAACTATTATTATCCTAATTTTATAGTTTTGGGGCTGGCAGGGGAGTCTGTGCTCCTTAACCACTGTGATATCTGTCCTGTGGTGACAGATGCAGTAATTTCAGAAACTGCACTAGTTCAGATTCAACCTTCCTGCATGTCTGAGAATGAAGCTTTCTTTACAGTCTGAATTATTTGTCTTCTGGATAGAGATTCACCTGGCATGATTTCAGGGACATCCTCGTAAGAATACAATGTTCCTGGATGACTTAAGAGAACTAAACCAGGCAAACTATGTTTATGTTTATCTCACTCACATATAGTTTGGACTTTGTAATGTTCCTACATTACAATAAAACTAAGTTGTTTCCTCTAAACATTTGTATGCACTGAACCCAATGGATTGGGTGGGAGACAGTATTGTTGCTGAAGAGCTGCAGGTGGGATCAGGGTAAAATCCAGAGATTTTCATTTAGAGAAATAGTTTCCCTCCTGGTTTACACCAGGTGGTGACAGTGAAGAACGTGCCTGACACCCCATCAACGATGAAATGCGTGGCCCTACCTCACTTTCTTATTATATCTCATAATATCATCACCAGAAATTTCATTGTATGTTCCCTAATGCGTGATTTTTTTAAGCAGGAAAATAAATTTTTCACAAAATAATTAGGTTTAATATATGAATATCATGAAAGAGGAAACTTGTACCCATATTAGGGTATAAATTATTGGTATTGATTCATGTTGAAAATTGTGTGGGAATGGGGAGCCTGGGTGGCTCAGTTGGTTAAACATCTGTCTTCATCTCAGGTCATGATCCCAGGATCCTGGGATCGAGCCCTGCATAGGACTTCTTGCTCAGAAGGGAGCCTGCCTCTCCCTCTCCTGCTCTCCCTGCTTGTGTGCTTTCTCTCTCTGTCAAATAAATAAATAAATAAAATCTTTAAAAAAAAAAGATGAAAGAAAGAAGATTGTGTGGGATTAAAATGGGAATTTAGAGCTATTATGGTCAGAAGACCCAGGATTGCCCCAAAAGAACTCTGACAAATGTTCCTACTCTGTCCAGGTTTTTAAGCATCACTAGCAGAAAGGAAACCAAGAGTATTTGTTGTCGTTAATAACTTTGCAAGCTCTTGGTTCCTCAATGAAAACTTTGTTAAAGGCCTAGTGAAGAATTTTTTAAACATTGAGGTCTCACCATTCTTTTGCTGGCTGTATAGATAGAGGAAGTAAGTTAAGGAGAAAGAATTAGAGTTTTGAAATGTTTATCCACACAGATACATAGCAGAGAGGAAAGAACAGAAGAGAAGCAGCCAGTAGGGAGTCCTGAGGGGGTCCATCTATCATGAGGTCATATGGAGAAGGAGAGAGGAAGAGGAGGGTAAGAGGGAAGATTGTAGGGGAAAAAAAAAATTTTCCTCCATCTTCTTAGGACCCCTGGCTGGGTCTGAGAATTTAACTGACAAAAACAGATTAACAGGAGAAAAGCATGCATGTTTATTTCATACACATTTTATGTGACATGGGAGCCTTCTCAAAGAAATGAAGGCCTAAATAAACAGCAAGGCCTGAGTGTTTTGATGCCAGGTTTGCTGAAGAATGGAAAACCATGGACAGATGTGATCGAGCAATGAGCAAAGTGTGGTAAACGGGAAAACCTGGCAAAACCTGTCCCTTCCAATTCTTTTTGGGTTCCTCCATCTTGAAGAAAAGGGTGCTCCTTTCCTCCAGGTTTAGAGAGGGCATCTCTCATGTGAGGATCTTATAACCGCTTCAGGGAACGGGCAAGAGGAAGGTCAGAGAGACCTTCCCGCCTCTGCTATTTTCTCCAATCCTTCAGCATAAGGTATTCAATAGGCCCACCTGCTATATTTTGGGGTAATGTGTCCTGAATCCCACCAGGAAGGGGGGATATGAGAGGGAACAAGAGGAGAAGAGGAGGGAGAAAGGCCAGAAAGAAGAGAAGAAAAAGAAGAGAAAAGAAGTGAGAGGAGCCTCAGTCCTACAAGGGGCCCTGATTCCATGCACCTTGTGCACAGGCCTGAGGTCAAGGAGAGAAGAGAGACGAAGATCAGTACAGACTAAAAACCAGGTCTTGCTTGAGTCAGACGATCACAGAAAGACAGGACACACGAGGTCCCCTGACCACTGGCTCTCATACTGATCCAAGCCTCAGAGCCTAGAAAGTCAGAATAAAATTTTCTCCTCCACTGAAGGATAAGCTAAAGGGAAGAAGAGCTGGGCCTACATACAGAGAGAAGGGACCTTAGTTTATGCCTTTTTGAAGGTTACTTACACTTCTTTTGGTCAGATGATGCAACTGTTATAATCCATCAATTGTTTCTTTTTAAAAATTTGTCTAGGAAGAGTTTACAGTTCAAATGAATATAGGAGTTGAGATGGCATTTTTGAGCATGCACTTTGAAGGACAGCTAACCCTGGACAACTCAGGTTTGAACTGCGCAGCTCCACATACAGACAGATTTGTTTCGACAAATACAGTACCATGCTGTAAGTGTATTTTCTCTTGCTTTTGATTTTTCTTTCTTTCTTTTTCTTTTCTTTTTTTTTTTTTTTTTTTTTTTTTTTTTTTTGGGAGAGAGAGAGCATGTGTGGGGGGAGGTGAGAAGGTGCTGAGGGAGAGGAAAAGAGAGATTCTTAACCAGGCTCCATGCCCAGCATGGAACCCAACATGGAGTTCGATCTCATGATCCTGAGATCCAGACCTGAGCTGACGTCAAGAGTCAGCTGCTTAACCAACTGAGCCACCCAGGTGCCCCCCCCTTATGATTTTCTTAATAACATTTTCTTTTCTCTAGTTCACTTTGTTGTAAGAATACAGTGTATAATATATATAACATACAAATATGTGTTAACTGACTAGTTATGTTATCAGTGAGGCCTTCAGTCTGCAGTAGGCTATTAGTACTTAGGTTTGGGGCGAATCAAAAGTTATACATGAGTTTTCAACTGCATGGGGTGTCAGCATCCCAAACCCGACATAGTTCAAGGGTCAATTGTATTTGCAATGATTTATTTGTTTCCTAACGACACATCTATTTTTGTTCTAGCCTAGACCTGGTAATTCCTCTATCCCCTGCTGCACGGGTGACTGTCCTATTCATATGGTTTACGTATACTCTGCCTACACTCCTGTAGTTAGTCCTTTTATAAATAAACCCTCTTCCAATTATCCTAACTTGAACGTGCCATCTGCTTTCCTACTGGCACACTAGTATTGTGTGCTTTCTATAGGCCAGGAAGCTCCTAGGTACTTCACATAGGTAAATTTGTTTAATCCTCACTTAATCCCAAAACTAGCTACATTTATTAACTACATCTCATAGATGAAGTAACTGACGTCAGAGAGTTTAAATAACTTGCCTAAAGTCACACAGCTAGTAAGTGACAGGTGCTTGGATGAAACCCAAGCAACCTGGTTCCAGAGCCCCTAAAATGCCACCTCTTAAGTAAATGATTTTCAATACAAACGATGGGATACAGCACAGAATTTACAATGAATGCCATAGATAAATATGAAACATCATGGGAGATCTCAAAAGTCTAAAGTCGAGGAAAAAAGAAAGTTTCAGAATTATTCCATCTTATGTATGTTTTAAAATAAATATACAAAACCAGATTTAGATTATGTATGGATATATATGTATAGATATAGATATGTACTTATATATGGTGAAGTATATGACATAAAAATGAAAAAATGTATATTTATATGCAGCAAAATATAAAATATAAAAAATGATTTGGATACAAACTATCATCATGATTTTCTCAGTAATGGAAGGGAATGTCTCTAAGGAAGAAAACAAAGGGGATTTCAACTTTACCTGTGAGATTTGTTTGTTTAAAACAACAAAACAGGGGCCCCTGGGTGGCACAGCGGTTAAGCATCTGCCCTCAGCTCAGGGTGTGATCCCGGCGTTCTGGGATCGAGCCCCACATCAGGCTCTTCCGCTATGAGCCTGCTTCTTCCTCTCCCACTCCCCCTGCTTGTGTTCCCTCTCTCACTGGCTGTCTCTATCTCTGTCAAATAAATAAATAAAATCTTTTAAAAAAAATAAAAAAATAAAACAACAAAACATTAAAGAATCTGAAAACATTAGACAAAATGCTAGCAATTTTTGATTCTAGGTCATGAGTAGATGAGTGTTTGCTATGTTATCCATCACGCTAAAACATTTGTCAAAGCACAATTTCAAAGAGCAAACAGCAGCATAGAAATATTTATAGGAATACAATGTGAATAGAAAATAGGAGGTGAAGGTATGGAGACTGAATGTGGAAAAAATTCTTTAAAGAATTTTGATCACAAGGGGAGGAGAAATAGAGGTGGCTCTGGGCCGGGAGTTGAGATCAAGGGTAGGTTTCTGAGGAAGAGCAAGGCTAGAGCAGGTAAGAAGGATAATGGAGAGTGAGCCGTAGAAAGGAAGAGACAAATGATGGAGAAGACCAGGGGGGAATCATCCAAGGGAGCAAGGCCCCTGGTAGCTTCAGGGGAGGTCGTAAGCACTGGTGATGAAAATAGGAAGGAGTTCATTTCTGAAGGTTGCAAGTTCTATTTTTTTCTCCAATAAAATATGATACAGGGCTTTGAGGAGGTGGTGTCAGACAGGTCTACGCTTATTTCGGCAAGTGGGAAATGAACTTACCAGAACAACCTCGACTCGCTGGGGAGAGCTGAATACCACTGGAAGTTGCAGATCACAAAATGAACATGAAACCCATCTCCCATGTGAAAACTTGTATAATTCTCAAGAACGTTTGATTGCTTCTTGAAACCGGACTTGGGTTTTTCCATATGAATAAATTGGAGGGAGCAGGTGTCAAGGGTATGGACAGTGTTTGCCAAAAGTGGTCCTACTTTAGTTTCATGAGGTCTTACCTGGGAGGGGACGGAAGTAGAGGACGGACTTCAGGGCTAGCGATGATGAGTGATCCGAAGAGCTCGAAAGATTGTTGTAATGGGCTTGCCTCACGAACTGATCTTGGAGAACAGGAGGCGGCGTCAGAAAATGGAAGGTTTGGATTTGAGATTTTAGAGGAACAGTTTCTGGTTACGACAAAATCCCGCGTGAGTCCTTGGTGGAGTGAGACAAAGCTAATTAGAAATGAGTTGGAAAAAAAAAATCTTTATGTGTAAACGTTGATTGGCCCCCACCCGGATACCGATATCACAGTGAAGGATGGCAAGAATCAAGGTACAAAGGGCTACAAGGACGTAAGCCCACAGTCACAGTCCTTGGAGAATAAGGAGGAGAAACCAGGAGAGAGGAGGTAATTGTCTTATTTCGCTTCAAACATGGGTTAAGTAAATGAATTCTGTTTTTCTTGCATCACAGAAGCCGGGATGTAGGCTCTCTAGGCTAATACTGAGAGGCTTCTTCTTTCTCTCCGATAAACCATCTTTAGCTTGTGGCTTTTGCCCTCAGGCCGGCTGCCTCGTGGTTGCAGAGATGTCCTACCAACTGAGTGTCACACACAGCAGCAAGCTGTTACAGTCGGGAAGAAGGGGAAGGAGGCTAAAGCAGAGAGCCAGCGACCTAGGTGGGCTTCCTTTTCCAGTGAGTTCCTGCACATTCTACCCAGTGATTTCTGCTTCACCCCATTAGATAAAATCCTGTGACTTGGCTAATCTTAACTGCAAAGGAATTTTAATTTTAATTTTTTAAAAACGCTGTGCATCTTGCCGCTGCAAACGAGCTCACGGGTCTGCTCATGGGTCTGCCGCGTGTCCCATTCAGGGGGTGCCAATCTTAGGGGATAAGCGGATCTTGCGAGGGCCAGGAGGTCTGTGAAGTGCTGATGTATCGCAAGGGGGAAACAAAATTACCTCCTAATCCTGAAATCCACAGTATGTGAAGGAACAAAACAGAACAAAAATAGCCAAAAAAAAAAAAAAAAAAAAAATCCTCTAATCTGAGGAGCAGTTCAATTTCAGTTAAGTCCCGGAAGTGGTGGGAATGATAAGAGAGGAAGCTAAAGATAAAAAAGTAAGCTAATTTAAAAAGTGTGCAGAAGGGCCAGCAATATGAACGTGAGAGAGAAACAGTCCAAGTCGTGGGAGGTTAATAGTTGGTGAGCAGTTGGTTAATAGTTGGTTAATAGCTACTTCTGGAGGTGCCTGAGGTCAAGAAGGATGTGAAACATCATGAAGTTGATCCCTCATAGGATCTAAGATGAGGAGGTGTGGGTTTTGTGGCTGTGTTCCAGGTGCTTAGGTTCCGGGTGCTTAGCTGTACCAGGACAGCCGTCCCCTCAGGTTACACGCAGACTTTGGGGGAGCTATGAGGACCCGCCGCTCAGGCTTCACAGGAGGTCAGGTGACATACGGCAGCAGAAGCCCTCCCAGTACAGTTGTTGGGGTTGCACTCTGCACAAGAGCACATGACCAAAGGAGGCTGGGGGTGAAACTCAGCCAGAGCCGCCCTAATGAAGCCATGTAGTTAGATGTTTCTGCCACCTGGAATGGTCTCTCCTTTCTAATCCTTATGAAGGTGTTAGCCCCAAGCAATGCTATAATATCTGGAGGTATTGCCATCTATTTAATTAACTCATTTTTATATTTTCACTCACAGATATTTACTAATACAAGCAAGTCTATCCTACGTGCTCTGGGGGAGCCAAAGACAACACATGTTCCCTATTTAGCCTCAAGGCGCTGACCCCCTGCTGTGGACCTAAGGCACAAATGTCTGCAAACTC
>NC_048225.1:122162353-122163843 GCF_002007445.2 Ailuropoda melanoleuca
AAGGACGTAAGCCCACAGTCACAGTCCTTGGAGAATAAGGAGGAGAAACCAGGAGAGAGGAGGTAATTGTCTTATTTCGCTTCAAACATGGGTTAAGTAAATGAATTCTGTTTTTCTTGCATCACAGAAGCCGGGATGTAGGCTCTCTAGGCTAATACTGAGAGGCTTCTTCTTTCTCTCCGATAAACCATCTTTAGCTTGTGGCTTTTGCCCTCAGGCCGGCTGCCTCGTGGTTGCAGAGATGTCCTACCAACTGAGTGTCACACACAGCAGCAAGCTGTTACAGTCGGGAAGAAGGGGAAGGAGGCTAAAGCAGAGAGCCAGCGACCTAGGTGGGCTTCCTTTTCCAGTGAGTTCCTGCACATTCTACCCAGTGATTTCTGCTTCACCCCATTAGATAAAATCCTGTGACTTGGCTAATCTTAACTGCAAAGGAATTTTAATTTTAATTTTTTAAAAACGCTGTGCATCTTGCCGCTGCAAACGAGCTCACGGGTCTGCTCATGGGTCTGCCGCGTGTCCCATTCAGGGGGTGCCAATCTTAGGGGATAAGCGGATCTTGCGAGGGCCAGGAGGTCTGTGAAGTGCTGATGTATCGCAAGGGGGAAACAAAATTACCTCCTAATCCTGAAATCCACAGGATGTGAAGGAACAAAACAGAACAAAAATAGCCAAAAAAAAAAAAAAAAAAGAAATCCTCTAATCTGAGGAGCAGTTCAATTTCAGTTAAGTCCCGGAAGTGGTGGGAATGATAAGAGAGGAAGCTAAAGATAAAAAAGTAAGCTAATTTAAAAAGTGTGCAGAAGGGCCAGCAATATGAACGTGAGAGAGAAACAGTCCAAGTCGTGGGAGGTTAATAGTTGGTGAGCAGTTGGTTAATAGTTGGTTAATAGCTACTTCTGGAGGTGCCTGAGGTCAAGAAGGATGTGAAACATCATGAAGTTGATCCCTCATAGGATCTAAGATGAGGAGGTGTGGGTTTTGTGGCTGTGTTCCAGGTGCTTAGGTTCCGGGTGCTTAGCTGTACCAGGACAGCCGTCCCCTCAGGTTACACGCAGACTTTGGGGGAGCTATGAGGACCCGCCGCTCAGGCTTCACAGGAGGTCAGGTGACATACGGCAGCAGAAGCCCTCCCAGTACAGTTGTTGGGGTTGCACTCTGCACAAGAGCACATGACCAAAGGAGGCTGGGGGTGAAACTCAGCCAGAGCCGCCCTAATGAAGCCATGTAGTTAGATGTTTCTGCCACCTGGAATGGTCTCTCCTTTCTAATCCTTATGAAGGTGTTAGCCCCAAGCAATGCTATAATATCTGGAGGTATTGCCATCTATTTAATTAACTCATTTTTATATTTTCACTCACAGATATTTACTAATACAAGCAAGTCTATCCTACGTGCTCTGGGGGAGCCAAAGACAACACATGTTCCCTATTTAGCCTCAAGGCGCTGACCCCCTGCTGTGGACCTAAGGCACAAATGTCTGCAAACTC